>NC_060280.1:57001682-57327807 GCF_021613505.1 Equus quagga | reverse complement strand
AAGGAAAAATTTTTTTTAAAAATCTTAAAAGAAAAAATTAAATTAAAAAAAGAAGTAAAATTAAGTGTTTTTAGAAATTTTACTTGGTTATATAGTATAATTAAAAATTATGAACAATTTTAAATGACACATCTTATATCCTGTTCTCCTTAAAAATCACACCACTCACAGAATAGCACCCAGAAATGAAAATAAGTTTCACTCTTAGAGCCTACTTGATTGACACTCAGTCAAGGATTCTTTAGGATAACTGATCACAGAAAAAACTTAAAAGTACAAATAAAAATCAGTATTTTTGTTAATGAGACTAAATTTTAATGTAATATACTTCAATTACTATATTTATAGTTGGCTTAAAATAATTTTGAATCTTAAGGAAGGACAGATAGTATCATTTCCTCTCAAACTGCATAAAAAAGCAAGAGAAAGAGTTAACCTACATAAAAGTTATGTTTTTCCAAACAAATATACCCATTTTTCCAGGAATAAATTTCATTCAAATTTACCCAAACCTTTATTAGTATACATTCTCCTACCTTGGCTTTCTGGAATAATTCTGATTTATATGCTTCCTCTTCAGCTATTACACCCACATAACGATAGCAGCCAAGAACACCCACCAAAAGACTTGAACACCGGACAAGCGTTTCTGAATTTGTAGTCTTAAAGTAAAACACAAATAAAAATACATATTTTTTCATAAATAATTTTGACTACGATTATCTTTTGTAAGTACAAATTTGATGTTCAGATTAAGAAACAAAAGTTTAGTTAATTAATAGTGGCATAATTCTGATTATCTCTAAAAACATCTAAGAGAGCCCTGCAGAGTTGTGATAACTAGGATTCTCAGGAAAAATAGCAAAAGTATCTCTTAACGGCCAAGCAAGATATCTCCTCCTAAAATGGCACAGTGTACTGCTCACACAGGCCCTCAAATATTTGAGGTAGAGAGGAAAGAAAAGATAGGCAAATAAATGTCTCTAACTCTTAGAACATGAGTAGAAATTAGATTCATATAAAGAGACATTAAAATGACATTTTGAGCTTCTGAAGAACAAGAATCTTGAATTATTCAGCTTTTTAGACTGAACAGACTAGCACAAAGTATTTTTGCAGCAAATAAATACCACTTAGCCAGTTTTATAGAATTACGTAAGAATTTTTAACGGTTACAAAGAAAAATAAGATTTTCAGGTTTTTCGCTCCTATGTTGCAGGAAATAGTACTTTAGGAGAAAACATGGAAGACCATGTTAATTTGTAATGAAAGTGGTCACAATTGTGATCTAGAAGAATATCAGTAATTGAGGAAAAGACAGATGAACAGATACACTGTCCCTTCTGTGACTCTTCAAGTCATCATCCCTGGCTACTGAATTCACTCCTTTGAGTAGCTTATAGGTTTTATTTTATTCAACAAATATTTTATCATTTACCATATAGCAAGGCATCGTGGAAGATACAAAGATTAATAAAAATATACGTGCCCTTTAAGGAACTTACAGCATAAAGGAGCATTTGTATATAAAAAATATATACAAATATCTATGGTACAAAGAAGATGCTAAGTGTCATTTTAAAATAGAAATACTAAATACTATGAAAATTAAAAGTTGAATTCTTATGGCTGAGATTACCTAAGAAAGGCTTTATCAAGGTTTTTAACATAGGGATGATTTAAACACAGAGAAATAGATAGAAAAACATTTTACATAGAAAGAAATGGGAGTTTCGGCAAGAGAATAGCACACACAAAGAGAATTTGTGATTTTTAAGAGGACAAAAGAAATGACTTATGAGAAATTACTAGATGATCTCTAAAATATGGGTGACTGCTAGTTCATGTATTACACTTATTAATCACTCCTCCCTCTTCAAGTGTCCCCAAAATCTATTAGATCAGTTTAAATTATGTTCTTTTCTATTATTGTAACATCTCCCTCCTCTGTATTGAGAGGTTCTTTTTCATCATATAATCCCTATGCTCAAAACCATTACTATTTCCCACTAACCTACCCAAAGAATTATACTTCTTTAATGTCTACCAGAATTCCTGGTACAAAGGAAACACACGAAATATTCTTTAGTTTCCCTTTTTCATGTTACATTCTCCCTATTTGTAGCCATGTTTGGTCACTTTGCTTTTAAAATCAAACCTCTCACCATCCTAAGTGTCTTTCCTGCCTCTGTTTCTCTTCCTAACAGTCCACCAAAGTTGAATCAAATATAGGCTTCAGTTCTTTTTTAAAATCTCACCTCAGATGAGTAGTTATTTAGAAGTTGTTCTGATAATCCCAAAAGACAGCGATTCAGTGATTCCTTGAGGTTTTGGTGGACAGAAAAGCCTATACTGGGTTGGTGCTTTTCTGTAGCATGTTCTTTCCCAATGGTTAAAAAATCCATCTTGTCAAAAGTTGTCTGAAGAAATAGGTCTTCAACTTCTGAGAATGAAGGCTCATCTTGATCTTTTTGGTGTTTTTCACTTCAAGAAAGTAAGATCTTAAATTATAACCAAATGACCAAATACTTTAGCTCCATATAGCAGCAATACATTACAAACGAAAACATTAATTTAGTGTCTATACTATTCAAAGACTGCTTTATAGCATTAATGGATTACTCTTTTAAATGTTGCTTTTTTCTGGACTTTGATACCTACTTGTATCAAATTTCATTATTCAGCAGCAAATTTTAGTAACAGATGGACAAAAGAAATACAACTTATAATCTCAAAGGCAAATTCAGAAACTATCAAAGAGAAAATATGAATAACACTGGATATAAACACTAAGAATAACATTATCTGAAAACATTTCTCTTTTTTCATCTTTGATTTCTCCAAAATGTAGAATTTTTTTCATCTTATGCCCTCTTGAGGGATATTAGGAATCTTCACGCTAATCAGTCATTTTCAGTCAGTGATAAACATAAGCTTCTTGAGTCAATCAACAAAAATGAAGTCTTTACATTTATTTTTGTTTTCCCTATCCTTGTTTGTTTTAAAGCAAACAAATAGATTTTACTTGACATGCAAAAATAAGTCACATCTTTAAAGAACTCACTTTACACAATTTTTATGTTCTTTTTTTTTTTTGAGGAAGATTAGCCCTGAGCTAATTGCTGCCAATCCTCTTCTTTTCCCTGAGGAAGACTGGCCCTGAGCTAACATCCATGCCCATCTTCCTCTACTTTGTATGTGGAACGCCTACCACAGCATGGCGTGCCAAGCAGTGCCATGTCTGCTCCCAGGATCCGAACCGGCGAACCCTGGGCCACTGAAGCAGAACGTGGGCACTTAACCGCTGCACCACCGGGCCAGCCCAATTTTTATGTTCTTAATTTCCTATCATAACCATTCTATTTCTTCCATTGGCAAATGTCACATTATACTAAACAGCATTAAAAAACAGCAAAATAGATCTAAAATTATAGAACACAGATTACAATCATTGAATTAAAAGAAACTTTTCCCTGGCTAATAGTTGTGATTTTTTTAAGTTGATCAACTTAGTTCAAAAGTTTTAAGATGTAGCTACTACTCTGCTAAAATTATCTTTGTAATTAAAGCTATATCTTAAAATAACACATAACTCTATTAGATAACATACCATTCTGGCACACTTTGGAAAAAACTCATTGCAGCTTGACAGTTTTTCATAGTGAGACTCACAAGAATCTTCTCCAGCGCAAGATGAGGAAAATTACTATAAAGGAAAATAAAAATCTTCACTTGGAAGATCAAAAGTCATTTAAAGCATTCTTTAAATTTAAACATCCATGTTTGGCTACAAATCTTGACCTCTAAAATTTGGATCCAAAATTAAAATTGCTTTCATCTGTACTGAATTTCTTAACATCTAAAAGGAGTATTTAAGGAGCATACATTTTATGTTACTATCGTTTTCAACACTTCCTAGAAGCAGAATCATGTTCAGTTTTTAAAGATCATTTCTGAAACCAAAAAAAGATTACAAAATTAAAGCAAATGCACTAGCATCCAGAAGTCTGTCCTCCAGGCACTCACTTCCAACTACCGACTATGGAAAGGCAATGGTTAAGTGGGCAAGCTGCTCCCCACCCTAGTGCTTAAGTCCCATTTTGTCTTTCTCTCATTTTCTTCCCTCCACTAATTTAACATATTCCATCTAGAAGATACTCTTATTATGATTCCAGAATACTCTTGAGTCAGATATATGTTCAGATGGACCTATTTATAAAATATCACAAAGGAACACATAAATGCTCAAAGAATTATACTCATACTCCTTGTGCATATCCCTCTTATTCTCACTGTCTAGACAGACAGGTGAAAATGAAGTAAAAAGACCTAGACTGAGGTGCAGGCACAAAGACACAGAACACTGTAAAAACAAAGGGACTGTTTAATATTTAGGGCTAGTTCTGGAAAATCCTGCATTATCAGTGTAAAATAAAGCCATTTAGTATCAAATAATGGAGGGTACCTTACAAAACAAAACCAAACCAAAAACAGTAGAATGCTAATGAACTCAAATTACCTGTGAAGAATTGGAGGCAGCTCTGTACTATCTTCAAAGTCATCCTCTAACTGATAGAATAAGAGCCATTTCATTATCAATTCTTTTAAAGAAGAACTTCTATTTACTTCACATATATTCTGTTCCATTCCTGTTTTTACTGTTTCTGGAACTACACAAATGGTCAGGGCCAAAGTCAAACAGCATACTGCAGGACTATAACAAAACAAAGTACAATGTTGTTAAAAGCAAGCTCTTTGATGGACAGAGATCTTGCCTATCTTATTTACTGCTGTGCCACCAATGCTTACCACAGTGCGTGGCACATGGCAGACGTACAGAAAACTTCTGGTGATGAAATGAACACAAAAACTGTAAAAAGTCTGATTACATTTGAGAAGATTCTTAAGAGCTCTTAATCACAAGAGTACATGGTACTACTAAAAAAAATAAGGTTTATGAATATTGAGCAAACTAATTAATTGTCAATTACAGATAAAAGAAATTTACACTTAATTCTTTAATATTGGGCTTAGTAATCTCTCAACGTTTGAAACTAAATTTACATTTATTTATTTAAGACTTCCTAGACAAACAACAAAAGCATCTGAAATAGAATTTAATATATCTTCAACTGAAGTTACAAACTATAAAAATCAGGAAAAATAATATATATACACATATTGCAAAATCCAATACAGTGCATAATCAACTTACAATGAAGGTTTGCAGGCTGACCCAGTAAATAACTTCCAGAATTCTCTGTCAACCTCAATTAAACTGCCTTGAATTATGGCTCCAAGTAAACCAAAGTTTTCAGCTTGTATTTGTTCAGAACTTATACCACGAAAGGTAATACACCAAATTTTATTCCAGAGTTTCAATAAATCTGACTTTTGTGAGCTTTCTAGGTTTGATTTCTTGCCTTGACATAACGCAACTTCCATAAGGCATCGTAACACATATGGTGTGCGCTCCCCACGTCGCTGTTGAGGCAGAAGCTGGCATAGTATCATCAGTAATGGTGACAGCTCACAATTAGGTAAACTTGCAGGATATTTTGATATTAACTGGGTTGCAATCTGTAACCTAAAAGAAAAAAAGTGTAATTAATTTGAAAACTATTCAATTCTATCAACAAACTAAAAGGAAATAAATACATAGACATGGTACTCAGAATATTCTAACTGAAGTATCATCATCATCATTTTCCATACTACTCTCAAAATAAACTTGCTATTAATATTTATTAGACCTTACCTCCTAAAGTGGCAGACTGATTCACAACTTTTTGGCTAGCTGGGTAAGCTATCATATTTACCTGCTATCAAAACTTTGAAGAATAAGTTACAAATACTCTACTTCTGAGTTACTGCATCCATTCCCGCTCTTCAGCCACCAGTAACATTCCTTTAAAACAGGAAAACAAACCAAAAAAAGGCCCCAAAAACTGTTTTTCCCTGTCATTAATTCAATTAATTCAATAAATATTTGTGTGAGTTCCTAGAACGTGTGCTACTCAAGAAAAGGAACTTAATCTTATTCATCTCTTTATTCCTAATGCTTGGCACACAACAGGTGTTCAATAGCAAATAACTCTTGACTATAAGGACAAATCAGAGCATCTGAAATAGGCACCCTCAACTATATAAAATAAACATGAGCTTAAGCAATAGGTATCTAAATCAATACATTTTCCCCCCAACTCACTTACATTTAAACATTACAACGACATGCTAAAACTCAAAAGAGCACTGATCAGAAAAGTTTGACTGTAATCTAGAAATTTCTAACTGTCCTTAGGCAAGCTGCTTAACCTTTCTCAGTTTCAATTTTCTTTTTATTAAAGCAAACAGGCTGAACTGGGTGAATTCTAAAGATTCCTACCAGATCTAATATTTTGTGATTCCACAGAATTCCACAATTTATTTATTTAAATAATCATGAATGCTGTATGATACTAAAGAACATAGCAAATAAGAAAAAATCCCTTTTATTATGGCATAAGGTCTAAATTATTGTGATTTCCGCATTTTATCTTTAATTTCTTCCTAATCTATTTTTTTTAGAAAGTGCTATGCATGTTCAAATCTCTTTCTGTTGAGATGTACAACTCAGTGAATTCCATTAGGCACACAATACTGATTGCCTACCAGGCAGCCATTCTCCCCTCTTTCTTGCTATGGAATATGCTTAGCAAAGGTGGCCCTGTCCCCAGCCCCAGCAGATGAGACATGGTGGTTGATCTCAACATGTCCTGGCAATCACCGATTTGGGAGTGGACAAATGACCTAGTTCTGGCCAGGCCAATGAGATCACGGATCCTACTGAAGGTCTTGTGAGAAAAACTAAATGAGACTAAAATGCCACTAAAAGAGAAAAAAGTAACATTTTACCAAGGCACAAGATCAAAATCATTCTGTGACTTCTGAAGATGATCGTTTATTACTTCCCAACCTAATTCTATTTTCCTCTTTTTGCAAGATACACTGGAATCATTACATTCTCTTTGTGTGGTGGCATAAGACTGAGAAATCTCCAAAGATTTGGTATCTTCACTGAAAACCTGTAAAATTAAAAAAGGAAAATCTTTTTTTTTTTACATTGCTATTGTTTTCTAATAGTTCGTTAGGTAAAAAATGTTCTTCCTCAAATGAAGATACAGGGAAGTCATAAAGCAAGAGTAATAAATTATAGAAATATATGTAAATATGATAATATAGTAATAAACATACATTTTGTATGACTATAATGGCTCTCTAGAAAGTAGATATTACCAAGTAGGGCATCAGTTGTATTTCCTTAGAACATTACCAAAAGCACCAATAAATATAAAAGTAAAGCAAAACCTTCTATTTTCAAAGGGATTAAATCATAAATTTAGCATTAAGAAAGTATTTGGCAAATAAAATTACCCAAGACGTTAACCAAATCTCTTGGAAAAAAGTTTTACCTAAGAAACATTAAGCCATCAACTGATGAATGGATAAACAAAATCTAATATATCCATACAATTGAATATCATTCAGCAAAAAAAAAGGAATGAAATACTGATTCATGGTACAACATGGACGAACCTTGAAAACATTATGCTAAGTGAAAGAAGCCAGACACAAAAGACCACATATTGTATGATTCCATTTACATGAAATGTCCAAAATAGGCAAATCTAGGGAGACAGAAAGTAGATTAGTGGTTGACTACTGTGTACTAGAAGAAGCAGGGAATTGAGACTGACTGCTAATACGTACGAAGTTTGTTTTTGGGGTGATGAAAATGTTCTGGAATTAGATAGTGGTGATGGTAACACAACATAGTGAAAATACTGAAACCACTGAATTGTACACTTTAAAACAGAGACTTTTTATCCTATGTTATTTCTGACTCAGGAGACAAAACAGCATTAAGGTTAGGGCAATCTTAATTCCTACAGACAATCTTTTAAAAATGGAAAAAGTTCAGGGGCCAGCCCGGTGGCACAGTGGTTAAGTTCACACGTTGCGCTTCTCGGCAGCCTGGGGTTCGCCAGTTCAGATCCTGGGTGCAAGCATTGCACCGCTTGGCACACCATGCTGTGGAAGGCATCTCACACATAAAACAGAGTAAGATGAGCACTGATGTTAGCTCAGGGCCAGGCTTCCTCAGCAAAAAAGAGGAGGATTGGCAGTAGTTAGCTCAGGCCTAATTTTCCTCAAAAAAAAAAAAAAGAATGGAAAAGTTCATTGTTAGTTTTCACTAAGTTTATATGTGCAAAAGAGTTATCTTTTAAGTCAGAAAGGCAATTCCAAATATTTATGGTGTTTTGAAATGAAAAGTTACTGATACAGAGTAAGTTTACAGGCTTTTAATCAGAAAACACATTTAAAAAGCCCAGTAAAAGGAAAATTAACTGGAAATTTCAAAATGTGACAAGACCTACCATACCTGGTGACAAATATCTGCCATCAATTCAATCAGGTTTTCCTTGACAGCAATATTACGAGATCCTGAAGAATATTTCCCTCTGCTTCCTATTTGACTTATCTCATTAACTAGCAGATCATATAAGTTGTATAAGATACTTTTCCATTTCCTTGATTCATAAGCACCTGTAATTCAAAAAATTAAAATATAATTTATATATACACTTCATTTTCACTGCCAACTCCCACAAAACTATTCAGCTTTAAGGCAGAAACAACATTAGAAGACATTTGATCCAACCTTCTATTCAGTACTAATGCCTCCCCTGACAATATCATAAACAAGCTCTGCTTCGTAACGGTGTCCATTTCACACAAAGATAACTGTATTTGTTCTAAAATTCTTCCATATTCTGATCTTTCTCTAATCAACTCAAAATCTCAATCAAACTTCCCCCAATTACTTTTCTCCTCTGAAACAAATACAATTAATATGTTCCCTCTTTTATATAAGGACCAAGTTCTCTGTACGTCTTTGTTTAAGAGAAAAACATTACCAGGTCCTTCAACAAGTGTACAAATGACATATTATCCAGACTTCTCATCATCTTGGTCTTCTTTCCCTAGACACATTCCAGTCAATTTATGTCCCTCTTTAAATGCTGACTCTACAAAATCTGGTGAACATAATACACCAACTGTAATCTGACCAGTATGGAAAACAATGGGCTATTACTCCCCACAAAGAACCATAAAATCTATTAATGTAGCCTAAAACTACACCATGTTTCTGGCAGCCTCACCATCCCGCCAATTTTCAATTCATCCTGAATACGCAGTAACTTAACCCTAAACATGTCATTCCATCCCCTAATATGCCTGATTTTCATCCTGGAGAGAGCTATGTGAAAGATGAAAACCTAAGAAAAGCTACCACTCTTTGACTTACAGTGGTTTCATGGGTTACAAATACATCTAATTATACACACTAGAAGAGCCCACGAAACACACACAACAACTTTTGTTAAAAGTGGCTACAACAGTTTTCCTCCATTTTACCTGCTATTACTCAATGCAGCATGATTTCCTAATGAGATCATTAAACCGGCCATAATGAATTGGTCCAAGGGCTAGAACAAGCCCAAAGGCAAATGCAGCCTGACCATCAGGGAACTCATTCAGTTCCAGTCCCACCCAATAAAGTTCCTATCTACTGAATGGAGCTACACCATCCAAGCAATACTCTCTCACGGAAAGGCAAATGTAAAGGCATCAAGGGAGGATAAGTCATTCATTTCTGGCTTTCCCAGCAAACAGGGGCCTGGAGTACTATGAGGTTTACGGTAATATGTATGTAACTTCATTGGAAAGTGACTAATCTGACTGGCTGTTTTCAGTCCACATTTATCTATTTTATTTTCTAATAAAAGCAATGTGTGGATAAACAAGGTCCTGCCTTCTCTGAATTCTTTTATTCTTACGGTCTGTGTCACACCTCTTAGCACCTAATTATTGGAGCATAATCAGATCCTGGAGGGAACAGTGTCTCATATTTGTTAATACTCCTCAGAATACCTAGTATTGTACTAAACAATGATAAGGTATGCTATGATTTGCAACCACAGCTTCAAATTCCAAAAAGATGTGTAAAAAATATCCTCATGACTAATACCATTACCAAGCACAACAATCCAGAGAAAGGTCATAACTTCCTACAAAATACAGATTCCATACTTAAGCCTCTATGTTTCAATGAAGAAGCAAATTCAAAACAGCAAAAACTTTCTTTATACCTTTTTCTTGGGTTTTTGCTCCCTTTGGATGATGGATATAAATTTGCAGTTGAAATAATTCAATCATTACTTCTTTTAAGGAATCATTAGGTCTATGTTGAGTCCAAACATAAAGCAAGGTAGGAAGAATTTCATCTCCTAATTCACACACTTGAATTCGAAAGTTAACAGCCAAAGTCTTGAGGAAGAGAATAAATGCTGCTAAGATATGACTTAGACCTGCAGAACTCTTTTCTTGTCTGTGACAGAAAACAAACACAATTAACTTGGTATAACAGGGGAACATGCACAACCTGAAGACAGTTATGAAGTTGCATGCTGAAAGAAAAAAAATCTAATTTTCAAATAATAATAGCCTTAGTTTCAGGAAAAAAAAAAAATCACAGCAGTAATACATAGCAACAAAAAAACCAGTTCTTATTTGGTGCTAAGAGATCACTACCGTTAGCTCTCCCTGCTGCTGAAACATGGTCTAAAATTATTACAAAACTGATTTGTAATACCTACCACTTATGAAATGTTTCACATTATAAATTGGGTAAGGCCACACAAATGTAAGGTATTGATATTTCTAAAATATATTCCTATTTTAGTTTATTCTTAGTACATTATATCTAGCCCCAAAATGGGGAAAATGAAATGACTTAGAGGCCATTTAGCTTTTCCTTTCATTAGAAAAGTTAAGACAGATTTCCGCTTAAGAACGTCATTTCATGTCCTGCATATTGGATATTCAGGAAGAGCTGGACCTGACTAACACTTCAGGAATCCACTACTTTTACTATAATGGGCCCACACTTTTTAAAAAATTGATAGTATTTTTAGTTTACTGAATCTAAAACATAGTGTTACAAGAAGACCAAATGGCTTTTTGATACAAAACAAAACAAAAAGAGATTAGATTACCTTGCATGCTGAATAGCCTTGGAAAAATATTCCAAAAATTTAGAATTTAATCCATCAGTTTGCGAACAGCATCCTTTAGTCACAGCTTGAATTATTCTAGCCACTAAAACCCTATTAATGTCTTGTGAAGGTTTAAGATACAGCCTGAAGTACACAGAGAGCAATTCTTAAAAAAACAAACAAAAAACATATTAGTTATGTTTTTTAAAAGAAAACTATCAAAGTATTTAATTTAAATGTCACAATTCAATTTAAATTTCAATAATCCCACATAGACAAAAAGATTAAAAATTATAGTAATTTATATTTAATATAGTAAAAGTATTCCATCAATATTATTTTTACTTTACATAAACTGCCTTCAAGACAGGAACAACTACAGGCAGCAGAGTATGTAAACACCGGTTTAAGAGCCAGATCTCAGATAAACTACTTAACTTCTCTAATCCTACCAATTCCCTCATCTAAGCCTAACAAAGCACTTGATACAGTGCACACTCTACAGTTTTTGTTTTAACACTGTTTGATTAATAATGTGTGTAGAATGTGTCAAGAACTGGGAAGAGTCTGAGATTTTACTCTACTCATAACCTAACAAATTAGAATACCAGTTTCATGAATGCTGGCAGAAAATGTGAGATTCCTGATCAGAGAAAAACGACAGTTTTTTTTCTCACAGCAATGACACTAGCCAGAGTATCTTCACTTTTGCATACATTCTTCAGTCTCAAAGGCAACATAAAGAGGGACAGGTGGCACATGGGCAAACACTGAGCTATATGACATGAGAGAAATCCTAAGCTTTTTATAATAAGTGGGCTGTAAGCCAACCTGTCCTCTGCCCTGGAGGAAATCATCATCTCTATCCTCCAAGGCTCACTATACAAACATACTTAAAAAAATAGTCTGGAAAAAAGCAGTCAGTGTCTCTCTCATAAGACGTACAGAAACGTGAGATGCATTGAGAATCATCTCCCAACACAATGAAAAGTAAAGTTGTATATGCAAGATTTTCTTTCCACAGGGAGATAATTAGAAAGTCCTTAGTAAAGTGAGTAGGAATAACACCTATGGGCATCTTCCTTTCCAACTGCATAGGTCACATGATTCTGCAGAAACAGTTTAAAATCAGAGATATTAAATACAAAAGAACAGGGACAATATAAATACAATATAAATACAAACAATAAGTAAAATCACTTTTCAAATGATTCCTATCATATCTGACACTTTATAGAACTCTACACTAGTGCTTCCCAAAGTTTATTCACTACATATAACACCTAAATAATGGTGAAATGTGAGTTAATACACATAAATTTGGAGATAAGAAAACAGGAAGCCAGGGCCTGCCTGGTGGCCAAGAGGTTGGGTTCGTGCGCTCTGCTTCGGGGGCCTGGGGCTGGGTGGGATCCTGGGCACCGCTCATCAGGCCACACTGAGGCAGAGTCTCACACAGCACAACCAGAGGGACGTACAACTAGAATATACAACTATGTACTGGTGGGTTTTGGGGAGAAGAAGGGGGAAAAAAAAAGAAAATAGGAAGGCTTATGTTTGTCATTTCCCTCTTACTACTTGGTAGGAGGAGAGGTGAAAAAGAAAAGCCGGCAATGCAACGATCAAAGCTCAAGCTTCAGGGCTTTTACGTCAGTTGGAGGAAACGATCGCAATTCTCACAGAATCACACATATGCTTCCCTAGTGAGAAGTAAAAAAGCTCATATGAGACATTCAACAAAAGTCTCAAAAGAGTAGAGTCCAACTTCTTCAAAAAAGGCTGCAGTGCATGCCTGCAGATGAATTCACTTCCTCCATGAATTCAACAACAAAAGCTGAATAGAGCAGATGGTAAAACAACATGATATTAAAAAGGAGTTTCTTTTTAATATCACGGAGCTAATGAAATAAAACCTCAAATAACATCATTGAATGTAGATTCCTTGAGACTTTATACATAGACAATCACACCATCTGCAAATAGCAACAGTTTTATTTCTTCCTTTATAACCTGTCTGCCTTTTATTTTCTTTTCTTGTCCAACAGCCCTGGCTAGAAGCCCCAGTACAAAATTGAATAGGAGTGGTAAGAGGAGACACCTTGTTCCCAAATTCTTTCTGAAGTGTTTTAAATTATGGATTCAATTTAACAGTCATTGAACTATTCAGATTATCTATTTCATATTGGGTGAGTTTTTATCGTTTTTTTCCTTCTTCTTCTTCTCCCCAAAGCCCCCCAGTACATAGTTGTATATTCTAGTTGTAGGTCCTTCTGGTTCTGCTATTTGGGACGCTGCCTCAGCATGGCCTGATGAGTGGCGCCATGTCCACATCCAGGATCCAAACTGGCAAAACCCTGGGCTGCCGAAGCGGAGCGCACGAACTTAACCACTTGGCCACAGGACCAGTCCCTTGGGTGAGCTTTGATAGTGTGGTTTTTAAGGAATTGGTCCACTTAAATTCAGTAGTCAAATTTATGTGCATAGAGTTGTTCACAGTATTCCCTTATTATTCTTTTAATAGCTGCAAGATTTGCAATTATATCCCATTTCATTCCTAATATAAATAATTTGTGTTTTCTCTTTTTATCTTAGTCACTCTTGCTAGAGGTTCTAGATTTTATTGATGTTTTCAAAGAATCCGTCTTTTGTTTCATTAATTTTTCTCTATTATCTTTCTGTTTTCAATTTCACGGATTCCTGCTCTCCTTCTTTTTTTTTTTCATTTTTCCTTTTTCTCCCCAAAGCCCCCCAGTACATAGTTGTATATATTTAGTTGTGGGTCCTTCCAGTTGTGGTATGTGGGACGCCATCCCAGCATGGCCTGATGAGCAGTGCCATGTCCACGCCCAGGACTTGAACTGGTGAAACCCTGGGCCGCCAAAGCAGAGCACATGAACTTAACCACTTGGCCACGGGGCCGGCCCCTGATTCCTGCTCTTCTGCTCGCTTTGAAGTTTTTGGATTTGTTTTTCTTTCTCTAGTTTCTTGAGATGGAAGCTAAGATTACTGATTTGAGATCTTTCCTCTCTTCTAATGTAGGCATTTATTGCTATAAATTACCCTCTCAACATAACTTTAGCTGAATTCTACAAATTTTGATATGTTGTAATTTTCATTTTCATCTAGTTCTAAGTATGCTTTGATTTCCTTTGAGACTTTTCCTTCGACCCGTGATTTATTTAGAAGTGTGTTGTTTATTTTCATAAAAGTACTATGAAGGAAACAGAGTACTATGGTAGAAAACAAAAAGAGAAGAACAAAGTTAGAATGGGCAATCAGAAAATGGCAGTGACATTTAAGCTGAGACCTGCAGGATGAGAAGAAACCAGCCACACAAAGGGTAGTCTCTGACAAGAGGACAAATGCCATGGGGCATGAAAGAGCTTGCACTCTCTAAATAGGAGTGCATGAGATGATTCACAGCAGTGTCAGAGGAAATATTAGAACTCTTATTTTTTAAATTAAAATTAAATACATATAAAAATATAGAAACTACTAAGGACCACTTTGAAAGACAGTTTGGCAGTTTCTCACAAAACTAAACATACTTTTACCATATGACCTAGCAATCATGCTCCTTGGTATTTACTCAAATGAGTTAAAAACTTATCATGGATGTTTATAGCAGCTTTATTTCTAATTGCCAAAACTTGGAAGCAATCAAGATGTCCTTCAGTAAGTGAATGAATAATTAAACTGGGGTACAAACAGACAATGAAACATTACTCAGTGCTAAAAAGAAATGAGCTATCAAGGCATGAAAAGACATAGAGAAACTTTAAATGCATATTACTAAGTGAAAGGCGCCAATCCGAAAAGACCACATACTATATGATTCCAACTATATATTCTGGAAAAGGCAAAATTAACAAGACAGTAAAAAGATCAGTGGTTGCTAGGGATCAGAGGGGAGGTAAGGATAAACAGGCAGAGCACAGAGGATTGTCAGAGCAGCGAAACTATTCTGGATGATACCATAATGGTGGATACATGTCCTGATACATTTGTCAAAACCTACAGAATGTAAACCACCAAGAGAGACCCTAAAGTAAACTACAAACTTTGAGTAATATGAGGTGTCAATGTAGGCTCACTGAAACAAATGTACCACTCTGGTGCAGGATGTTCCTAACGGGGGCGGTGTATACGTGTGAGAGTATATGGGAACTCTGTACTTTCTGCTGAATTTTGCTGTGAATCTAGAACTGGTCTAAAAAAATAAAGTCTATTTAAAAAAAAAGTTTGGAAACCACTAGGTAGAGAATCTGAATATTGGCCACTGTGGCTAAAGCACAGAAATTAGAAGGATGAGAGAGGGCATTTAGTTAAGGTAAGAAGTAAAACTATGCAGTTCTTCCAAGGCCTAGAAGAGGAGTTCATATTTCATATTAGTTCTACAGGAAAGCCACTAAAGGATTTTAACTTTTCTTCCTTCCTATCTTATTAGAAAAACTATCTTCCTTTGGACAATCCTAGGGCTCTTGCTCTGGATTCATTTCTTCTCAGGAAACACACATATCAATTTTCCTGCATACTCAACCACTCTCTCTCCTCTGAATCCCTTCGATTACATTTATATATACTCCAGTCACTCTCATCTTTAACAGGACCCCTCTTTTCCTTCTCCTTGCAATCAAATCTTTTGAAAGTGTTGTCTGCACAGTCGGCCCTCCACATCTGTGGGTTCCACAAACGAATTCAACCAACTGTGGATCCGAAAGGCCTACGATGGTTGCATCTATACTGAACATGTACAGACTTTTTCCTCTTGTCATTGTTCCCTAAACAACACAGTGTAACAACTATTTACATAGCGTTTACATTGTATTAGGTATTAAAAGTAATCTAGAGATGACAAAGTATACAGGAGGATGTGCATAAGTTATGTGCAAATACTATGCCATTTTATATAAGGGATTTGAGCATCAAGTCCTGGAACCAATCACCTCTGGGTACTGAGGGAGCACTGTATTTGCTAATACATTTCCTCACTTGTCACTCATGCTTCCACACCAGTCTGTTATAGAACTGAACACCATCAACCAACTGACTCTAACTGCCATTTATAGAATAATTCACCCAACAGCAGCAGATACACATTCTTTTCAAAAACATATGGAACTCTCACCAAGTTAGATCTTAACTTGTGTCATAAAAGAAATCATAACAATTATACAATTACAAATAATTTAGATTATAAAAAGTGTGTTCTCTGGCCATAATGTACTTAAGACTAGAAACCATAAAAGGAAGAAAACAAAACAAAACAGGAAAATCCCCAAAACAACTGGAAATTAAACAACTTCCAAATAATCTAGGGGTCAAAGAGGAACTCTCAAGAAAACCTAGAATATATTTTGAACCAAAGAAAAATGAAAATACAACACTGTCAAAATTTCTGAGATGTAACTAAAGCAGTAGAGAAAAACTTACAGTAAATGCACATATTAGGAAAGAAGCTCTCAAATCAATCATCTAAGCTTCTACCTTAAGAAACTAGAAAACAAATTAACCCAAAACAACAGAAAGAACTAACAACGATAAGACCAAAAATCAGTAATGAAAGAGGCAATATCATTACAGAGCCTACACATATTAAAAGGATAATAAGGCAATAATGTTTAAGAACAACTTTATGCTCATACATTCAATAACTTAGATGAAATGTACAAATTCTTGAAAGAAACAAACCACAAAAGGTCACTGAAAAAGAAATTCTATTAAAGAAACTGAATTCATAGTTAATCTTCCAATAACATCCACCACGACCAAATTCAATCCAATAATATATAAAAAGGATAATACATTATGCCCTAGTGGGGTACATCCCAGGAATATAAGGTTATCTAGACCTGTGAAAATTCCATCAATGTAACTCACCATATCAATAAAGAGAAAAAAACAAATGATTATCTCAATAGATGCAGAAAAAAATTTAACAAAATTCAACATCCATTCATAATAAAAACTATGAGCAACTAGGAATAGGAGGGAACATCCTCAACCTGTATTAATAGCTAATATCATGCTTAATGGCCAAATACTGAATGCTTCCCCCAAAACCAAGAACAGGAGAAGGATGTCTGCTCTCACTACTCCTATTCAAAAATCATACTGGAGGAAAAACTACAAATCTCTTAGAAGAAAATATAAGGGGAAAGTTTCATGACATTGGATTTAGCAACAATTTCTTGGAAATGACTGCAAAAGCACAGATAACAAAAGAAAAAGATAAACTGTACTCATGAAATTAAAAACTTTAGTGCATCAAAGAATACCATCATCAGAGTTAAGGGCAATGCATGGAAGGGGAGAAAATATCTGCAAACCACACATCTGATAAGGGATTAATATCCAGAATATATAAAGAACTCCAACAATTCAACAACAAAAAAAGAATCTGATTAAAAACTAGGTAAAAGACGAACAGATATTTCTCCACAGATGACAAACAAATGGCCAATAAGCACACAAAAGGTTCAACATCACTAGTCATTAGAGAGATGCTAATCAAAACTACAATGAGATATCACTTCACACACATTCACATTAGGATGACTATTATCAAAAAAAGGAAGAAAAAGAAGAACAAGTGTTAGTGAGGGTGTGGAGAAACTGAAACACTTGAGCACTACTGGTGGATATGTAAAATGGTACAGCCCTTGTGGAAAACAGTATGGCAGTTCCTCAATAAATTAAACATAGAATTACCATATGATGCAGCAATTCCACTTCTGGATATACATCCAAAAGAATTGAAAGCAAAGACTCAGCTATTTGCACACCCATGTTCATAGCAGCATTACTCATAATAGCCAAAAGGTGGAAGCAACCCAAGTGTCCAAAGACAGGTTAGTGGGTAAACAAAATGTGGTATATACCATACAACAGAGCATTATTCAGTCTTAAAAAGGAAGGAAATTCTGGCATATCATACAACACAGATGAACCTTGAAGACATTATGCTAAGTGAAATAAGCCAGGCACTGAAAGACAAATATTGTATGATTTCACTTATAGGAGGTAGCTAGAGTAGTTAAATTCATAGAGACAGTAAGTAGAATGATTGTGGAGGGCTGGGGAAGGGAGGAAAGGAAAGCTCTTGTTTAATGGATACAGAGTTTCAGTTTGGGCACCATGAAAAAAGTTCTGGAAATGGATGGTGATGGGTCTACAACAATACGAATATACTTAACGCCACTAAACTACAATTAAAAATGGTTAAAATGGTAAATTTTATATCACGAACATTTTACTATTAAAAAAAATCATACTGGAGGTCCCAGCCAATATAATAAGGCAGAAAAAAGAAAGAAAAGCCACATGGCTCGGAAATGAAGGAAAAAAATCTCTCTACTACTTGCAGATGACATGATTATCTAAACAGAAACTCCCACAGAATCTACAAAAAAGCTCCTAGCAAGGTCCCAGGATACAAGACCAATATACAAAAATCAAGTGTACTTCTGTAATAATAGCATTTAACAGTATGGAAATCAAAATTTAAAAAACAGTGCAATTTACAAACTACTGCAGTATAAATCTAACAAAAAATATTCAAATCCTGTATGCTGATAATTATAAAACAGTGATTTCTTTAAATCAAAAAAGATCTAAATAAACGAAGAAAAGTTCACAGATTCTATGACTCTACATTGCTAAACTGTCTGTTCTTCCTAAATTGTTCAATAAATTCAATGCAATTGCTATCAAAATCCCAGCAGGGGGGCCTGCCCAGTGGCAGAGCAATTAAGTTTGCACATTCCGCTTCTCGGCAGCATGGGGTTTGCTGGTTTGGATCTTGGGTGCAGACCTGGCATCGCTTGGCAAAAGTGATGCTGTGGTAGGCGTCCCACGTATAACGTAGAGGAAGATGGGCATGGATGTTAGCTCAAGGCCAGTCTTCCTCAGCAAAAAGAGGAGGACTGGCAGTAGTTAGCTCAGGGCTAATCTTCCTCAAAAAAAAATCCCAGCAGGATTTTTTGTAGAAATCAACAAGCTGACTCCAAAATTTATATGGAAATGTAGGCTCAGTCTTAGGCCATCTTCTCATCTCACTCTAAATTCTCTCTGTGGACAATCTCATCCATAACTATGGCTTCAATCACCACCTCTACCAAATATATATATTTTTTTCTTTTTTTTTTTTTGTGAGGAAGATTTGTCCTGAGCTAACATCTGTGCCAATCTTCCTCTACTTTGTATGTGGGATGCCTCCACAGCATGGCTGATGGTGAAATAGGTCCACACCTGGGATCCAAATCCATGAACCCCGGGCTGCTGAAGTCAAGCACACAGAACTTTAACCATTCGGCTACAGGACCAGTCCCCCAAATGTCTATTTTGAACCTAAACTCCACTTCTTGAACAAAGTCCCCATTAGAGAAGCAAGTTTCAGAGAATGGAGCTAACTAGAAAATTCAACAAAAAGGCTGATTATTAGAAGTGATAGCAATTTGCTTAAAAATAGAAAGAGGATTTCAGAGATCATGCCAGATGATGGAATCATGGTAGAGACTAGAGGAAGAACTGCCTTTCTTTCAGTGAGACCCATGGTTACAAGTAATAATGTAAAATGTGCAAATATTCTAAATATTTAGGATGGACCATTTTGGTGAGAGATGTGTTGAAGCATCCCAAACATCACTGGTCTATCCTCCAAAAGCTGCCACTCAGCTTGTTGAGTGCCGTGTTTGGAACACAGCCTCCCTGATGTTCAGAGCAGCAGCAAGGGCCCCAGATGACGCCTAAGAAACTAATGCAACAACTGAGAAGGCCTTTATTTATGTAGGAACAGTAGAGTGTAATGCAGGGCCCTCATTAGGTCACAGTTTTATGGTCCACATATATCTCATTTTGAAATGATAAACTGACAGTAAAGAATATAGATAAATGTCTTTCAATATAGTTAGCACAATTTATCTTGAAATACTTTTCAACGAACAATACTGAGTTTGTAAATTTTCAGAGGTGGTTCTATTAGAAGACCTTTACATCTGGCTTAAAATCACCTCGTTAAAGCCAAATCCCATTTTCTCCCATTAAACTCACTCAGACCCAGAAATGCTCCACCTTGAAATCAATAAATTCAAATGTTTCAGTCTCTGACGATAACTTCCTTCCTTTGTGGTCTCTCAGTACCTTTCACATACAAACTGTCAACAACACTAGATTTCTCCCTGGCACCCACTACTTACCTTGTTAAGTCACTGGGTCCTATATATCCTATGCTAACACTTTTGGTTTCCATTACCTTACCAGTGACCTGCTAGTTGCCTAAGCCAATGGATACTTTTGTATCTTATTTCTACAACACTTAAAATGTCATACCCTTCCAACTTGAAACTCTCGCTTTCGCATTTATGAGACCTCTCTCTGCTTTCTTCTTTCTGCTTTAATCATGGTTGAGTTTAGGCATCACTGACCTGTGAACTCAATGCACTCAAACATATCTATATCATATTGCATTATAATTTTTGCTTTACTTGGTTTTGTCTGCCACTGGACTGTCAAGTCTTTGAAGACAGGTATGGCATCTTTCAATTCTGTAAATCCAGTTCTGATAGCAGGCACCTAATATATCACTATTGACAATAATTTAAGAAGTACATAATAAATGAAAACTAAGGGTCAGATTCTGTAAGTATTTAATTTTACTAACATAGTGTTAAACTGTGAGGTCATCTGGGGATATAGATAGACTCTGACTGCTCTTTTGGTGAAATTTCATTTCACAAGGAAAATTCACAAAAAAACAAATTTCAAAACACACCTAGCCACTGTTGCTGAGATATTTCACACCAATATTTTCTCACTGAAAGAATGTCCTTGAGCAGAATGTTGCTACAGTCAGCTCCAGAAATGGCACCATTAGATGAATCTTTCATAGTATCCATGATATAATTCAAGAGTTCTTGACATTTTAGCTTGGGTGCTCCTATTTAAAAATAAAATAAACAAATAAATTTAAAAAAAACATATAAGTCTTAAGAAAAATAAATTAAAGATTATTGGAAGGTCAACTACATAAATAATTCCATTTGAGAAATCACTATTAACTAACCTCCTTCTCATAGAGCAGGAATTAGCAAGTAAGGCCCATGGGCAAAATTCAGCCAGCCGTCTGTTTTTGGAAATAAAGTTTTATCGGACCACAGCCATGTCCATTCATTTACATATTCACTATGGCTACTTTCATGCTAAAAGAGCAGAGCTATTGAGAAGGGAGACTACAAGAATACAGCCTGAAAAGTCGAAAATATTTACTGTCTGGTCCCCTTATAAGAAAAGTCTGCCAATCCCTGTAGGAATATACAGCAGAAACATTCATTCATTCTATCCTTAATAATTTAGTTTCCAGCATTAGACCTAAAATGGTCCAAAGTTTCTTGGTACTTTTTATAAAGAATAAATTTATTAAAATAACATAAGATTATAAAAAGGATATTTACTCTGAAAAGCAAAATTACTTCCAAGACCTATAATAGCATATATAAATATGTAAGGCTGTAATTTTTATGGTTTTATTTATTTACTAGAGGTCCTGAAAATTTAGTATTAATGGATATATTCTTGAAGGTAACAAAAGTATACTTAAAAATTATTTTTTATTTTCATCAAATCATTCAACGTCATAGCTGAAATTTTATCATACGTCAATATAAACAGTCAAAATTGCACATAAGATTTTTCATTATAAGCTATAAGCAAGGCGTAAGTCATTATGCTTATCTGAATGTGTTCTGGGTTAGGATTTTCTTATGAGACCAGTTATCATATTCAGAAATATCAGACTATGGAAAATAAATATACACTAATATAACTAGAAAATCATTTTTACTTATGGCTTATATCATAGTTCAAGGTATCTGGCCAGTGATGAAATCCACAATCCTAATACTCTGTGGTAACCCCTGTGCATCTCTTCCAGTCCTTATAACATTTTCTTATCTATAAAATCTATTATACTATCGTACCCTTAAAAAAAGGAATTATTTAGTTTCTATATCCCAACATATAGCCCAGTAACTGTCCTAATAGTTGAGGCTTAATAAACATTTGTTGAATAATCACAAAAATTAATATCAGCATGAAATCATATTTCCCTCTGTCCTTAATTTCAATATATTTCCTTCCTCTGCCAAACTTGAGAAGTGTTTTAAGAATTATGCTGATATTCTTTTCTAAAACATTTGCCTCAAAGGGACAACTAAGTTGGCTGCAGAGACTTTAAGGAACCTCATGGAACTTAACATTTTTCACAGCTGGATTTTTTTATTCCCTAAGCTCTGCCTATGCTTTGCACAGCAGCAGACAAATGCCTACACAAGGGAATGAGCAATATTTGCTAACTGGTTCCTTCCCAGCTGCCTCGTTTTTTCTAATCTGTTTCTTTCATCATACCTTGGATAGCAATGCTAAGCAAGTCTGGCAAAGTCTGGACACGTGTTTAAATTCCCACCAACCCTCCAACCTTTGGAAAACAACTGAAGAAGTGAGATGACAGGATAGTAGCACCCTAGTTTTGCTCTAAGATTAAAGATGTTTAAGGTACTAAATCAAACTTGAAAGAAAATAAAGTCAAATAAAAAACATCACTTTTCAACCATTTAAATGATGTTACGTTGATAATTTCACCCACTCATTCATGTAAATCTACATATTGACACTTTCATACATTTTCAAATCTCCATTGTTAATCTCCATTGTTAATTTTGGAATTGAAGGTTTCTTCATTGTAAAGTAAGAATATAAGCTGAAAACTTTTCTGGTGCGCTACAAATGGGCTTGGTATCTTTCCCTCACTCACTCACAAACTCTGTAAGTACATATTAACAGCTATTCAGAATCCAATGTTAGTAGCCAAGAATACAAATTTTAATGGATGCAGGGCTATCACACAGGGGAAAAGCAGGGGCAGAATATTTCTGTGTAGCTTTCCTTTGTCTATGCTGGACTCCCTGACAAGAGCTTGTAGTTATCCACATACACTAGCATCCAGAGGAGCTGGAAAACTAAGTTTTCGCTAAACTACTGTTTTTTAGACTCAAATCTCATACCACCATTCTGATATATCATTCACTAACAACCTATGGCCTTCAACTTAACAATGTTTACCAACATTGGGTTTTTCTGATTCTTAAATTTGATATTACAAAGCCACATCCTTAATTGTGAAGAGTAAACAAAGTCTGAGCTCAAAAGTCCCTAAACAAATATATCTGTTTCTAGTTTTTCAGCACTGTATGATGCCCACATCCTTCCGCAAGCCTACTAGCATCCTGTGTTTTGGTTCAAAAACATCAATTCTTCAAAATATCAACTGTACAAGTTCAGAATGGGAGACATGTGGCTCATCAGGAGCAAAAAAGAAGTTGGTATTTTTTTTAAACCAATAGTAAGCACAGTGTTAGTTAAGAGTGTGAATTTTGACTGCCAAGAAAGCTCATGGGATCTTAGAATGAATTAGTAAAAGTAAAGAATAAAAGATATTCAACTCCTACTCCACTTTCTACCGATCAGAATTTTAAGTATGAGTCCCACATTTTAAGAGAGATATAATCAAAACCAAGAATATTCAGAAGATAGTGACCCAAAAACTAGGTCATATGAGCTGAAGGAAGTAGGTCTGTTTAGCTCAGAGGAGAGGACTCAGAGGAAATATCATGGTTAACTTCAAATATCTCAAAGGATATCATACTAAAAAAATGGATTAGGATTTTTCTGTATTACCTCAGAAGGCAGAGGCAGTAACAAAAGGAGACAGGTTTTCACTGCTATTAAATTATCCAAAGATAGAAAAGAAAGCCTCAAACGGTATGTTTAATCTTTTTTTTTTTTTGAGGAAGATTAGCCCTGAGCTACCATTTGCTGCCAATCCTCCTCTTTTTGCTGAAGAACTGGCCCTGAGGTAACATCCATGTGCCCATCTTCCTCTACTTTATATGTAGGATGCCTGTCAAAGCATGGCTTGACAAGCAGTGTGTAGTCTGCACCTGGGATCCAAACTGGCAACCCCAGGCCGTCGAAGTGGAACATGCGAACTTAACTACTGAGCCACCAGGCTGGCCCCAAAAGGTATGTTCAATCATTAAGGATACCTAAGTACTAGGCACATATAGAGGGAATCCAAGAAGAATGGGCAGTTGAAATAATTTTTAATTCTTTCAACTCTGAGATTCTATCATTCCATGCTCACATACATTCCTCCAAATATTTAAACCTATAGTATGAAAACTTATATGTACTAGAAATTAGAGTTAGCACTCAACTCTTATCTCACCATATTCAGACCAAACTCATGCAACAATAACCTATCAAGCCAATTATTTACAATAAATAACAGCACTTACTTTTATTTGCACATTTGATGAAGTATTTGACCAAACTACTGATTTCTTGCATCTTTTTCTGCCTGCCGGCTTGTGTTGAGGCTGATACATTTGGTTTTGCTGTTCTCAGATGTTCTATTTCTTTCTGAATATATTTCTGTAAAAATCTTCAAAACAACAAAATGGAATTTCAGAAACTCATTAAATGCTTAAATTATTATAATAGTTTCAAAAAACTCTTCATGCCATCATAAAAAAGCATCTTTTAAGCCCACATTGCTTTAATGCACCAGTTAAATGAAACAATTAAATCTCTCTTTCATGGCCTTAGCCCCACAACACCAATTAGAATTCTGGTCTGCAAAGCTCTTAATCTGTAACCTCCATGATTTTCTATTACTTTACTATCTACTCTTTCATTTTATTATTAAAAGCTTGCAATGCTATTAAGGGCTCTCAAATCTCTCTCACCTCTTTCTGTTATTCTATACATGACCCACCTCTTTCCTAGGTAGTTGGTAATGTTTCTAACCTTTAAATGAAGCCTGCCTCAAAGATACCCATGATTAGTTGTAAATGCCAGTTACATAGTTGGTTTACCTGATCAGCTTATGCAAAGTAGTATTCATCTTTAGTTAATAACTATATTTGTGGTATCTGAAATAAACCAACCATAGGAAAAGAAGCATGCATTTTTCATGTTATCCACATTGCAATCTGTAACAGTCAATAGTACCAAATAAGAGCTAAAAAATAAAATACATTTTCTGTTCTAAACACTTAAGAACAAGTAAATACACATTCTTCCTCTTGACTGCAAAATGTTGCTCCAAGTTTCTCAGTATTCCACATTAATATTAATTTAAAATATTCTCTTTCTTGTTTTACATCTAAAATGCATCAATTCTGTTTGCCACTCCAGTCCAGGAATCAATTGTGTCTTTCTAATGCCTAAGTTTTGTTTTTTTTTAACTGCATTAATATGGAATTATTCTAAAATTCCTTTTACTTTTTTGTTATAATTTAACATATGGGAGTTACTTAGAGCAATATTTAAAGATGTCAAAGTAATAATAAAGCACTTACTATAACAATTTTGTTCTCTAATTTGAAATAAAGTCTTATGAACTAATTGATATGAAAAGAATTCTTTTTTTTTTTTTTTAAAGATTGGCACCTGCACTAACATTTGTTGCCAATCTTTTTTTTTTCCTTCTTCTCCCCAAAGCCTCCCAGTATATAGTTGTATGTTCTAGCTGTGAGTACCTCTGGTTGTGCTATATGGGACACCGCCTCAACATGACCTGATGAGTGGTGCCACGGGGCCAGCCCTAGGAATTCTCTCTAACCTTGAGTGAGATACCTAAGACATTTTACTGAAGAAATGATTTAAAAATGTTAAGTTTTTCTATATGAACATCCTTTAAAAATTATCCTTCAGGTAAATATTAAGGACCAACTTCAAATGCAAGGCACAATGGTATACAGGGAGCAAAGATAAACAAGACTTACATACACAAAAAAATACTATCACAACAGAAACACAAATGAAAGAGGAAAATAAAGACAGTAAAAAAAATTAGAATGGAATACCTAAAAACAGCATCCCAATTCAAATATTTCCCTTGTTTGTTATCTAAATGCTGATCTAACTGTTTAACAGTTTCAGGATCGCGAATCAGGCGCTTAAATTTCTCAACTTCTTTCTGAAAATTAAAGAACATAATAATCAGTTACCAATCATATACTTGTTTCAAAGAACGATTAAATTTAAGTAATTTATTACCCTTCGTTCTGTAGCTCTATCATGTCCTAGTTGACGGCAGCAAATAAGCAGATCATTAAGTGCTAGACTCATGGTTCAGAATTTTAGAAAACATATCACTGTCTGTAAAAAAATATATATATACACAAAATTATTTCAGACTGGTATTAATACATTGTTAGATCTAACTGTATAACTATAGGCATATTGTGATCAAAGGTACAATGATTTTTCTTAACATTTCCTTATTTAAATGAGATTTTCCTAGAATACATCAAAACAAAGCTTTAAAACAAAAATGTGTGTTTTATGGGCAGTACCAAGATAAAAATATGAAACGTATAATTTACTTCATTGCTCTGAGACCTCTTCTATGAAACATGACGTTTAAATTGAAAGATAAAAGATGAACAGGGGACAGCCAGGCAAAGAATAAGGAAAACAGCACTTAAGGATTTAACACTGACCCACTGAACTACACGTAAAAGCACCCTTTCTTAAATGTAGTGACTCATCAGTTTACTGAGCCAAAAGCTTAAATTGCTTATGCTTTGGAATTGATATGTAGGAGGTTATCAGAGATAGTAAGCCTTGCCTAGCACTTACATCTCAATTGGCTTTATGGTTCTCATTTAATACATAAAAACAGGAGGAAAATAATATTCCTGTTTTAAAGGGAAATTACATGCTATAGCGATATCCCTTGCAAATGTCAAATGTCAACTATATCTTACTATATCTTAATGCCATTGCAGTATGCCTCCTCCATTTAGGTTTTCTTATATAATCAAACCTTCCTTTAAACAAAAAATCTTACAAGAAAAACATTTCGGTTTAGTATTTCTGAGCATTTTTACAAAGCAGCTTTATTTTTATTAGTTTATAAACAAAGAAAAAAATGTACATATGTATGTTGATTATATCTACATGTATACAGATCTCAAGAGCAAAAAAGGTGGGGAAAAGTCCTTTTCACATCCATTCATATAAATTCTACTCAATCTTTCAAGATCAAGTATGTTTCTCTGCCCGTTTATTCTTACAGAATCTTAAAATTGGGAGGAATTGAGAGACCATGTCAAATCTTAGTACAAAGGAAGAAATCCCTCCTACAAAATTATTGCCCTCTCTTTAAACTCTCAGTGAGAGCAAACTACCTAATAAGACTACCTATTTCATTGGCAGATAGCTCTAATTCTTTTCTCCATTTGTCTTCATTGGTTATTCTGATCCCTCTATCCCTTGTACAACCCCCTTTACTTACTCTGCTGTAGATTACAGGTTATTATTTATTTGATAGTCTTTTTCACTTGATAGTCCTTCTTGAGGACAAGGACTATCATTTTTATTTTTCCACTCCTTATGGGTTTATCTAGGACTCTTCCCCTTTCTTGCTTAATTTTAATTTAAAGCCATCTTGATTGACTCAATAAGGAAAATAAAATTGGGATTCTAACCAACGAAAATATGTTAACAACATCCAAAGAACCATCAAAGTAGGCACCTTTATTCCTAAATATACTATAAGACGTTATTTGTAAAGTGAAAAAAATGCATGTTTACTGAACATCTGATACTTGCATGAAGAGGCAAACTTTTTTTTTTCTTTAAGCTGTGGCTTTCCTGCACTTCCTTTTGTCTCCTTCAAAGATTGATTACTTTCAAGAAAACAAAACAGTTCAGAATTATCTACATAAACAAGAGATGTTCATTCACTGATACATGCAACAATATTTACTGGGCAACTACTGTGTTTGAGGTACTATGTTAAGGATAGCTAAACACATAAAGTAAATAGATAATAATAAACTAAATAGACATAAATCCTAACCTTGTGGAGTGATAACTAGTGAGGGAGAGTGACAATAAACAAATACTCTGATAAATCAATGCATAATTCCAAATTGTGATATGACTCAAAGGAAACAAATAGACAATAACAATGGAGAGGATCATTTTTGATAAACTTTCAGAGAACACGTCACAGAGGAGGCTACAATAAAGCCAAGATCTGAATGAACTGGTGCCAATCACAGACAGAGCTAGAGGACTAACAATTTAAGGAAGAAGAATAGCATAGCCAAAGGGTCCTAAGATGGAAAAGTGCATGGTATATTGGAGGAACTGAAAGATGACCAAAGAACTAGAGAGTAGTCAGCTAGAGTAAGCGTGTCACCAGATAAAGTTGAATTTAATTAATATATTAATCCAGAACTAACAAGGTTCCACACCCAAGATGCAACTGATTCAATACCTATTTCCTAAGTAACAGCCTCTCAATTGACAAATTCAATGTCCCTTTTTGGATTTCAACCAAGTCAATCCCTTTGTAGGATTTGACCAGGATGCCTACATCCCACCTTCCTGGATACAATTTTGCCCTTGGCATGCCATTCTTTTCTAGTGTGGACTCTGTAGTCAGACTGTGCTCCTTCAAATCCTGGTCCTGCGACTTATAAGCTGTATAACTTTGGGCAAGTTAGCTAATCTTTCTAAATCCCAGTTTTCTCAATGATAAAATGAAAAACAACAACAGAACCCACGTCAAACAGTTATCTAAGGATGCATGTACATGTCTGACAGTGCCTGGAACACAGCAAATGCTCAATAAACGTTAGCAATTATCATCATTCTCTTCCTTCCTGTTTCATAAGTCTCTTTTGATGGTTTTTCTTCCACCCACACCTGAAAGAGAATCCTTGTCGCTTTACTTCTCACCCTATGTTCTCCCAGTGTGATCTCCTCCATTCCTATGACTTTTACACGCTGAAATTATCCAAATCTATTTTATTCAATGCCAAATCTCACTCTTGGGCTTCAGGAACCATCTACACTTTGTGCCTTTACATGCATTTTCCCTTGTCTGGAAGGCTCCTACCATCCTCCGGGGAAATTTAACACTGCGAGGTCTCACCACAAGGTGAATTGATTCTCCCAGGCTGAGTTTCCACAGAACTTCATTCACTTCTCTACCATCACAGCACTCTTCTATCGTACTATCACCCTGAATTGTAATAGTCTTTTTACTTATCTGTACCTGGTGAAAACAGCAGCGAACGTTCTTGAGCGTTGACCACAGGCAAGGCTATCACAAGGAAGACAGTACAGCGAGGTCACACAGCCGACAGTCAGGATTCGAACTCCCGCAGTGTGTTTCCAGAGCCCATGCTCTTAACCACGCGTCTGGAGTTTAAGCCTCAACAAATGCTCGCTGATTAAAACTACTAATTATGAGAGAGAGAAAAAAGGATGATTAGTCAAGTTATCTAGTTAAATCTGGACCCTAAAGTGACAGGGAAGGAAGTGCGTAGGAGGATCCAATTCAGGACATGAAGAAGGAAGTTCACGGCTAAGTCCGCTAGGGGCTCGCAGAGACGGCGGGAGAGGGCGATGAGGACAGGGCGCCTGGAAAGATGAGGTTTGGAAAGGAGTCAAGGGCCGCTCTGGAGGAGCGCGTGAGGAGGGGGGGCCGGGGGCTAGGACAGAAGAGCTGGGACACGACTGAATTCCCCCACGCCGACGCCACTGCGTTGCTTCCGCGCCCCTACCGCTGGCCTCGGACTGCCAGAGCGCAATCTCTGCAGGCAGCGGTGGCAGAAGCCTAAATCCCCGCTCCACTCGCCTTGCCCCGCGGCCACAGCAGCCTCAGCCGGGCGTCCATGTGCTATTGCGGCTTCCGGTTCAAACCTGGCGTGACCGCGCAGCGTCCATCTCGGGAGGAAGAAGAAAGGCACTGTCTGCTCATGCGCGCCAAGCAGCGCACGCCCTCCACTCTAAACACGCCCCCAAAACATTCCGCTCCTCTGAGGAAACGCGCCTGCGCCTTACCCACCAATGGCGTGCGACCTTGCGTTTGCGGCTCGTCCTTTGGCTCCTGCTCCTGCGCATGCGCCCCACCTCCTCGCCCCCTCCAGCCCCACCCCTCCAAATGTGAGGACGGAAATGACGACAGTTCCAAGGAGAATGGAGGCGGGTTTCATTTCGGCGCCTTTCTTTCTCGCGCGGAAGTGATTGGTTGGCGTGGAGCGAAAGAGGCGGGACATTTTGCCGCGGGTTCAGTGCAGCCACTGGAACCGGGAGATGCGGCGCAGGGGTTGTCGCTGTGTTGGCTTTTACCTGAGTCTTGTCTCTTCCTGCGGTTCTTTCTGCGGCTTCGATCATGTTACTACCTTCGGACGTAGCTCGGCTGGTATTGGGTAAGCGCGGACGCGGGAGGGAGAGATACTGGGCCAGGCTAAGCAGGACGAAGGGACCTTTGGGGCCAAAGGTTTTCCCTGGGTGGGGAAGCTTTGGGATTTTGCCTCCCCGCCCACAAGTTCAGGTTGGCGGTGATTATTTTTCAGCTGGGGGCTCGGGCAGTTTAAGCTTCTTTGTGTGTTTGTGGGGGGGGACACTGTCTCCTCCGAGGCTGCGTGGCGAGGGGAGGGAACACCTGAGGCCCGGATTCGGAGGGAAAGTCGGGCCTGCACACTTAATTGGGACCCCTGGAGGAGGGTAGTCTACGTGACGAACCGACTGCGTGTTCTTCCACCTTGGGCGCACTTTCCCTTGTCACAGCTGGGACCAAATTAGGAAAAATAAGGACTTCCGCAGCCACCCAGCTTTGTAGAAAGACCTTCCCGACGCCCTTCTCATAACTCACCCTTAGAAACACGAATTTGGGACGAGTGGGGGTGCTCTTTCCTCTCCATCTCCCTCCCCTTCTGCCCCCCCGGAATAAGTCGTCCCGTGTAGAGGTTTGAAATGCCATTTGCATATTTTAAAACAGGAGCCATTCTTACTGTTTTGACTAGCAAGAAATTTCACAGGGGAAGTGCCTTCCAGTTGAACATTTTTCTAGTCCTAGTTTTTCCTCCATTTGAGGCGGGTTGGTCTCACGGGCCGGTTGTCAGGATGTATTGTCTGTGTGGGAAACGGGTTTTGTTGTTTGTCCCCTGAAAGAATAGAGAGGATTGTACTGCTGGGAACGAAAGCCACATAAAACTCAAAACCTGAGCCGGTGATTTAGGGACATTTACAGACATCATATGTGATGTCTCAGAAAGTAAATGGGTAAACATCTGTGATGAAGCTTCCTGTAGTATGTACAGCCGTTACTACCATTTTTTTATTGTTAGAAAAACCCATTTGTCTCTTTTCTTTTTTAAGTACTCAGCCCCATCCCCAAAAAATCATGTTGTGCGTGGGCTGTTGATAAGCACATTTTGCAGGATACATTAGAGTAACGGTTCCACTATCCGTTTTTGGAGAAACTAATGACTTAAGTTTAAACTAATATGATGTTGTTTGGTTAATCTTTTACCCACTTTATCAGAACTGAATATCAACAGTTAACCTACATCTGAATCTGTGAGAAATAACTGGCTATCTTGTAATTTCTATATTTGTTAGGCTTATATTGAAACCAATCCAAAGAAGACTTTCACAGTGTTCACCATAGTATTGACATACTTTATTTTTTGCTCCATGCGTATTGTTTGCTTAAGAATTTTTGGGTTTTGGCAGTTTGGTAATCTAGTTGAGTTTCAATAACCATAGTCTTCAACAAGGTTTCTCACCCTCAGCACTACTGACATTTTAATCCAAATAATATTTAATATGGGGAGCTGTCTTGTGCATTGTGGGATGTTTAGCAGCATCTCTGGCCTCTATGGATAGATAGCAGCAGGACCCCACTCCTTACTGCACCCCTGCTCAGTTGTAACAGTGAAAATGTCTCCAGATATTGCCACTATGTTCCCTGGAGGGCAAAATCACCCCCAGTTAAGAACCACTGGTCTTAAGAAAGCAGTATGATTTCCTAAGTGGAATAATTCACACCAACTTGTGAATTTATTCTCCACAAACCAGCTGCTCTGCTTGACTTCCTACTTTTTTAACGGGTAAAAACTCCATTGTTTCTTAGCCTAAAATTCTTCTTTGTCATTTTTACATTCCATTTGTCATGGCCACCAATCCTAGCAATATGCCTTCCGTTACTTCTCTTTTGTACTTTTATCATGGCCTCTCATATAGTCTTGCAGTTTATCTTATTTACTGTTAAACAAAAATCTGCCTAAAGCATTCACACTGCACCTTCTATTCTAAAAGTTGAAACAATTCTGCACTTACCAAAAATTTCAAGTTGTGCAAAAAAATATATAATACAAAAAACACATTTCCCATACTCAACCCTCTTACGTTTTTCATTGAGCGTTATGTATCTTGAAGTTCACTCAGCACATAGAGAAACTTAGTGGCTTAAAATATTAACAGTTTTGTTATTTGCTCATGATTCTTCTCTTATCAGTACCTCCTCCCCATCTTCAGCCCCTCTCTTGTTGTTGCCCCCATTTCTTCATAACATTCTTTCAGCAAATCTTTAGGTGCTTAATATGTTCCAGACACTGTGCTGGTTGCTGAGAATAGAGAAGTTAGCTCTCCCCTTAGAGTTCATGTAATTATATTTTTTACCTTACACACGCACACGCCAAAATACTCTCCTAGATCCCACCTCACATTCTGTCTAAGGCTCTGTGTCACCCTTTCACAAGTCAAATTTATTCAAAAACAATGAATTCTACTTAGTTGCTCCACTTCCTCGCCTACCTTTCATTCTTCGACATACTGCACTGACTTGCACCTCGCTACTCCACTTAAACAACCCTTGCTGCTCAGCTACATCCAGCCATTGCCTTGCTGGAATTTCTTTAGATATTGTACAGGCCAGAATATATCAAAGTGTTGTTTATTGCCTCTGAGCCACCAGTTTGGTTTTTATCAGTATGTCATACAGGACGCTCTGTGGAACTCATGCTCCCTGCCTCTCCTGCCCCATCTCAACTTCTCAACATCTGCTTTGTGCTCCAGGTATACCAGACTACTTGCAGTTTCTCCAAATATGCTTATGTATTCTGTTCTCTCTGCCTGCAGTGTTTTTCTCCCTGTCTTCTTAGTACAATTGCATTCAAGGTTCAGACGTAATCTCTGAAACCTGTCCGAGCAGGTATAGTTAGTACTTTCTCCTTAAATGCTTCCATAGCATTGTATGTTACTTCTCTTATACTGTTACTATGTTTTATTGTAGCTGCGTGTTTACTTACTTTTTTTTGGTGAAATAGACATAAAAATGACTAAAATGGTTAAATTTTAAGTATTGACTTCTTTAGCATTAAGTACATTCACATTATTCTGTAACCATCACCATCATCCATCTCTAGAACTTGTTCTTCTCAAACTGAAACTTGTTCACCTTTGTATCCTATTCAGTATTCTTTTTTTTAATTTTAATTTTTTTTTAAAGATTTTATTTTTTTCCTTTTTCTTCCCAAACCCCCCAGTACATACTTGTATATTTTTAGTTGTGGGTCCTTCCAGTTGTGGCATGTGGGACACTGCCCCAGCATGGCCCGATGAGTGGTGCCACGTCCGCACCGGCGAAACTGCGGGCCCCCGAAGTGCTGCACGTGAACTCGGCCATGGGGCCGGCCCCTGTTCGATATTCTTAATCTGGGATTAATGGACAGGCTTCAAGAGTTCTGGGGCCTCCCAAAACTATCTATAAAGGTTTGTGTGCAGGTGAGGCAATTATGTGGTGGCGAAGGGTCCGAAGTTTCTTTAGATTCCTAAATAAGTTTGTTCCTTTCTGTGTGAGTCAGTGTCCATTCAGGAAAGTTGAAACCAATCTGAGTATTTAACATGGAGGGGTTTAATGAGCGAATTAGTTACACTGGTGAGAGAAAAGCTAAGAAGACAAGCAGCTTACATGAGCCAACTCATAGGATAGCAATAGCGGGAAGCCACTATGATAATCAGGAGGACAGTGAGAGATGAAGCAACCCAGAGGCTGGGCTCACTGTGTGGAAGATAGAAGGTAGACTTGTCTGGTGAAGGAGCAGTAGTCATAGAAGAGATTCTACCAAGGCAGAGAGGGAACAGGAGGAAAAAACCTGGGTTCTTCCACCTGCCCTCCAAACTCCCACCAGTTCTTCCCACTGTTTGAACCCAGCCAGAAGCCAGCTGACATGAAACGTTGCTTGCTTGGGGTCAGGTTTCCTGTCATATAGTGCAGAGCAGGGGAAAGAGGAAGAATAGATTTGAAGACAAACAGAACCAGGACTGGCACACCCCTGAAATATCAAGAGCCCCTAGTCCTATTCACCTTTATATCACTAAGATATTATGGATATTTATTAAATAGTTACGAAAGTACAACTGTGATCATGACATTCCCCTTTCTCTACTGAATAATATATCATTTGTTCAGATTCTCTTGTTCCCTGCTGTTCATTTATTCAGATTCTGTTTATTCTTATTCTCTTTTTATTCATAATAATATAATGTTATTGCTGACATTTACTGTTGTTTATGGTCCTTACCCATTCTGTCTTTTCAGTTGTATCTCCAACTCTTCTCATCCAAACTGGGTGTGTTCCCCAAACATGCTCACCATATATGCTTTCCGTCAGTTTTGTTGGGATTCCCCAATCATCCCTTAAGAGTCAGGTCTTCCTTGAAACATACGTAGTTTTCCCCAAGTCTGGTAATGCTTTCTCCAGCCCCTATCCTCTTGTGAAGTAAGTTGTATTGTCTTACCACCTTTGCTTTGTATTATAGCCATTTGCATATGTATCTTCTCGGTCCTAGTAAATCATAACTTCTTTATAGACAGAGACTTGGTTATTTTTGGAGCTAGTAGTATAAGGCACCTTAAGTTAAGTCTTCCCAAGAATTATTTACATTTTTTTAAGGTCATTAAACCACTGATATTTCTGGGGAATTATTAGAATATGTGAGGGAGATATTTTTAGGTAGGGGGATTTGCTGTCTCTTGCTTTCTTCATCAGGCTCCATTCTCTTTATCTTTCCGTCTCTATAAATAGGAAGAAGAGAGGGCAAACTCTTGGCATCCCAATTTCTAAAATTTGAGTACTCTAGATAAAGGATTTTATCTTTCTTGTCTTTTTCATTTTTTGTTTTTCCTTCAGTCTATTTGTTACTCATTACTACCTCCACTGAAAAGCAGGCAAAAGACAGTATTATATTAAGAAAAAAAGAAACTCAGGCATACTTTCTTACCTATTTGACCTTTGTTAGTAAGTTTACAAAAAATATATAGTTACTATTAGCAAAAGTTGTTTGTAGGAATAAAAAAGAAAATAACTAATGTTGATTGAAGAGTATTATTTATTATTATTGTGATAAGAGATAATTGGTCCCTGGTTTGTATTTTCATTGTAACATTTTAGGTTTAGAATAGTTTGTATCTAAAATTTCACTATTCTGAATGAGAATTTGTTATAATCAGGTACTTGTTGACATAAATGAGCTTTTTGTAGGCAAATAACGGGTTAGTTATATATATAATAATAAATGAATATGAAAGTCATCAACTATTACTTTACCACATTATTTTGGAACTTCTAGGATGAAAGTAAAGCAGAATGCATCGTCTAATTTAAAGTTGGAGCTCTAGATTGCCCAAAGTTGGGCATGTTTTTTAACAGCAGAAGATATATGTCTCAGATATTGCTATTTTAAGATCTAGTACAACTTTTAAACACTTGTTATAGAAGTAATCTAGGTTTTTAACAAAGCCTTTTCTGAAGTATATGCTGTGCAAAAATATAAGATCTTATGAGAAGCCCTAAATGATCTGATCTGTAATGATTCCTTTCCCAGGATACGCTAGCACAGATGACCATATTTTTCTGGGAAAGGTTAACTATATATCACTATATTCTCTTTAGGGCAGTGTTTCTCAACTTTTATTTCATTATCACACCCTTAAGGAGTATTTCTAGACTATTTTTCCTAATTGCCCCTCCTACATGAAATTTTAATGTCACAAATATACTGTTTATATGTTGTATCTAAATCATATAGACCTATTGTATCTATATGATTTACGCATAAAAAGAGTATTTTCTTCATTCGCCTCACTCCTCAGTACTGATTTTCACCCCATTGGGGCTGTGTCGTTCTTTTTGAGAATGCTTGATCTACAGAAAAGCAAAGCTACTTTAAGGAATTAGATTTCCTACCACCACCTGTTAGAAGTTCCAAGTGGTTATGAGTACATGTGGTGTAATTAGTACTTTTGAAACTCTCCACCATGAAAAGAAACTTTATTTGGTGTCTTCTGTTTAAATCTTGAAGCATATAAAGAAAAAGCTCAAACTGCCCTGATTCTAGGGTGACTCTAGTGGTTCATACATGTTTTAAATTTCTATATTCGTGAAATCCCAGTAGCATCTAACTTATTCCAAATAATGTAATTGTCAGAAAGCCAATCGTCAAAAAATGATTTCTTTTCAGCTGGCTATAGTTATATAGGGGTTTATATTCAGTTGTTTATTTGTGAAAAATTTAAAAAGAAGGAAAAAGCAATCTCTGTTTGATGCATCTAATTTCACATCTGAGGTTTTTCCATATCTTTAATTGTGAGGATGTTGAAGTAGTATCTTAGATAAAAGGTTTCTTCTAGTTTCTGAATGCTTTACCATACCCCAAAGGACAATGGTTTTTTATTTGTATTTTTATTTGTTTGCTCGTTTCTCCCTCTAGCATTAGTTAGCAAGAGGTTGGAAAACTGAATCATCAGCTATAAGTAGAAAGAAGTGAGTTGGTTCTCATATACCAGCTAGAGCATTCGCTAAAATGGGATGACAATTTCCTTGCTCTTTCCTTCTTATAACCTTCGTATATAATGACTTTTTAGGCCTTCTAATTAGTTTTTTTGACTTGTAGGGCCTGATTGCTTAAAGATACAGTTTCAGGTGAAAAGAGTAGAACCTTACAATTTTAGAATTCAAAGAGACCTTAGAAATAATTACCTTAGTTAAAATGCTTATTGACTATTATACCAGCATTGAGATAAGTATACTGCAAAGGCAAGTATAAGGGGATCTACTGTCTAGCAATAGGAGTAGGTATATAGTGAGAGGATTCAAAGAAAGATTCTCTGAGGAACTGATGGTTACACTAGATCTGAAGATTGAGTTGGAATTGGCTTGGCTAAGAAAAGATAAGCTGCCCAAGCAAAGGGACTAGAGTATACAATGGCCTTGAAATAAGAGCATTCATATGTTTATGGAATTGAAAGTCCAGTTTGGCTCAGAGAGACAGAATGACAAGACATAAGGCTAAAGAGAAAATTAGGATGCAAAACAAATGGAGCTTCAAATGCTGTGTTAAGAATTTAGGATTCTGTTTTTTCATTGAGATACAATTCACATACCAGAAAGTGTAGTTTTTAGTATATCCACAATGTTGTGCAACCATCACCACTACCTTAGTTCCAGAACAGTTCCATCACCCTAAAAAAGAACCCCATAGCTATTAACAGTCACTTCAGATTTCTCCCTTTCTCCGTCCTCTGGCAATCACTAATCTACTTTCTGTCTATATGGATTTGCCTATTCTGGTCATTTCCTGTAAATGGGATTAGACCGTACGTGGTCTTTTGTGTCTGACTTCTTGAATTTAACATAATGTTTTCAAGATTTATCCATGTCGTAAGAAATATAGGTAGTTAATTCCTTTTTATAGCAGAATAATGTTCCATTGTGTGGATATACCACATTTTGTTTGTCTATTCATTGATGAACTTTGGCGTGTTTCCTCTTTTTGGCTATTATAAAAAATGCTGCTGTGAACATTTATATACAAGTTTTGTTTGAACATAGGATTTCAGTTCTCTTAGATATATACCTAGAAGTGGAATTGCTTGGTCCTATGGTAATTCTGTTTAATATTTTTGAGAACTGGACAGGTGGTTTTCCAAAGTGGTTGCACCATTTTGTGTTCCAACCACCTGTATATGACTTTTTCCAGTTTCTCCATATCTATGCCAATACTTACTACTGTATTTTAATTCTAACTATCCTGGTGGGTATGAATTAGTATATGTCATTGTGGGTTTTTTTTTTATTGAGGTCATAGTTTGTAACATTGTGAAATTTCAGTTGTACATTACTATTTGTCAGTCACCATATAAATGCACCCCTTCACTCCTTGTGTGCCCCCCAACCCACTTCCCCCTAGTAACTACTAAACTGCTCTCTTTGTCCATGTGTTTGTTTATTTTCCACATATGAGTGAAATCATACAGTGTTTGTCTTTCTCTGTCTGGCTTATTTTGCTTAACAAAGTACCCTCAAGGTTCCTCCATGTTGTTGCAAATGGGACAATTTTGTCCTTTTTTTATGGCTGAGTAGTATTCCATACACACACGCGCGCGCACACACACACACACACACCACCCCCCCACACAAACACATCTTCTTTATCTAATCATCAGTTAATGGAAACTCGGGTTGCTTCCACTTCTTGGCTATTGTGAATAGTGCTCAATGAACATGGGGTGCATAAGTCTCTTTGAATTGTTGATTTCAAGTTCTTTGGATAAATACCCAGTAGTAGGATAGCTGGGTCATGTGGTATTTCTATTTTTAATTTTTTGAGAAATCTCTATACTGTTTTCCATGATGGCTGCACCAGTTTGCATTCCCACCAGCAGTGTATGAGGGTTCCCTTTTCTCCACATCCTCTCATCCATGTGTTATTTTTTGACTAGGTGATTATAGCCATTCTAACAGGTGTAAGGTGCTATCGTAGTGTAGTTTTGATTTGCATTTCTCTGATGATTAGTGATGTTGAACATCTTTTCATGTACCTATTGGACATCTGTGTATCTTCTTTGGGAAAATGTCTGTTCATATCCTCTGCCCATTTTTTGATCAGGTTTGCTTTTTTGTTGTTCATTTGTGTGAGTTTTTTTAATATATTATGGAGGTTAACCCCTTCTTGGATATATAATTTGCAAATATTTTCTCCCAGTTGGTGGGTTGTCTTTTCATTTTGATCCTGGTTCCCTTTGCCTTGCAGCAGCTCTTTAGTCTGATGAAGTCCCACTTGTTTATTTTTTATATTTCCCTTGTCTGAGTAGACATGGTATTCAAAAAGATCCTTCTAAGACAGATGTCAAAGAGCATATTGCCTACATTTTTTTCTAGGAGTTTTATGGTTTCAGGTCTTACATTTGAGTCTTTCATCCATTTTGAGTTAAAACTTTTGTGTATTGCCAAAGATAATGGTCTACTTTCATTCTTTTACATGTGGCTGTCCGGTTTTTCCAGCACCGTTTATTAAAGAGACTTTCCTTTCTCTTTTGTATGTTCTTAGCTCCTTTGTTGAAGACTAGCTGTCCATAAATTTGTAGTTTTGTTTCTGGGCTTTCAATTCTGTTCCATTGACCTGTGGGCCTGTTTTTGTGCCAGTACCATGCTGTTTTGATTACCATAGCTTTGTAGTATATTTTGAAGTTAGGGATTCTGAAGCCTCCAGCTTTGTTCTTTTTTCGGAGAATTGCTTTAGCTATTCTGGGTCTTTGGTTGCCCTATATGAATTTTAGGATTCTTTGTTCTATTTCTGTGAAGAATGTTGTTGAGATTCTGATTGGATCACTGAATCTGTAGATTGCTTGAGGTAGTATGGACATTTTAACTGTTTTTTCTTCCAATTCATGTGCATGGAATATCTTTCCATTTCTTTATGTCATCATTGATTTCTTTCAATAATGTCTTATAGTTTTCATCTTATAGGTCTTTCACCTCCTTGGTTAAATTTATTCCTGGGTATTTTATTCTTTTTGTTGCGATTGTAAATAGGATTGTACTATTGAGTTGTCTTTCTGTTAGTTCATTATTAGAGTATAGTAATGCAACTGATTGTTCTAAGTTGATTTTGCACCCTACAACTTTGCTGTAGTCATTGATTATTTCTAATAGTTTTCCAACGGATTCTTTAGTGTTTCTGTATACAGAATCATGTCATCTGCAAACAGTGAGAGTTTCAATTCTTCATTGCCTATTTAGATACCTTTTCTTTCTTTTTCTTGCCTAATTGCTCTGATCAAAATCTCTAGTACTATGTTGAATAAGAGTGATGAGAGGGGGCACCCTTGTCTTGTTCCTGTTCTCAGAGAGATGGCTTTCAGTTTTTCCCCATTGATTATGATGTTGGCTATGGGTTTATCTTATACTGCCTTTATTATGTTGAGGTACTTTCCTTCTATACCCATTTTATTGAAAGTTCTTTTCATAAATGGCTGTTGGATCTTGTCATATGCTTTCTCTGCATCTGTTGAGATGATCCTGTGGTTTTTGTTCCTCATTTTGTTAATGTGGTGTATCACATTGATTGATTTGTGCATGTTGAACCATCCGTGTATCCCTGGTATAAATCCCACTTGATCGTGGTGTATGATCTTTTTCATGTATTACTGGATTCAGTTTGCAGATATTTTGTTGAGGATTTTTGCTTCTATGTTCATCAGCTATATTGGCCTGTAGTTTCCCTTCTTTGTGTTGTCCTTGTCTGGCTTTGGTATCAGGATGATGTTGGCCTTGTAGAATGTGTTAAGAAGTGTTCCATCTTCCTCAATTTTTTGGAATAGTTTGAGATGGATGGGTATTAAATCTTCTTTGAATGTTTGATAGAATTCTCCAGAGAAGCCATCTGGTCCTGGACTTTTATTTTTGGGGAGGCTTTTGATTACTGTTTCAGTCTCTTTACTTGTGATTGGTCTATTCGGATTCTTTATTTCTTCTTGATTCAGTTTTGGGAGGTTGTATGAGTCTAAGAATTTTCCATTTTTTCTAGATTGTCCGATTTGTTGGCATATAGTTTTTCATGGTATTCTCTTATAATCCTTTGTATTTCTGTGGTATCCATTGTAATTTCTCTTCTTTCATTGCTAATTTTACTTATTTAAGCTTTCTCTCTTTTTTTTCTTAGTCTGGCTAAGGGTTTGTCAATTTTGTTCATCTTCTCGAAGAACCAGCTCTTAGTTTAATTGATATTTTCTACTGTTTTTTGTTTGTTTCAATTTCATTTATTTCTGCTCTAATTTTTATTATTTCCCTCCATCTGCTGACTTTGGGCTTTGTTGTTCTTTTTCTAATTCTGTTAGGTGTAGTTTAAGACTGATTTTAAGTTTAAGTTCAGATTTTTCTTGTTTATGAAGGTGGGCCTGTATTGCTATCAATTTCCCTCTTAGGACTGCTTTTGCTGCATCCCATATTATTTGGTAAAGTGTATTTTCATTTTCATTTGTCTCCAGATTCTTTTTTTTTGAGGAAGATCAGCCCGGAGCTAACATCTGCTGCCAGTCCTCCTCTTTTTTTGCTGAGGAAGATTGGCCCTGAGCTAACATCCATGCCCATCTTCCTCTACTTTATATGTGGGTGCCTGCCACAGCATGGCTTGATCAGCAGTGCATGGGTCCACACCCAGGATCCAAACCAGTGAACCCCAGGCCCCTGAAGCAGAGTTTGCAAACTTAACTGGTGCACCACCAGACCGGCCCCTGTCTCCAGATATTTTTTTATTTTTCCTTTAATTTCTTCAATGATTCATTGGTTGTTCAATGGTGTATTATTTAGTCTCCACATCTTTGTCCCTTTCCCAGCTTTTTTCTTGTTGTTGATTTCCAGTTTCATAGCATTATGGTCAGGAAAGGTGCTTGATAGGATTTCAGTGTTGTTAATTTATTGAAGCTTGCCTTGTTTCCCAACATATGGTCTATCCTTGAGAATGTTCCATGTGCACTTGAGAAGAATGTGTATTCTGCTGTTTGGGGATGGAGTATTCTATATATATCTATTAAGTTCATCTGGTCTAGTTTTTCATTTCAGTCCACTATTTCCTTGTTGATTTTCAGTCTGGATAGTCTATCCATTGATGTAAGTGGGGTGTTAAGGTCCCCTACTATTATTGTGGTGTTGTCACTGTCTCCTTTTAGGTTTAATAGTTGCTTTTTGTATTTTGGTGCTTCTGTGTTGGGTGCATGTATTTTTGTAAATGTTATGTTTTCGTGGTGGAGTGTCCCTTTTATCATTATATACTGCCCCTCTTTGTCTCTCATTACCTGTTTTATCTTGAAGTCTACCTCGTCTGCTCTAAGTATGGCAAAACCTCATTTCTTTTGTTTGTCATTAGCTTAGAGTATCGTCTTCCATCCCTTCCCTCTGAGCCTGTGTTTATCTTTGGAGCTGAGATATGTTTCCTGGAGGCAGCATATCATTGGGTATTGTTTTTTAATCTGTCCTGCCACTCTGTGTCTTTTGATTGGAGAATTAAATCCATTTACATTTAGAGTGACTTTTGATATATGAGGGCTTACTACTGCCATTTTATCTCTTGTTTTCTGATTATTCTGTATTTCCCTTGTTTCTCGTACTATTTCCAACTGCCAGTTCAGTTTGGTGATTCTCTGTAATGGTTTTCTCTTTATCATTTGCGTCTCTGTTCTAATTTTTCTTTAGTGGTATTCATGAGGTTTGTATAAAAGATCTCGTATATGAGATAGTCCATTTTCTGATGGCCTCTTATCTCCTTGGTCTAAGCAGGTTCCATCCTCTTCCCCATCCAAGTTAATGTTATCACAGCTCATTCCATTTTGTGTTGTGAGTTTGTGGTTAAAATGAAGTGATTATAGTTATATTTGATACTTTCCTTTATCTTTAATGTTTTAATTGTTTGCGAACGTGTTCAGATAGAGAACTGCAATATTCTGATTTTGTCTACCTGTTTATCTCCTTGCTCAAGGCTTTGTGTCCCCCTTTTCTTTTTGTAGATGTGAAGCCCTTCTTGAGGATTTCTTGTGGGTGGTTCTTGTGGCCACGAACTCCCTTAGCTTTTGTTTATCTGGGGAAGTTTTTATTTCTCCATCATATCTGAAAGATATTTTCACTGGATGGGGTAGTCTTGGCTGAAAGTTTTTCTCTTTCGGAATTTTGAATATATCATTCCACTCTCTCCTAGCCTGTGAGGTTTCTGCTGAGAAATCTGCTGAAAGCCGGATAGGGGTTCCTTTGTAAGTTATTTTTTTCTGCCTTGCTGCCTTTAATACTTTTTCTTTGTCTTTTATTTTTGCCAGCTTTGCTACTATATGCCTTGGAGAAGGTCTTTTTACATTGATATAGTTAGGAGACATATTGGCTTTTTTCACTTGTATTTCCAGCTCTTTCCCAGGTTTGGGAAGTTCTCAGCTATTATTTCTTTGCCTGACCTTTCTGCTCCATTCTCCTTCTCTTCTCCCTCTGGAATACCTATAATCCTTATGTTGCATTTCCTAATTAAGTCAGCTATTTCTTGGAGAATTTCTTCATTTCTTTTTATCTTAGTTCTCTATCTCCATCCATCTGAAGCATTTCTATATTTCTGTTCTCCAGACTGCTGATTCTCTCCTCCATAATATCAGCTCTGTTATTCGGGGAGTCCAGATTTTTCATTATCTCACCCATTGTGCTTTTTCTTCTCCAACATTTCTGATTGGTTCTTCTTTATAGTTTCACTTTCTTTTGTGAAGACATTCCTGATTTATTGAACTGTCTATCTATATTTTCTTGTAACTCATTCAGTTTTTTTATTATAGCTATTTTGAATTCTCTGTCATTTAGATTATAAATTTCTGTGCCTTCAGGATTGATTTCTGGTGCTTGTCATTTTCCTTCTGGTCTGGAGATTTAATACATTTTTTCATAGTGTTTTGCAGCTTAGATTTCTGCCTCTCCATAGTGATAGTATCTGCTCACAGCTTCCACCTGCCACCACTGGGTGAGAGTCAGGAGCTGTGTATTCTGAGCCCACTGTGATCTGCAGCTTGCTAGCTCACAGCTGCTGCTTTCCTACCTGTACTAGGGCTCTGGCTGACTGGCTGAGTGGGAGCACCAGGCAGGAGGAGGGGTGCTTTCTTTTGTTTGCGTGATCCTGGGGGTGTTCTCACTCTGCCTTTGCTATCTGCTCTCCTGGGGTGCTAGCTTGATGAAGACACCCGTGGAATAGCTTACTCACTTCTGTGTGGGGCTTTCCCATGGGCTGTTAGGGAGGTTGGAGAGCAAAGGTGTTCCCCTTGGAGGGCTGTCCCTACCCCCTCCTCTCAGAGCCATGCAGTCTGGAGCCCAGGGTTGCTGCTGTTGGGGGAGGGAGAGGAGATCCCCTCAACTCTTTCCACTTCCTCCAGGGGGTCCAGCACCTCTACCTTCAGATGTATGGCTGCGTGGGTCTCTCAGACATCTTGTGGGTTGTGTGAATGACTTTTGTTGGTAAATGAATGTCCTTTTTGTTGTCTCTTAGCAGGGAGATTCTAAGGGTAGAGCTCAGTCTGCCATGATGCTGACGTCACTCCTGTTTCATTGTGGTTTTGGTTTTACATTTTCCTAATGACTGTTGAAGTTGAGCCTCTGTTTATGTGCTTATTAACAATTTGTATATCTTTTGCACAGAAGTCTATTCAAACCTTTTGTCCATTTTTTAATTGTATATTTGTCTTGTTATTGTCTTAAAGAGTTCTGTATATATTCTGGGTTCTAGTCTCTTATCAGATAATATGATTTGCAAATATTTTCTTCCATTTTGTCAATTGTCTTTTCACTTTACTGCTGGTATCCTTGGAAGTCCAGAAATTGCAATTTTGATGTAGTTCAATGTATCTGTTTTTTCTTTGGGTTGATCTTTAAATGTTATATTTAAGGAACCATTGCTTAATCCAAGGTTAAAAACAAAGATTTACACCTATGTTGTCTTCTACGAGTTCTGTAGTTTTAGATCTTACATTTAGGTCTTTGATTCATTTTCAGTTAATGTTTGTATTTTGGTGTGAGGGAATGGGCCAACTTCATTCTTCTATGTGTGGTTATCCAGTTGTCACAGCACTAGCTGTTGAAAAGTATGTTCTCCTCCATTGACATGACTTGGCAGTCTTCAAAAATCAGTTAATGTAAATGTCTGGACTGTTAATTATGTTTCATTGATCTATATGTCTATTCTTATGCCAGTACCACATAACCTTGACTACTATAGCTTTGTAGTATGTTTTGAAATTGATAAGTGTGAGTCCTCCAGCTTTGTTTTCAAAATTGTTTTGGTTGTTTTGGGTTCCTTGTATTTCTTTATGAATTTTAGAATCAGTTTGTTAATTTATGCAAACGAGGCAGCTGGAATTTTCGTAGGGATTGTGTTGAATGTGTAGATCAACTTTGAGAGTATTGACATCTTAACACTATTAACTCTTCTGATCTCTAAACCAGGGATATGTTTCCTTTTTAATTTTTTCTTTAATATTTTTCAGTGATCTTTTATAGTTTTTAGTAGTCTTAGACTTTGTTAAACTTACTCCTGAGTATTTCGTACTTGTTGATGCTATTGTAAATGGAATTTTCTTAATATCATTTTTGGATTGTTCACTGCAAGTATATAGAAATACAGTTGATTTTTGTATATTCATCTTGTATCCTGAAACTATTTATTGTCTTTAATAGTTTTTCTCTGTGTGTGCATGGATTCCTTAAAATTTTCTATATGGGACATGATGTCATCTGCAATTAAAGATATTTGACTCCTGGGGCAGGCCCAGTGACACAGCAGTTAAGTGCGCATGTTCTGCTTCGGCAGCCCAGGGTTCGCCGGTTTGAATCCCGGGTGCAGACATGGCACTGCTTGTGAAGCCATGCTGTGGTAGGCATCCCACATTTAAAGTGGAGGAAGATGGGCATAGATGTTACCTCAGGGCCAGTCTTCGTCGGCGAAAAAGGGGAGGATTGGAAGATGTTACCTCAGGACTAATCTTCCTCAAAAGAAAAAAAGTGATATTTGACTCCTTCTTTCCCAAACTGGATGCTTTTTATTTAGTTTCTTTTCCATTTTCCCAGGCTAGAACTTTCAGTACAATGTTGCATAGAAGTGGCAAGTGCAGGCATCTTTGTCTTATCTCTGATCTTATGGGGAAAGCTTTGAGTCTTTCACCATTGAGTGTGTTGTTAGCTGTGGGATTTTCATGGATAACTTTATCAGGATTAAGAGATTCCTTTCTATTCCTTTTTTTTTAATCTTGCAAAGACGAACTTTGTCAAGTGCTTTTCTGCGTCTATTGAGATGATAATGTAGTTTTTGTCCTTTATCCTCTTAATGTAGTGTATTACATTTATTTTTGTTTAGTTGAACCAACCTTGGATTTATGGCACAATCTCACTTGGTCATGGTGTATAATCATCTTTAAACGTTACTAGATTTAATTTGCTAGTATTTTGTTGAGAATTATTGTGTCTACTTTTTCATAAGGCATATTAGTGTGTAGTTTTCTTGTGATGTCTTTGGTTTTAATAACCGGTTTTACTGACCTCAGAGAATGAAATGGTAAGTCTGCATTATTTGTAAAATAGAGTTTGTGGAAGATTAGTGTTAATTCTTCTTTTAGTGTTTTGTACACTCACCAATGAGACCATTTGATCCTAGACTTCTCTTTATGAAAAGTTTCTTGATTACAATTCAGTCTCTTTACTTGTTTCAAGTCTATTCAGATTTTCTATTTCTCCTTGAGTTAGTTTACTTAGTTTGTGTCTTTCTAGGAATTATCCATTTCACCTAGGCTTTCTAAGTTGTTGGCATACAACTATTCATAGTATTCCTTTACAATCTGATTTATTTCTGTAAGGTTGATAGCAATGTCCCCTCTTTCATTGTCTGATTTTAGTAATTGGAATCTTCTCTCTTTTGTTTTCTTGATCAGTCTAGCTAAAGATTTGTCAATTTTGTTGATCTTTTCAGAGAAACAACGTTTGGTTCCCTTGATTTTTCTCTATTTTTTTTTACTCTCTGTTTCATTTTTTTTCTATTCTATATGATTTCCTTCCTTCTGCTTCTTTTGGGTTTGTTTTGCTCTTTTTCTGGTTTCTTAAAGTGGAAAGATAGGTTATTGATTTGAGATCTTTCATCTTTTCAATACAGGTATGTATAGCTATAACTGTACCACTAAGCACTGCTTTCACTGCATCGTATAAGTTTTGGTATGTTGTGTTTTTGTTTTCTTTTGTTTCCAAGTATTTTCTACTTTCCTTTTGATTTATTCTTTGGCTCTTGGATTATTTAGGAGAATGTTGTCTAGTTTCCACATATTTGTGAATTTCCTACAGTTGCTGTTGTTGTTGATTTCTAATTTCATTCCATTGTGGTCAGAGAGCATACTCTGTAGGATTTGTGTTTCTTAATTTAATGAGACTTGTTTTATGTCCTAATATTTGGTTTATCCTGGAGAAAGTTCATGTGCACTTGTGAAGAAAGCCTATTCTGCTGTTGGGTAGAGTGTACTATAGATGTCTGTTAGGTCTAAGTGATTTATAGTTTTCAAATCTTCTATTTCTTTGTTCATCTTCTTTCTAGTTGTCTATTATTATTGGAAGTGGGATACTGAAGTCTGTAACTTTTATTGTTGAACTATTTTTCTCTCCACTTCTGTTAGTTTCTGCTCCATGTTTTAGGGGACTCTGTTTTTACGTGCATATATGCTTGTGATAGTTACCTGAGTGATTAAACCTTTTATCATTATCTTTGTCTCTAGTAACAGTATTTATCTTAATGTCTGCTTTGATATTGATATAGCCTCTCCAGCTCTCATTATGTTAGTGTCTAGATAGTCTATCTTTTGCATTCTTTTATTTTCAACCTATTAGTCTTGGAGTCTTAAGTATGTCTGTTGTTGAGAGCATATAGTTAGATCATATTTTTTATCCATTCTGTGAGTCTCTATCTTTTAGTTGAGTGTTTAATTAATTACCATTTAACATAATTACTGGTAAGATATGGATTCTGTCTGCCATTTAGTTATTTGCAGTCTATATATCTTATGTTTTCTTTGTTCTGCTATTCCTCTAGTATTGCCCTTTTTTTGTGTTAAATATTTGCAGTTTGGCATTTTAATTGCTGTTTCCTTTATATTTGTTATATTTGAGTTATTTTCTCCATCATTCCTTAGAGATTCCAGTTAACTTAAAAAAATCTCGTTTAAATTAATGCCAGCTTAATTTTAATAGTATATAAAAACTTCAGTCTTACATAACATCATTCTCTTTTCCCTCTTTGCTGTTAAGGTCATAAATTACATCTTTATACGTTGTATGCCCCTCAACCCAGATTTATAATTATTGCTGTATGCAGTCGTCGTCTAAAGAAGAGAGGAGAAAAAAAGAGTAACAAACAAAAAATCATTTATGTTGTTTTACATTTACCTATGTAGTTACCTTTACTAGTGTTCATTTTCTTTTAATGTGGATTTGATTTACTGTCTAGTATTCTTAAATTACAGCCTGAAGGACTCTCTTTAATGATTCTTATAGCGCAAGTCTGCTAGCAACAAATGGTCTATTTTTTTAAATCTGAAAATATCTGAATTTCTTCATTTTGAAGGAGTTTTTCTAGGTAAAGAATTCGTTATTGACCTTTTCTTCTATCAGCACTTTGAATATATCATCTCACTGTCTCTGGCCTCCATGGTTTCTAATGAGAAATCAGCTGTTATCTTATTGAGGATCTCTTGTATATGATGAGCCATTGCTCTCTTTCTGCTTTCAAAATTCTCTCTGTCTTTTCACAGTTTGATTATGATGTGTCTAGGTATGGATCTCTTTGAGTTTATCCTACTTGGAGCTTGTTGACTTCCAAGATAAGCATATTAATCTGTTTCCTACAATTTTGGATGTTCTTGGACGTTACTTCTTCAAATATGTTTCTGCCCTTTTCTGTCTCTCCTTTCCTTCTGGGAATCCCCTTATGCTTATATTGGCACAATCGATGGTGTCCCACAGGTCACTGAAACTCTGTTCACATTTCATTCATTCTGTTTTTTCTCTTCCTCATACTGGATAATCTCATTTGATGTATGTTCAAGTTCACTGATTCTTTCATCTGCCTCCTCAAATCTGCTATTTATTTTTGCATTTTTTGTTTCAGTTGTTATACTTTTTAACTCAAGAATTTCTGCTTGGTTTTTTCTTAGAATTTCTCTCTATTTCTTTTTGATAAGACATTCTTCTCATAATTTCCTTTAGTAGCCATAGTTTTCTTTAGTTCTCTGGACTTATTTAAAATACACGATTTAAAGTCAAGTCTAGTATCGTGGCTTCCTTCAGGACAGTGGCTGTTGACTGCTCCCCCCTACCACCACCCCTATATATGAGCCATATTTCTTGTTTCTCTGCATGTCTCAATTTTTTGTTGAAAATTGGACACTCTAAATAATGTGACAGCTCTTGTAGTCAGATTCGCCTGCTTTGTGTTTTTCATTGCTCTTTGTTGTTTTAGCATTGCTGTTTATTTACTTAGTTCCTCAAACTAATTATATAAAGTCTGTATTCTTTGAGTTTATACCCTATAATTGGAGATTGATTTCGTTAAATGCTTGGAGTCAGTAAATCTCCCATTGCTTGTCAAGGGGCTGTGCATAGGTTGGGCATGCTGAAGCATTCAGCTAAGCAGTTGACAACTCTGCCTTAACCTTCTCTTCCTGCTTGCTCAGAACCTGCTGTCTGCCAGAAGTGAGAGCTTAGGATTTGTTAGGTCTTTCCTGAGTATGCACACTGCCTTACACTTACATGCAGCCTTCTGGTATCCAAGGAATATGTTGGAACTTTTCAAAGCCCCCTATGAGCTTCTCATTCCTCAGTTTTTTTCCTTTTTATGGTTTTTGTTTAGCCTATTGTTTATCCAGACTGTTCTCTGTGTCACAGTCAGCTGTAGCACTAAGCAATTCTTGCTGATTGTTTAGTGAAACACCAAGGAGAAGGTTGTTTGCCCTGGGTGAGCTCTGATTCAGTTCAGAGACAAGCCATGCAACTGGGGTTTTACAGGGAATTGTCACACAGGTCAAATAATGACAACTTCTGGGAATGAGACTTTGCAGAAATTCCAGCTGCCAGGCTGCTGGTTTTCACTGTGATCACAGGCTGTTCAAGTATACCACTCCACTGGGGAGATGAGCATGAGAATAGAACAAGTTAAAATACTACAATGTTCACTGTTCTTACTGACATTCGGCCACCTTTCATAAATAAATGCTCCTAGATTTTCATAAGATTTTGATTATTTTCAGAGTTCTGTAAAAGCTGATTTTAATAATTTGTGCCAGCGTTCACACTGCTTTTATGGAAGAAAGGATTTTGGAGGTCCTCACTCTGCCATTCCTGCTGAAGCTGCTCAGAATTTAGAAGTTTAAACTGAGCTATGGGAAGCAATTGAAGGGCCTTACACAAGGAAATAATTTAACCGGATTTGATCCACAAGTCAAGGCAAGTGTGATGCCTTATAGATGAAGCATCTTACTCTTGAAGAATTTAAGTGCTTTTTTCCCCCAAAGTCACAGTGCTTATTTTAACAGAATAGAATAAGAACGTGGTCTCTCCTCATATCTTTCCAGTGTTCTTTTTGTACTATACTATGGTTTTTAGTGGTTGGTTTAGTTAAACCTCAGTAATCCTAAGAAATAAAAGGACAGGGATTGGCTGCCAGTCAGGACAAATAAAGCGTTCATGTGTGTAAGTGCCAAACACTGGTACATAATATTGTTCCATAAATGTCAGTTAGGTATGAATGTCAAAGTTCTTGTTGAGGGGCCGGCCCTGTGGCTGAGTGGTTAAGTTCGCGTGCTGTGCTTCGGCAGCCCAGGGTTTCGCCGATTGAGATCCTAGGCAGGGACATGGCACCACTCGTCAGGCCATGCTGAGGCGGCGTCCCACATGCCACAACTAGAAGGACCCACAACTATGTACCAGGGGGCTTTGGGGAGAAAAAGGAAAAGTAAAATCTTTAAAAGAAAAAGAAAGAAAGAAAGTTCTTGTTGAAATAGTTAATAGTTTGATTCCCAAAGGGCGTAAATTAAAACTGAGAGTGCCTTTCTTATCTTTCTTGCAAAGTAGATCTTTTGTTCATTTTTTTCTTAAGCCATTAAACAAATGAGTGAAGTATACAAATAAATAGCAACGTTGGGAGAATGTAGTTTTTTGATAAACCAGTAATTAATTTATACCATGTACTGACCTGGTTAATGTAGAGGTTATGGAGTAGAAGAACATCTATCATTTTTTTTTATTGGTTCCCCCGTTATTTATTATGACTTCATTGATTCTCTTGTAAGCCTTATTGTGTAGTAATTGCACTTTATCAAACACCTTATTTTTCTAGTTTAGCTAGAGTTTTTTGGGTTTTTTTTTTTAAGATTTTATTTTTGCTTTTTCTCTCCAAAGTCCCCCAGTACATTGTTGTGTATTTTTAGTTGTGGATCCTTCTAGTTGTGGCATGTGGGATGCCTCCTCAGCATGGCCTTATGAGCAGTGCCATGTCTGTGCCCAGGATTCGAACCGGCGAAACCCTGGGCTGCCAAAATGGAGCATGTGAACTTAACCAGTCGGCCATGGGGCTGGCCCCTTAGCTAGAGTTTTGTGGGGGTTTTCCCCTTAGTTTTATTGAGATATAATTGACGTACATCACTGTATAAGATTAAGGTGTACAGCATAGTAGTTTGACTTAGATATGTTGTAAAATGATGAGCGAAGTAAGTTTAGCACTTGTCGTCTCACATGGATAGAATAAAAAGAGAAAGCAAAAAAAGAGAAAAATTTTTTTCCTTGTGATGAGAATGCTTAGGATTTACTCTCAGTTTTCATGTATATCATACAGCAAGTTAACTCTAGTCATCATGCTGTACATTACATCCCTAGTATTTAATTTACCTTGTAACTTGAAGTTTGTACCTTTTGACCGCCTTTCTCCAATTCCCCATCCCTCCACCCCTACCCCAGGTAACTACAAATCTGTTCTCTGTTTTTCTAAGTGTTTGGTTGGGTTTTTTGGTTTTGTTTTGTTTTTAATATTTCACATTGAAGTGTGATCATACAGTAGTTGTCTTTGTCTGTCTAACTTATTTTACTTTAGCATACTGCCCTTGAAGTCCATCCGTGTTGTCACAGATGGCAGAATTTCCTCTTTTCTTTTATGGCTGAATAATACTTCATTGCATCTATGTGTGTGGAATACAACTTCTTTATCTCCTCATTCATTGATGGGTATTTAGGTTGTTTCCAAGTCTTGGCTATTGTAAATAATGCTGCATTGAACATGGGAGTGCAGATATCTTTTCAAGTTAGTGTTTCTGTATCCTTCAGATATATTCCCAGAAGCAGATTTGCTGGATCATGTGGTAGTTCTATTTTTAATTTTTTGAGGATCCTCCATACTGTTTCCATATTTGTGGCTGTACCAGTTTACAGTCCCACCAACAGTGCACAAGGGCTCTCTTTTCTCCACATCCTCACCAGTATTTATTATCTCTTGTGTTTTTGATTATGGCCATTCTAACAGTGTGAGGTGATATCTCATTGTTGTTTTGATTTGCATTTCCCTAATGACTAGTGATGTTGAACATCTTTTCATATGCCTTTCAGCCTTTCGTAGATCTTTGGAGAAATGTCTACGCAGGTCTTTTGCCCATTTTTTAAATTGGAGTATTTGGTTTTTTGCTCTTGAGTCGTTTGAGGTTTTTTTAATATATTTTGGATACTAACTCCTTATCAGATATATGGTTTGCAAATACTTTTTCCTACTCCATGGGTTGTGTTTTCACTTTGTTAATTGTTTCTTTTGCTGTGCAGAAACTTTTTAGTTGGATGTAGTCCCCTTTATTTATTCTTGCCTTTGCTGCTTGTGCTTTAGGTGTCACATCCAAAAGATTATTGCCAAGACCCATGACAAGGAGCTTTTTTCTTATGTTTTCTTCTAGGAGTTTCAAGGTTTCGGCTCTTACGTTTAATTAAATCTTTAGTCAATTTCAAGTTAATTTTTGTGAGTAGTATAAGATAGGGGTCTAGTTTCATTCTTATACATGTGAATATCCACTTTTCCTAACACCGTTTATTGAAGAGACTATCTTTTCTCAATTGAGCCTTCTTGGCTCCCTTGTCGAATATTAGTTGATCATATATGCTTGGGATTATTTCTGGGCCCTTGATTCTGTTCCATTGATCTGTTTGTTTTTCTGCTGGTGTCATACTGTTTTGATTACTGTGACTTTATAGTATATTAGCTAGAGTTTTTCCCATCAAACAGCCATCTGTTATATTAATTCTACTTTGTACTGCAGCACAAACTAGTCTTTCTGAGCAAGACTACAAATCCCAGCGTGTTCAACCTGAGGTTCCATTTGTTATATGAAATTCCTCTAACATTTTCAGCAGCAGTTTTATCCAAAGTGCAGAATTTACTGAAATTACCTAAACTTTAATTTTTCACTTAGGTTACTTACAACAGGAAAACCTCACTTCTACCTGCCAGACTTTTATTTTGGAAAGTTCAAATTTAAAAGAATATGCAGAACACTGTACAGATGAAGGTTTTATCCCAGCCTGCTTATTGGTGAGTGATTTTGTTCCATAAGGGAAATAATTCATCATTGACCAACATAAGAGACTATAAATACAATCTTAAAATCAGCTCATTAGCAAAGTCAAAATTGGCAGAAATTTGGTAGTTTGTATTCATGCATGACTGGGAAAACCCAAAGGAGGCCAGCTCTTCTTTTCACACACTAATGCAGAGCTGGTAAGTGAATTACAGTTTTGCCTCTGAGAATCTGTTTCAAAATGACACCCTCATTTCTAATTAGTTTTACTATTGCTCGTGTTGGGGCTTAGTTGTTTACTGGCTGTTATGGACTGGACATTTGTGTCCCCTCAAAATTCATATGTTGAAACCTTAATCCCCAGTGTGATAGTATTTAGAGATGGGGCCTTTGGAAAATAATTAGGTTTAGATTAGGTCATGAGGTTGGGACCTTCCTGATGGAATTAGTGCCTTTATAAAAAGTGGAAGAGAGAGAGAAATCTTTCTCCATGGGCACACACAAGGAAAGATTATGTCAGCACACAGCAAGGAGGGGGATGTCTTCAAACCAGAAAGTTGGCCCTCTTGAGGAACCAAATTGGCTAGCACTTTCATCTTGGACTTCCCAGCCTCCAGAACAATGAGATATAAATGTCTGCTATTTAAGCCACCTGGTCTGTGGTATTGTATAGCAGCCCTACCTTTCCTATATCTATTTTCCTATATTTCCTGTATTTGCTTACTTCAAACAAATATAAAACAGATATTTTAATATCTTGTTCTCACCTCTTTTTTAAATATCACTAGACCAACAGAGCATTATTTGGTGTATATTCTGAAACTACATTATTTGAAATGGTATTTTGTCATTTTACTTTTAACATCGCTCCTTAGAGTCATTTCAGCTATCACAGACAACAAGATCATCTGTGGAGGAAACTTTAAAAAATTTATAAAACTTTGAGAGTTTAGAAAGATCAAAAGATACAAAATATACAAATGTCTATTGTATTTCTTTATACTGACAATGAACCATTGGAAATTGAAATTTTTTTTAAATACTATTTTCAATAGCACCAAACAAACATAAAATACTTAGGGTAATAAATCTAACAAAGTATGTATAGAATCTGTATGCTAAAATCTGTGTGAAAGAATTGAATAAAAGAGATATACTGTGTTCATGCATTGAGAAACTCAGTATTAAGATGTCAAGTTTTCCCGTTTTGATCTATAGATTCATTACAATCTAAATCCCCACAAGCATTTTTGTAGACAGCAACAAGCTAAATTCTAAATTTTATATGGAAAAGCAAAGGAACTAGAATAGCCCAAACAATTCTTAAAAAGGATTAGTTGGAGGACTCACATTACTTGCTTTTAAGACTTACTGACAAGCTATAGTAATCAAGATTGAGTGGCATTAGGGGACAGTTAGGCACTCAGATCAGTAAAACAGAAAAGAGAGCCCAAATATAGACCAACATACTGATTTTTGACAAAAGTACTAAAGGTAATTCAGTGGAGAAAGGATAATCTTACCAACAAATGGTGATAGAACAGATATTCAGATACAGTAGAAGAACCTCTGTGCATACCTTATACAAAAATTAACCAAAATGGATAATAGACTAAAATATAAAATGTAGAACTATAAGACTTTTAGAAGAAAACAAAGGAGAAAACTTGTGTAACCTTGGTTTTGGCAATGAGTTTTTAGATATGATACCAAAAACACTGACTATAAAAGGAAAAACTGGGCAGCCCTAATGGTCTAGTGGTTAAAGATTGTTGCTCTCACTGCTTTGGTGACCCAGGTTTGATTGCTGGTCATGGAGCCATGCCACTCATCTGTCAGTCACCCTGCTGTGGTGGCAGCTCACATAGAAGAACTAGAAGGACTTACAAGTAGAATATATAACTATGCACTCGGGTTTGGGGAGGAAAAAGAAAAAGAGAAAGATTTGCGACAGATGTTAGCTCAGGGTGCATCTTTCCCGGGGGTTGGGGGGGGGGCAAGGAAAAATTGATAAATTCAACTTTATAAAAATTAAAAATTTTTGCTTTACAAGGACAACAATTAGAAGAATGTCAAGCTGGGAGAAAATGTTTGTAATTCACATATCTAATAAAGGATTTGTACCAAGAATATATTTTTGAAAACTTTTAAAATTCAAAAAAAACTGAATTTTTTTTTAATGGACAAGAGATCAGAAGACCCTTCCCCAAAGAAAATATACGGATAGCAATAAGCATGTGAAAAAAGTGCTGCACACAGTTAGTCATTAGGAAAATGCAAATTAATACCCTGACAATATACCAATATATACCTATTAGAATGGCTAAAGTAAAAAGCAATTTAAAAACTCAGATCCTTGATGGCAAGGATGCAGAGCAGCAGGAACTTTATAGCTGCTTTGAAAAACAAATTGGCAGTTGTTGGTAAAGTTAAACATACACTCCCCATCTAACCCAGCACTCGTACACTCAGATGTATGTTACCCAAGTGAACTGAAAAACCTACGTTCACACAAAAATCTGCACACTAATGTTTATCAGTGATGGTCAAAAACTGTAAACAATCAAGATGTCTTTCAGTAAGTGAATGAATAAACAAGTTGTGGTATGTTCATTCAATGGGGTACTGCTAAGCAATAAAAGGCAACACACTATTGATTCAGATAACATGAATAAGTTTTAAATAAAGTCTTCTGAATTCTAAATGAGCAGTTCTAAACGAGTAAATAAATACATTATAGATATTGGGAGCCAGGTTTCTCTATGAGAAAAAATGATACAAATAAGCATAAGAATGAAAACTGTGGTGTTGAATTAGAGATACCAGTGTAAGTCTTGTTTATTTTAATATATGTCCAAATATATACAGAATATAGATATGTTTGTATATGTAGATTAGCGTGTCTGTGTTTGTATGGCTCTGTCTGCTCTGAGGGCCTAGCTACAGTAATACCCCAGTAGCTACAGCACACCTAGCACCCAGATCTTTGCTTCTTACAGTTCTGGAGGCTGAGAAGACCAAGGTCAAAGGTCCCTCCTGTAGCAGTCATTCAGCAATTAATTATTTATTAGCTACTAGAAATATGACCACATTAGTATTAAGCAAATTCCCTAATTTTTCAGGCTTCAATTAAGACAGAAGAACAAATTAGGAATCTACTGTGAAAGTTCAGGAGGAGAAAGGGAACTAATCACCTACTATCTGTTAGACATTGTCCCAGACACGTTACATGTAATCTCACTCTTCACAACAAAAGATTCTATGAATTAAGAATTAATACGTTCCTTTTTTATGTATGAAAGTAAGCCTTAGGGAATTTAGGTGTTTTGTTACACATGTATTAACGTTGAACATGACACTAGAACTATCTGCTATAAAAATCCTTGATCTTCCCTTTTATGTTGTATGACTCAAATTTGATGTAATAAAAGCCTGCCTTTGAGTAGTAGTAGGAATAGGGTAGGGGGCATGAGGTTATGAGATGGTAGAAGTGAAAATACAAAGGTACTGACCCTTAGGAAGGGTATGTCTTAACACTAAGTTTTTTTGCTTTATTCTTAACAGGTTCATACGGCTTTCAGGATAGAAAGGACAGATTAGGAGTGGGTCCTTATTGTTTTTAAATAGTTGTATGACTGGATCCTACCTCCCAGCTGAAAACTGCTTTTCTGCCTTTGAACTGTCTTAGCTAAAGAAACATAGTCACAATGTCTTATTCAAACAGACAGGGTTCTTTACCTTAGAAGATTTGATGCCACCCCTAACTTGGGTAACTGTTAGGTTTTTGATGACCTGCTCCTTACCCTTTCTTCATCAGCTACTCCGCAATCCAGATCTTCTGTTAACTTTTTTATGTGGCGAAATGTTTCATGCTGGGAAATTATTGTAGTATAATACAGTGTTGGTAATCCTTGATCTTTTTCTTTTCAGTCTTTATTTGGAAATAACTTGACAACAATTTTGAATGAATATGTAGCTATGAAAGCAAAAGGTAAGAATTTAGGTTTGGGGATTTTTTCTGTTAGTTTTATACAGGATTTATCTAATTATTTTAATTAAAAATAATTTTTAAAGGATATTAATGCCTCTTAAAAACCATAAGAAAACTTGTTTCAGTTTTGATGAGATAAGTTTTATTGGGAAATGTCTAATTAAATAGTTTGTGTTTATATTCTGAGATAAATAATTGAAAATCTGAATATTAGCATATATAACAAAATAATTTTTTTTAAAGATATACAAATCCTAACTCTGGGTATCTACCCTGGTGAACAGGCCTTGCTATGTGTTAATAAAATTTCAAGCTAATATTTTAATTTTAAGTTCTTTGTAGTCTAAATCTGGACACAGGAGCCAGTCATAAAATTCTGGCTTATATTTATCAGAATACTAAATAATACTTTTTAAAATTAACGTTCTAGGGGAAAGTTAGAATTGTTTATTTTATTCCCTAATATTGATTATTTCAACATTAACAGAAGATTAGCAGTAAAGAATCAATTAGCATAAAATTATAACATTAAAAATAGAAATAAGCTTATCATTTATTGAGTACTCTTTGTATGCAGCATTATGCTAGGTGCTTTCATGTTTTATCTCAGTCTTTAAAATAATCCAGTGAGAGGTGTTGATTGTTTAGATCCATTTTTAAGTATCAGAAAACTGAGGATTAGAGAAGCCAGATAACTTTTCCAAGAGCACAAAACTAGAAACTGTAGAAAGTAATTCCTGGAAGTTCAGGGCCTGAATTTCATTTCTAACTCTTCAAGAAGGTTACTTGATCTTTCTGCCGGTTTTCCTTTCCCAAAGTATCTTAGAGTGTAAATGACATTAAACAATATACAACAATTTCAGCACAGAGGTTTGTATCCCACTTTTATGTTGAGTAGCTTTCTCTGGTTTGAGTTTTTAATAAGTATTTGGTAAAGATTTTAAATATCTTATGAATTTCCCATCATTATGGCTTTAGAGTACATCCTTAAAGAGACTAATTAGTCCTTGGGAATTTTACCTGTAGTTGTAAGTGTAGTAACTGGTGAACCCTTTTTAAGAGGTTCCTGAGCAGTCACAGTGATTTGGGTGTGACTACATGGGATGTAGAAAACTAATTTCCAACCTCAATGGAGTTTGCATAATCTTTACGATAATTATTTGTTATAAATCAAATTATTTTAATTTACTTCCAAATGTCACATGATGTCACATAGAACAAATATTTAAAATAGTCTGTCTGTTTTTAATTCAAAGAAGTGATCTAAAAAAGCTTCAGAGATTTCACAGATGTCCATTTCCATTCATATTACATCTGATAACTCAGTGACTTGAGAAAAGGAAGCAACCTCATAGCTTTGTAGGTCATTTTACAAAACAGACATTTCTGTGTTCCCAACATAATGTCAACAGCTGAGAGAAATGTTTCTTTTCCTTACTGATTTTCTGTCCAAATTAAATGAATTTTCTCCAACTGGGTTTATTAAGAAACTTTTCCTCTTATGATTTAGAAACATCAAATGATGTCCCAGCAATTATGTCATCGCTGTGGAAGAAGTTAGACCATACGCTTTCTCAGATCAGGTAATAAAAAACATAAGTTTATCAGAATATGCATAATTTTGTAATGCAGACACATGTAAGAATCACTTCAGGTTTAAATCTTCTTATGATCCACACAGTGCATTATATAACACTCGAGAAGAATTTTAAGTCTTTTGTTTCTTAAAAGCAATCAGCCTGGGGCCAGCCTGGTGGCGCAGCGGTTAAGTTTGCACATTCCGCTTCGGTGGCCTGGGGTTCGCGGGTCCGGATCCGGGGTGCGGACCTATGCACCGCTTGGCAGGCCATGCTGTGGTAGGCATCCCACGTATAAAGTAGAGGAAGATGGGCATGGATGTTAGCTGAGGACCAGTCTCCCTCAGCAAAAAGAGGGAGGATTGGCAGCAGTTAGCTCAGGGCTAATCTTCCTCAAAAAAAAAAGAGGAGGATTGACAGTGAATGCTAATCTTCCTCAAAAAAACAAAACAAAACAAAACAAAATCAGCCTAAAATAATCCTCATGTTAAAGAGACACATTCTGGGGTGGCAAATTTTGTTCCTCTTCAGTACACTCTATGGTGTTTGTACAAGGAGCAAATCGCCTGATGTATTTCTCAACGTGTGTCCCCATGGTTAAGCAACACATGACTGTATATACCATTCTGAAATATATTAAGTTCCTAAAGTCAAGTCAAATTGTATTCTCAATGGGATATCAAGGCTCTGTAATGCATATTGCATTGGATAGAAACTTGATTAAAATTATGTGTGTGTGTGCTTACATGCCAGTATTTTTTTTCCTAAAGCAAATAAGATTTGGTTACTCCCCAAAAAATGTGCTTGTCTTTTTTGTCTGAGAGAGATGTGATGCCTTTTAACTCATAATTTACTTCAGGACTGACTATAACTAAAGCAGAGTATATCTTAGCAACAGAAGTTTTTTAATGTCTGACTTCTTTGTTTTATTTGTTAGGAGCATGCAAAGTTCCCCAGGGTTTGCTGCCAATCAGAGAGGTTGGTGTTCAACTTTAAACTATAAATAATGTTCAGAGTTAACTCAAACTCAAACCAACTGTCAGATGAACATTTTAATTAGTAATACATGTGTCTAAGTATATATTTTGTTTATACTACTGCTTTTCTAAGTACAGTTATTTTAGGAAACAACATTTTTATTTGTTGTAAAAATATGCATTTTAAGTACTCCCTGTTTATCTCTTTGGCTGTCATGTGTTCCCGTCTTTTAGTTCTCATTCCATAAGTTTGTTTCCTAACTTGTGGAGGTGTTACAATATGAATTAGAAGATTTGAGCATAATCATTATAGCTTGTTTCCTATGAAATTATTGCATAAACTTAGTTGATATTTTCAAGGGCTGTTTTTCAATATGTAGGTCAAGCATGTTAAATAGCAGGCCATGTATCATGCAGACTTCTTAAAATTCCTGAACTACTCTGGCATTGAGTTAAGTTTTTAAATGCTCATGTTTTTCAGCCCGAACAAGAAGTGGAATTGCAGAAATCAAACGGCAGAGAAGACTTGCATCGCAAGCAGCTCCCGTCAGTTCAGAGTTGCTGACGTTACCGTATCTTTCGGGACAATTTACTACTTCTCCTTTGACAGCTACACAAGTTACGCGGCCAACTGGCCAAATTTCAACTCCTTTGAGGTCAAATTTTGTAGTGGTCAACCATTCGCAGTCACAAGACTCTGTGACCAGTAAGTTTAAATTTTGCTCTTAAATTTTGTTTTTAATCAAATTGTATACACAAGGTGATATACTAATATCTTTATACTCATAAAATTATAGTAAGAAAAAAAATGAGAGGCTAGAAATGGAAAAGACTTTAGGTAAATTTACCATGAAATAAACATATTATTAAATCTGTGAGATATTTTAATCTAGGATTCTTCTCATTTCTATTCTAACTGAAGTCCAGCCTTGAACACTTCTAATTCTCAATTTTCTACATTAATAGAAAGACCTTGTTGTATTTGATTTTTTTTTTTTTCTTTTTGGTGAGGAAGGTTGGCCCTGAGCTACCATCTGTGCCAATATTCCTCTATTTTTGGTATGTTGGATGCTACCACAGCATGGCTTGATGAGTCCTGTGGAGATCTGGCCCAGGATCCAAACCCACGAACTCCGGGCTGCCAAAGCAGAGCATGCAAACTTAACCATTACGCCACCAGGCTGGCCTCAATATTTGGTTTTAAAAGAAATACACATTATATTTCACCACCTCTTTGTCTTTGTTCGTGCTAGTCAGTCTTCTTGGAATAAGGAATATTTTCCAGTTCACTTTTTTTTTTTTTTGAGTTAATGATAGGTTACAATCTTGTGAAATTTCATTTGTACATTAATGTTTGTCATTCATGTTGTAGGTGCACCACTTCACCCTTTGTGCCCATCCCCCACCCCACCTTTCCCCTGGTATCCAGTAAACTGTTCTTAGTCCACATTTTTAAATTCCTCATATGACAGTTCACTTCTTTTTCTGCATGTTGAAAATCCTTCATGTTCCTGGCTGAATCTTAGAGCTAGGATAAACTTAGAGATCATCTGGTACATCTTGCTTGTTACTTGAAACTATGGAAAACACATGATATTAAGGGGCAGAAAGCTAGTTAATAACAGAGTTGGGATTAGAATTGAGACGCCAGCTCTCTCAGTTCCTAGCCTGTCTTCTTTCTCTTCTGTGCAGCTGAAATTTATTGCCTTCTGTTACATTCTCACTTGTTTCTATCTTTTCTCCAACTTCTTTTACACCTCTGGGTAAAAACACTTAGTTTATATACACTGTAGTGTACACTTAGTTTATACTTCTTACAGTTCTTCCATTCTGCCATGTTACTTTTTGTTGAGATTATACTGTACTTTATATTTTATTGTAAAACTTTAAGTCACAGGGACTGTATTTTATTCATCTTAATATCTTCCATACTGCCTTTCACATAGTAGGCACCCAGTGTATGCTAACTGAATTTAATACAAAATAATAATCATTTCATAATGCGACTTATTCCATTAAGTTTAGAGAACTATTCAATTTCCTTGACTTACTGGTTTGTTTTCTTGAAATACAGCTGCAGAGGCTTTAAGTATCATTCCTGGTCCTCAGGAAAAGAAAACTCAAGCCAGTTTAATGTCTCCTGGTAGACGCAAAAGGTAAATGCTTTTTAAAGGAACGAGTTTACAGTAACTTTTAGGAAAAAAGAGAGAATTACACCAGGATATTTACATTGTGAATAAAATAGCAAGATTGGATTAAGGTCTGGGGACTATTTACTGTTATATTATATCCATTCCAAAACACATTTTTTCTCCCACATTCTAACTTCTCTAAAATCAGGTTGCATCTTGTAATCAATGGCAAATCACCATTTCATTGGAAATGTGTTTTTTCTGTTTGGGTGCAGAATGGTATATCTTAAAGTTGATGTTATCTCAGATTTTTTGCAATAACTGTTTTTTAAATGAATATAAATAATACTGGCATATGTTAAGGTCTACAAACACATATTTAAAGTCCTAAATCAATTGATAGAAATCTTTTCAGGGATAGTCTCTGAGAAAAGTTCTTTTTGTCCTTACTTATCCCATGTGTCTTTGTTCAAAGGATATTTCAGAAAAGCGAGAGATCAGTTTAAAATGTTTTTCCTGATTTTACAACTGCCACACCATGAGTATTTTTGTTGGAATTTTTACTGTTGGTGGTTTCTCATTCAAAGCTGACCTCAGCCTCCTTTATGGCAAGCTTTCTCACTTAGCCACATAAAATAGAAAAACAACTATAACAATTTATAGCATTTATAGGAAACTTGACATTTTTGTAATGTCTTTACATATACTTTATTTCATTCAGTTCTTTTAGAAACTGAATAATGCAGTTGGTCTTATCCCCTTATGAAATGAGTCAGGACCAAAGCTTACTTCGCTACAGACCACATAGGCCAAAAGTGGTAACCTCAAATTTGTTTCTTCTTAATTCAAATCTAATAATGCTTTCCTACTCTGCTGCCCTTTGTTCCTACCACAAATAGGGAAAATATCTTTTCTACCATGATCTTAAGATTTATGTCTGTATATGTAATTATCATTGAATCTGTTATTCATACTAGTTAAAAGACAAGCTTTAAAATGTGTTTCAGTGAATCTCAAAGGAAAAGTATCACTTTGTCTGGGCCTCATTCAACAATACGGAATTTCCAGGATCCAAATGCATTTGCAGTAGAAAAAGTAAGTGACCTTCCCAAACTTTGCAAGTTGAGATATTCATGAGTTCTAAAACATTGATATATTCACAAATGTGTGTATATATTATATATGTGTGAGTATTTCTATAAGACTGTGCAATGGAATTGCCTTAGGATATAGAGAATAGCAAAAATGTTTAACAGTAGGAGACAGTCCATTCAGAATAGATAACATGTGCAGATGTCCATGTTTAGGTATATTTAGGAAACTAAATAATACACTGTTTTTGTTGGATTATACAATATAATAGGACACTTTACTGGAGTCCATATTAAAAACCTTGTATGAAAAGCCAAAGAGTTTGGAACTGTATTCTGTAATCAGTGAAGAAAAAGTTGGTGAAGGGTCTTTGAAAACACTTATAAATTGTAAAGTGTAGTTTTCAGGTGTTCATGTAGAAGGAGCTACCGTAACTTCTGAGTTTCCACCTAGATTTATTAAAACTGTCCAGCTTCCATTAATTGGTTCTTTTTTAATAATACTCTATCTTATCCTTTTACTAATATTGACTTTCTTTTCCAGCAAATGGTTATTGAAAATGCGCGGGAAAAAATTTTAAGCAACAAATCTCTTCAAGAAAAGCTTGCAGAAAACATTAATAAATTTTTGACTAGGTAAGCTATGTGTGTTTAAAATGCCTAATTGTTTCTGCCTAATGAGAACTGTGCTAGAAAAATTTTTTTCTGTGTTGCAGTGACAACAATATTGCTCAAGTACCTAAGCAAACAGATAGCAACCCTACTGAACCAGAGACTTCAATTGATGAACTCCTGGGACTTCAGGTATGGGTAAGGGTGGGTATATGAGTAGTGCATGTACTCATAGTTAAAACTGATGGCATTTTGGTTTTATTTCAAAACTATTGCCGACAGATTAGATGTATAAAAGATTTAAAATAATAATTTAAGATGTAGAATTCTTTCATTATCCAAATGTAATCTGTTCTTGAAAATGTGTTAGATACTGAATTTTCAAATAATCAGTCAAAATTACTTTAGTTTTTTCCAGTTTTACTGAGAAGAGATTGACATATATCACTGTATACTTTAAAGCGTACAGCATGATGGTTTGATTTACATATATTAAAATTGCATTGGTTAAATGGTAAAAGTAATGACATTCCTAACCCATCTAATAACTCTAACCAACTCTTCCAGATGTCAGTAAAACACTTTCCTATGTCCTTGCAACAGTCAGTTACGGATTTCTAAGTATTTAATACTTGAAGATTCATTCATGCATATATTTGTGTGCAGTAAGCAACAATACTGTACAGTGTGTATATAATAAATTACATTTCTTCTACACTGCTACAAACTGTATAAAAATGTAAAGAAACAATGAAATAATATGTTAAAGATATATAATGAATCCAAGTAATATTCAACAAAAGAAAATGAACAGGACACTTTTAAGAAGTTACTAACCGAATGAATAATTGTGTGAGATTTACTGCTAAGAGAAGAAAGATAGGATTTATAGTCACTGTTGCTCTTCAGGGATAGTGAAGATGAAAGAGGGTGAGCTAGTAAAGGAAAAATTTAACAATGTATGTTTTAAGATTAGTCCATGTGCAAATATGCTTTTTGAAAAGCAGCTGAGATTGTGACTGTCACACATTCTTTCACCTGGGTTCTCAAACAATGTAATCGTTTTTGTTGCCATGCCCACATTATAATGAATTCATTACAACAGGTTTTCTTTCAGATGATGAATTCTGGGTAAAACTACTGATTTTTCCCCCTTTAAAAAATATGCCTTCAGAATACTTTTTAAAGAAAAATTTGATATGTTTTCCCATAGTGAAATTCAGTAAGTTTAACAAAATATGACAAGGTTTTTCAAGCAACCTTTAAATTATCTACTAGTCCTTCTTTAAAATGCCTCTCCTATATTAATGTTTAACAAATACCTATCCCCTGTTCTAAATTTTTATAGTCCCCAACTGCTTGCTTGTATTTTCTTCACAAACATATCAGGTACTTATCCTAACCAAGACAATCTGTTAGATACTGTGAAGATTATAAGAAAGTGAAGACACAACCCTCTGCCCTTGGTTGTTCATAATATTGGGGAACATTAAAAATTCTGATTTAAATAACTTTTTAAAAGAACAGCAAGACATAATGCCTGACTGAGTAGTATTTGTATCAGCTTCACTGAGTGACTAGCCAGTAATACACATAGGTAAGGTAGGAGTTTTTAATATATTTGCAGATCTTTGTAACCTTGGGGTAGGCAAGATTTCTTAGGATGTGCAAATCACTAACTGTAATTTTAAAAAGAAATAGGATTCCTTAAATTTTAAAATGTCTGCTTATTAAAATCATCATTAAAGAAAACTAAAAGGCAAAACACCAACTTGGAGAAAATATTCATAATACATATATCTGGCAAAGAATTTGTATCCAGAGTATATAAAGAGCTCCTTCAAATCAGTAATAAAAAGATAAATCACCCATTTAAAAAAATGGGTGAAATCAATGGAACAGTCAAAAGAAGATATAGGAATGGCCAATAAGCCCATGAAACAATACTCAACATTATTTGTCATTTGGGAAATGAAAGTTAAGAATACGAGATGCCATTTCACATTCAATAGAATGGCTAAAATTAAAAAAATCTGACAACAGTTAATGTTGGTGAGGATGTGAAACAGCTAGAACTCTGAAAAATTGCTACTGGAGGATGTGAAATAGTAAGGCCAATTTCAAAAACTGACAGTTTATTACAAAGTTATGTATACACCTACCTTATAACCTAGCAATTACTAGGTTGTTACCTAAAAGAAATAAATATGTTCACATATGTGTACAAAAACACTTATATAAGAATGTTCATAGCAGCTTTATTCATAGTAGACGAGCACTGAAAACAAACCAAATGTCCATCAACAAAAAGGAATAAACAAATTTTGACATAGTCCTAAAATAGAATACTACTGAACAATAAAAAAGGATAACCTGCTAATATACATAGCAACATAGATACAAGTATGTTGCTCAGAGAAGTGAGGCACACAGACTGAGAAAGACAAACACCAGATGATTTCACTCGTGAAATATAAACAAACCCAGGGACAAAGAAAACAGTTCAGTGGTTACCAGAGGAAGGGGGTAGGGAGTGGGCACAGGGGTTGAAGGGGAGCACTTATGTGGTGACAGTTAAGAAATAATGTACAACTGAAGTCTCACATTGATGTAAACTATTATGAACTCAATTAAAAAAAAAGTGAGGCACAAAAGAATGCATATTGTATAATTCTATTAACATAAAGATCTAAAACAGACAACACTAATTTATGCTGCTAGAAATCAGAAGTTGTTGCCTGAATGAGGCTAAGGGAAGTGATTTCCCAGGAGGAGGAATTCTCTAGAAAGGAGAATGGTGTGTGTGTGTGTGTTTGTGTATGAATTTCTTGGGTGATGGAAATGTCCTACCGTTTGATTTTGATTGGGGTGGTGGTTACACAATCCTGGATGCCTAGATAAAGATTTTCATTGTATTATTATTTACTATAACTGAAAACTAGAAAAAATTCAGACATCCAATGGTGGGAATTGGTTAAATTGTGGCATATTTATGCAAAGAAAAATATCTGTTACAAAGAGGCTCCTTTCTTTTAGAAAGATAATGGATTAAACATTTAGTTTTGTACCCTACTACTAAAAAGACAGTATAGGGAATTTTCAAAAAGCATAACCCCACAAGGTCAAAAAAGAGAAGAGGACAGGACAGAAAAAAATTGGGAAGTTGAAATGGACAGGTAGTACCTGCCTTAGCAGATGCAGGATTCCAAGCCAGTAAAGGTAAAGCTCAGGTAAAAGCTACTTTACAACACAGAAATCCCAAGAGGCTGGGCACCAGTACTTCTGAAAGTAAGTGTAAAGATAGGGCTACAAACAGGATGATTAGGTGCAAAATTTAGGAAGGAGTTAAACTCCAGTATCTTCTCCCCATTCCACACTGTCCTCCAGAAACACTGTTGTCAGTCATAAACTCTCCCAGCAGGAAATCTAACTCACTGAAAAGAAAAAAAACTAAAACTACAGATGGTTCTGTAGGATTATTCTACAGCTTAGGTTTTAGTTGACAAGCTCTCTCCATTTGCGCAGAGTTCGCAGGTAGCTTTTGGCATGCTACTTTTTTTTTTTTTTTTTTTTTTTCCTTTTTCTCCCCAAAGCCCCCCGGTACACAGTTGTATATTCTTCGTTGTGGGTCCTTCTAGTTGTGGTATGTGGGACGCTGCCTCAGCGTGGTTTGATGAGCAGTGCCATGTCCGCGCCCAGGATTCGAACCAACGAAATACTGGGCCGCCTGCAGCGGAGCGCGCGAACTTAACCACTCGGCCACGGGGCCAGCCCCTTGGCATGCTACTTTTAAATATGAGCAGATAAGCAAGGATTGTCCAACATTTGAAGAAAGCATTTAATATGAAGAGACCAAAGTAGACAGATAAAAGGGGTGAGATAGATTTCTGTTGGAGGATCTAGAAAGCAGTGTACCATAAACTAATGTGAAGAAAGCCAATTAAGGAACATTATGAAACCAAACTCAAAGACAAAGAGATCAGATTTGTGGTTACCAGAGGTGGGTGGTAGTGAGAGAATTGGATGAAGGGGGTCAAAAGGTACAAACTTCCAGTTATAGGATAAATATATACTGGGGATGTAATGTGCAAAACAACAAACATAGTTAACACTGCTGTATGGTATATTTGAAAGTGAAGAGTAGATTCTAAGTTCTCACAAGGAAGAAAACATTTTTTTCTTTTCCTTTTTTTGTGTCTATATGAGATAATGTTAACTACACTTACTCTGGTAATCATTTCACAATGTATATAGGTCAAGTCATTATACTGGAAAACTTATACAGTGCTGTATGTCAAGTACAAAAAACATAGCATGGTTTTATTTTGTATTTATATACATACATACAGTTCCTATGTTCATTTTATTTTAATGTTTGGGAATGTATTCACCAAAGTAATTAACTCTAGGAAGTAGAATTAGGGAGCACTTTGTATTTTCTTAGTCTGTTGTTTTAATTTGCTTTAAAGGAGCATAGTGTTAGAAGAGGTTTTCTTGGAGGGGAATACTTCTGCATAAAAAGTCAAAAATATAAGATGTTCTCTAATTATTTTGGTGGTCTTGAACCGTATTAATTCAATTAGGATCACTCTTTCTTTTTGCAGAGTGAAATCCACATGTCTGAAGAAGCTATACAGGATATATTGGAACAGACAGAATCAGATCCAGCATTTCAGGCACTCTTTGATCTCTTTGACTATGGTAAGTAGACCATTTCTTCTAGGTAATTAGAAGAGAAAAGTTTCTACAATTTCTCTGGCAACTTAACCAGGGTGAAGCAGATTTCTACAGAGCTCTTGATAAAAGTTCCTGTTTTCATTAAAGCAAACATTATATGGGGGGCTGGCCCCATGGCCAACTGGTTAAGTTCGCGCGCTCCGCTGCAGGAGGCCCAGTGTTTCGTTGGTTCGAGTCCTTGGCGCGGACATGGCACTGCTCATCAGACCACGCTGAGGTGGCATCCCACATGCCACAACTAGAGGGACCCACAATGAAGAGTATACAGCTATGTGCTGGGGGGCTTTGGGGAGAAAAAGGAAAAAATAAAATCTTTAAAGTAAAAAAAAGCAAACATTATATGGATATGAAAGGGTTTTTTATTGTTTTTGTCTGTCTTTTTTTTTTTTTTCCTTAAAGAAATTTTAGCTGTAAAAATGGAGAACAATTTTGTGTTTTGTTTCTGTGGGCATTTTGGCCAGTCACTACAGTTGTACACACATACTAAACACAACTGGATAATACAAAAGGAATACAAAAAATTGGCTATTGCCCTCAATCTTATGGCCTAGTGCAGTAGTTCTCACAGTATAGTCTCCAAACCAGCAGTACCAACATTATCTGAGAACATGTTAAAAATGCAAATTCTTGGACCCTCCAAGTGATTCTGATATAGGCTAAAGTTTAAGAACTACCAGTCTGATGAAAAAACCATGTTTGTCAATGATATGTAAGGGAACATGTTAAAAACATCCGAAAGACCATAATTAAAACCAAAGTTTAGGAGACTGGCCCCGTGGCAGAGTGGTTAAGTTCGCACACTCTGCTGTGGAGGCCCAGGGTTTCGCCCGTTCAGACCCTGGTAATGGACATGGCGCCGCTCATTAGGCCATGCTGAGGCGGCATCCCACATGCCACAACTAGAAGGACCCACAACTAAATATATAACTATGTACTAGGGGGATTTGGGGAGGAAAAAAAAGAACACCAAAGTTTAACATTTGCTTGACAACTGTCAAGCTGTATTAATTGATGCTTATTTTTATTTTGGTCATTTAACTGTTTCCCTATTCCCTTTTTAACAGGTAAAACAAAGAATAATAAAAATACGTCACAAGGCATTTCCAGTCAGCATATGGATACCAATCCCAATGTAGTCTTAGCAGATGAAACTAATCTAGCAGTTAAAGGTTCTTTTGAAACAGAAGAATCTGGTAAGAATTTGATTTTGTTGATATCATTAATCCAAATCCTAGTATCAGTCTCAAAGTTTCTAAGGCAGAAAATATTGTTTAATTTGGAAGCGGTTCAAATTATCACGTAGGTCATTTTTGTATTTCTAGTTTTCTCTCTTCATTAAAAAATAAAATTACTCCCAAGCCTTTACTGCTTTAAAAGGTGAGTTTTTAATACTCGTTCTTCCTTGATGCAGTAGATTCTTAAAATGCACAATTTGGTATTAATAGTGTTGACCCATTTGACAAAAGTCTGTAATATTTAATGTGATTTTTCTGAGGCACAAATTTGAATCCCTAATATGTAAGGTTGGTATGTGGTATTGATCATTCAGCTTAGCAGTCGAGTTTGGCTGACTACTCAGCATCCACAGCTCACTTATTTAGAGGAAATTATATACTGTAGTGATAGTCTGGAATTATGGATTTCATGAGGTTTGAGGTCATGTTCCTATGTGTCTACTAAGTCAGTTCTTTACATTTCTGCCTCTCATAGAGTACCAGTATGGCACCTAATTGGTCCACAGTAATTACGTATTGAATGAGGGAAGGCAGTGAATGGGTCCATCTTAGATCTTATAAGTATTTGCCACATTTTTTTAAATTATGTTTTTGTGAAATATGACACATGTACAAAGTGCACAGTAAAAATGTGTATAGCTCATTGAATTACAGTCAAGCAAAAACCCATATAACCAACTATCTCTCAAGTCAAAAGATAGAACACCGCCAGCAACACAGAAACCTCTGTTCATATCCCTTCCAAGTCACTGTTCCCTCCATCCCTCTTCCTCAGAGATAACCAGTATTCTGGCTTCTCTCCCGTTATCCTGGTGTCTCACACTTCTTGCTGAACTTTATGCCTCTTTAATACAACCTCTGTCCATTTCTGTCTACAGCAAACTATGCCCAAATAATCTTTTGTGCTTATCTGTTTTTAAATGCCATTACCCCCACAAGGCCCCCCCAAAAACCTGATGGCTTCCAAGTTTCACATCATGTCTTCCTAAGAATAGTTTTGGAATATCTCAGACTACGTTCCTACTTTGAGTTCTCTGCCTACACCAAAGCTCAACCCTCCATTTCTTAGGCTGAATTATAGTGGGATGTGTCTTACTATATATTATGTGTGGAAGATTGCACTTCAGTTAAGCTTCATCCTGCACAAAATGAAACTTGAAATCCTATTTTCTCAAAGTCTTTCAGTTTCATTGAAACTGACTACACCCTGAATTTGTGTGGCCTGGATGAAATTTCCACTATCTCCCCACAGTAAGATTTGAATGTGCTCTATACCCAATAATATTTTACCAGTGTCACATTAACAGAATTATGTGTTGGTCGATACACATTTTTCTAAGTTTTTCCTATATTTTTCATATTGTTAATTGTTAATGTTTTCTGTCCTAAACTGTGAATGCTACATGACATATAGTGTACCAGTGCTGTGTCATTTTCTGAAACGCCCTTTTCTTCTTAGACCAGCTCCTAGACATTTTTTAAGATCTCCTCATATAATACCTCTTTTATGACACTTTCTCACATCCCCTAGGCAGAAAGAAATGCCTTTTGTTCCTATACTATTACAATTTTTATCATGTTTTATTATGACTTTCTGTTCTATGTCTGCTTCCCTTACTAGACTGATCTCTCCAATGGCAGAGACTGGGTCATTCATCTTTATTTTGTTGTTGTTGTTGTTCTTGCTGAGGAAGGTTATCCCTAACCTTCCTCATCCCACGGAACTAACATCTGTGCCAGTCGTCCTCCACTTTATGTGGGTTGCTGCCACAGCATGGCTGAGTAGTGTAGGTCAGTGCCCAGGATCCAAACCCACAAACCCAGGCGACTGCAGAGGAGCATACCAAACTTAACCACTATGCCATGGCGCTGGCCCAAATCTTTGTATCCCGGTACCAATCATATGGTTGACCTTCTGTAAATGTGTGTTGAATGTTAAACAGGGCACAGTAACATCAAATGTTAATCATGCAAAATGTACTTGGCCCTCTTTCACCTTTAAGAATATATCAGATGAAGTAAAGTGAATAGAAACGGTAAAAGTTAAGAAAAGTCAACTGTTCTGAAAAAAAGAAACAGAATGTTTGGTGCCACTTTTTTACATACTGGTAAATATTAGATGTTCTTAAACCTATATATCTTTTCCTTCCTTCCGTCATCTGTTTTCCAAGAAGCCTGAAAAACAATTTGGCACTTGTTTAAAAAGGCATCAGTAATAAAAGTGCCCATAAAGTTTTTGATGCTTAGAAAATGGGAAATATAGTTTATCAGACTTCCACTTACTGATATGTCAAAGATTAGTTACTTGCTTGGGAAAATAGGTTTTACAGAAAGATGACTATTTCAGAAGCTGTACATACTCACCATATCTTCCTACCATCCTTATATTTTGCAGGTGATCAATCTGGCCAACCCTCATTTTGCACATCCTATCAAAGTGAAGACACATCAAATCCTTTGAAGAATGGTAGCAACCCTGATGAGCTCAGACAGGAAGCCCAGGAACCTTTTTCCCATATAGGCTCTAGCATGCAGAAAAAGGCCTTTAAAACAGTTGTTGTACCTCCTGAACAGAAGTGTAACCTCGATATTACCTTTGAGTCTGTGCCTAACTTGAATGACTTTAACCAAAGAGTAAATTCTGATGCTGAATGTAATCAGCATTGTGCTGAATTATACACCAATCAGATGTCCACTGAAACTCAAATGGCTATGGAAGTTGAAAAGAATTCTTTGCCTCCCAGTGTGCCGAGTGAATCTCAGTTACAGCCTGATCAGTCTGATATACCAATAACTTCATTTGTTTCCCTTGGTGGTGAAACTAACAATGAAAACTTAATTCTCTCTGGTAAAAATTCTCAACTTTTATCCCCAAATATTCCATTAACTGGAAATCCATCTAAAAAAAGTCAATTTTGTGAAAGTTCTAATAATATAGGAAGACTTAAAACTAGTTTCCATGATTCCAAGTCACCAGATTCTAGAGAAATTCACCAGAGTAAAATTGAAATTAATAATGTATTAGCAGTTGCATCACAACAACTTTCAGATTGCCAAGATAATTCTTCCCTTCAAAGTAAAATATTACCTGTATCTGTTGAAAGTTCAGGTTTAAATGTATCTGAACAAGTAGAAATTCGTCTTGGAGGTTCAGTATCTTCAATGAAACAACCATCTAATGATTCATCATCTGTTGAGTTAAATCATGTGGAACATGAAACTCAGCCCTCCAAGTCTGAGAAAATTGCTTTGGATTCACAAGAGCCTTCATCTTCTATAAAAGAACATGGAGATAGTATTTTTCTCTCTTTAGGTGAAAATGATAACTGTGGGGAAGTAGCATTGATGCCTCCAGAAGGTAATCCTATAGAAGGGAGGCATTCTCTTCCCTCGGAATCCCTGTGTTCAATGGGAGATTCTCACGCTGAGTCCCAAAATACTAGTGATAAACCTGCTAGTGACAACTCAACAGAGATAGATGCATCAAATATCGTCTCTCTCAAAATTATCATCAGTGATGATCCATTTGTTTCCTCAGATACTGAACTTAACAGTGCTGTTTCTAGTATCAGTGGAGAAAACTTGCCAACTATAATTTTGTCTTCTCCTGCTAAATCACCTGCCAGAAATGCAGAATTAGTTAAATGCCTGTCTTCAGAAGAAACTGCAGGTACTGTCACATCTGCTGAAGGAATAGGAGATTCAGCATCAATGGAACAGAGCCTTTTAGCACTCAAACCTGAAGACTCGGCAGTAAACAATACTCAGAATGAAGACAGCATTGCTTTTTCAGCCAGTGTTACACCATGTGTTTCCAAGGATGGAGGATACATACAGCTGATGCCAACTACAAGCACAACTTTTGGCAATTCAAATAACATTCTGATAGCTACCTGCATGACTGATCCAGCAGCCTTAGGAACAACTGTCAGTCAGTCTAATGTTGTGGTGTTGCCTGGAAATTCTGCACCTATGACTGCTCAACCTCCACCACCTCAGTTACAGACACCACCAAGGTCAAACAGTGTATTTGCTGTCAACCAGGCTGTGTCACCCAACTTTTCACAAGGTAACTTCACGAACAGTTGAAGTTAATTTCTCTGGAATGGGATCTAATTTCTCTTATGTCTGCAGCTGTTGGCTAGGAGGTAATAAATCATGGATAGATAGTATGAGAAAAGATTCTGAAATTTGTGATGATGCCTCCTCTTTACTCTAGCTAATTAATTCAGTCAAACCTTTTTTTAAACCTTTTTGTATGCTCTGGAATTCAGTGGTTTAATTTTTTACTTTTTTCTTTCCACAGTTACTTCCCAGTCCATGTGCTAAGATACAAAAAAGAGAGAAAAGAAAGACTAATTCATCAAAAAGTTGTATACCTACTAAAACCCAATGTTGTGGGAAATTTTTTTAAAATAGCTATTATAGTCTTAGTTTTCAAGGAATTTTTTTTATCTGTTTGGAGAGACTTTTAAGACACAACTTGAAACCCTTTGTAATTTCTGTCTTCCACCTTCCAGAATTGATCTGTGTCTTTAGAATTCTTTGGTTGTAGGGCCACTTGTGGCATTTATTGCATGCCATTTTGTATGCAGTTAGTGATTGACATGCCTGTCATATTAGTCATTCTTGATTGTATCTTCCTTGAAGATAGAACTTATGGCACATTTATCCACATTTTCTTATATATTGGTTCCCAAGCTCCTTTACTCTCTTGTTTTACATTATAGACATGCAATAAAATCTGATTAAATATCATCAATTAAATATTAATTATTAAGCCTGATGGATCTGTTCCAAGTGCTAGTTAAGATAAAGAAAGAGTCAGAATTGGTAAAGCATGTGGGACTTGAGCTGAAACTTAGAGAAATAAGGTAGTATTTGGAATAGAAGGAAGGAAGTCTAAGCAGCACAAGTTTAGGGAGGTATTTGAGTGACCAAAGTAGGTGTTCGTGGAAGTGAGGTGATCAACTTGACAGGCGCAGTTAGTGAGTGTATTAGGAAAAGATTCATTTCCAGGGCAAGGCTAAATTATGATACCCAGAGACTATATTGTTGACTTCCAAGGACCATAAGAGCATTATAATTTTCCCTCATAGTTTTGACTGACTGCTCACTTTTCTGGACCCTTTTTGACCAATACCATTAAGCTAACAGGTTGCGGTTGTGAGCAAACCTTGGGCTGTTAACATTCATTTGGGACCCGTAAGATTCAGACTTGAAACTTTCACCGCCAGTTTTCTGATCAGTTTCACTATTCTTTCTAGAAGAATCAAGATATAACTACAGTACGGTCTCCTGGCTATAGAGTCTTACGCTCATTCATGACATTTACCTTGACTAAATGTGATAAGACTACTAACCTTGCTGTTATTTCTAAATTAATTTTTTTAAAGGAGAGTTACTTAAAAGGAAAAGGGATTATAATTTTATAGAATTTATTTCAAATTAATAATTACTTTGGTGTCTTGTGTTTATGAGAGAAAATCTTATTTTATTGTGAATTGGTTTTTTTAGGATCTGCCATCATAATAGCTTCTCCAGTCCAACCTGTGCTGCAAGGAATGGTGGGAATGATCCCTGTATCTGTGGTTGGACAAAATGGAAATACCTTTTCTGCTCCTCCTCGGCAGGTAAGATTTGTGAACTCAAAATGGCGCAGTGACGCTTTTCAAACATAGTGTAATTAATAGCTGCTTCTCTTCTAGGTCCTTCATATGCCTTTGGCAGCACCTGTATGCAATAGAAGTATCCCTCAATTCCCCATCCCTCCAAAATCTCAGAAGACTCAGGGCCTAAGAAACAAGCCTGGTACAGGTACATTTTAAAGCTTGCAAATGTCACCTTTATGTCTGTGTATTCATTTGTTTGCAGCAACACCAGTGTTTTCTTTTTGAATACCTATACCATTCCTAACAGGTGATTGTCTAACCTTTGCTGAAAGTTTTTTGCAGTATTTAAAACAAAAAGACAAATGGAACAAAATAGAGTTTAGGAAGTGACCATGTATTTATAGGAACTTGTATGTGGTAGCGGTAGCATCAGAAGTCAGAGGGGATAGGATGGATTATTTAATAAGTGAAATTTATTGGCTATTATATATATTATATAGGAGAAAGTTAGATCCCTTCCTCATACCGTATACAAAGGTGAACTACAGGAGGATTAGAGATCTGAAGGTGAAAAGCAAAACAATTAAACAATAAAAGAAAATGTAAGATAATATCTTAGTGACAGTGGGATAAAAGAATTACTTTTAAAAAATGAAAAATGCATAATTTATAAAGGGAAAAATTTAATAGTGCTGACTACTCAAAATTAAAGATTTCTGTTCAACAAAAAACATGTACAAAGTAACACCAGATTTTCATTCAGGACCTTAATGAATGTTACACCTAGTTCTCAGACTTCGCTACCTCTAACTTTTCCATCTTCCTGAGTAACAGAATGCCCATGTTGTTAACCTACCTAACACCCTAACCCTTAGAATTCTTTGACCCCTTCCACTTCTAAGTCTTTAATCTTCACTTTCAGCCAACTTCTGTATAGCTTCAACTTTAATTGTTCACCTCTTCTTATTAGACCTATAAAATTTTTAAAGGCCAATAACCTCTATCATAATACTCTCATTTCCATATATCCATTGAATCTCTCTTCAACCAATAAGAACTCCTATTAATTGAGTCCTCATCTTTTCATCTGAACTTTAAGTTTCTTTCTGGATTCACTTCCTTCCCTATCCAAGCTAGACCCCACAATCTACCACATCAGCCACTTGTCCAGGTACTCTTAAGCAACTTCATATCTGCATTCTTCTACCATACCCACTTGCTACCTTCCAGCCCTGGATCTGTCCAACCAACCATCTCTGCCTTTATACCTGGGCTTCTTAGCATCGCTTTAGAAGTGGTGCCATTTGATACTACTTAAAAATTTCTCACACTCACTACCATTTAGCAATCATTTTAAATGTCTTCCTGTCTTCTTTCTCTCCCATCCCCCCTTCAAACTATTCCAGACTTTCACAGCTCTTCTCAAATCTGTCTAGTCCCTATCCTTCTCACTCTAGGCCAATGATTTTCTCTCCCAGCTTACTAATAGGACACTCCATTTTTTCATATCATTCCCATTTAGTATGTACCTGTTCTACTTCTAAAATCATTCTAACCTTTTTCTTTCTCTCTTAGAGGAATAATCATCTCATTCTTTCTAAGGCTAATGCAGTCTACCTGTGCTCTAGATTCTATCTTCTATAGGTCTTCAACTTTTCTTTATGGCTCCTTCCCTCTCTGTCTGTAAAGTTCCTTAGGTTTGTCTCACCTGCCAACCCTTTATCTCCAACCCCTCTTATCTCCCATTCCTTCTTCATGCACATTATTATTGTCTTTTCTCATGTTTCCACTAAATCTGTTTAAACTGACATCACCAGTGGCCTCCTAATATTGCCATATACATTGGATGTTTCCCATCCTTACCTTACTTTACTTCCTTCTAACTGTTGATACTATTGGTGGCTTCTAGAACCACCACTAAACTAATACGCACCTCTCTTTCTAACTTTATGTAACTCAGGACCTTCCAACTCTATATATGTAAGTCTCACCTCTTCTTCCTCAAAGACCTGCTCTGCCTTCTTTTTCCCCCTTGGTTAATGTCACCACTGATTCATCCTTTACCCTTCATATCCATGTAAATGCCCATTACTGTCTCTAAGATCTTCGTCATCTCTTACCTGGAATATTTATAGCCAACTAACTAGAATGCCTGTTTCCAGTTTTCTTTCTTCTCTAGTCTATCATCTACGCTACTGCCAGAGTCAGTTCCTAAAACATAAATCTACCATGCTTCTTTCCTATTTAAAACTCTTAAGGATTCTCTATGAAACCTTTTGCATAATACACAAGGTCCTTCATGATCTCATCTTTGCTGTGATTTCTATCTTCATATCTTGCTGATCTCCCACATAAACTCAGAAGTTCATGGAAATTAAAATATGGCTATTAAAACTCCAGAGCATGCATTATGAGTGACATAGGCTTGCAATTATGACAGTTAAATGGGCAAAATTTTAAAACAGGCATATTATATTGCTTTCTTTAAGTAACTTTCTGGATCAAAGTAGTACTTTTAAGTGCCATACTGAGCATTGTAATTTGTAGATCCAAAGACTGGATTCATAATATTTGACTAAAGTTGAAGCAAGTCATTTGTTTCATATCTGTATTTCCTCTGTAAAATGAATGAGTGACTGTCTTGTGTATATTACAAAGCTGCTTTTTAAACTCAGTATGTGAAAGTATTTTGTTTGTATATTAGCTATAATTTAAAATTTTTTCTCATGATGTGTGACACTGTGGTCTGTTCCATTTTCTTTCAGAGGAATATACTCTTTCTAGGATGTTTTTCTTTTCTAATTAATTCATTTATAATTCTAGGAAAGCAGGTAAATAATTTGGTGGATTCATCAAGTCATTTAGTTGGATGTCATGCACAAAGGTGAGCATAAAAGTAGTTTCTATCATAGATTATTTGAATGCTCAGATTAAAACCAAAGTTTCTTTATATTGCTAAAAAAATTTTTTTTTTTTGTAGAACTGAAGTTTCTGACAAGAATATGGCCACAGATCTTGGAAAAAAATTGGAGGAAATCACAGTTCCCTTCTCAGTAGAGAGTCTAGTTCCAATTAGCAAACCGTTTGAAAGCCACAGGCGTGTGCTCTGTTTTGATAGCACTGCTTCTCCTGTGGCAAATACACAGGGGACAAACCATAAGATGGTGTCTCAAAACAAGGAAAAGAATGATATTTCATTTCTTAATCTTGACTCCCCCATTGTGTCCTCCACCTTAAAACCCCCTTCTAATAATGCTCTCAAAAGAGAAAGAGAGAAACCTGTGCCTAAGATTTTAGCTAAATCAGAAACTGCCATTGGCCGACATACCACCATAAAAGAAACTCAGTCAGAAAAGAAAATTTCACCAACAGAAATTGTACTTGAATCTTTCCATAAAGCAACAGCTAATAAGGAAAATGAATTATGCAGCGATGTGGAAAGGCAGAAAAGTCTAGAAACTTCAAAACTCACTAATGGGCAGCAAAATGGCAGTTTACGGAATGAGAAAACTGTAACTTCGCTCCAAGAACTAACCAAAAAACAAGGCACATCCTCAAACGGTAAAAATGTCATTTCAGTAGGTACAGCTGTGAAGGATCTAAAACAAGAACAAACCAGATCTACCAGTTCTTTGGTTAACCCACTAACCAAACATTCCACAGAAATGTTACAGGATGTTCAGTTGCACAGTCCAGTAAATAGGCTCACTGATAGTACTGATTTACCTGTACCCCGCATATCTGGCTCAGGGGCAGCAGAAAAACACAAAGAGGAGCCTACAGATGGTATCAAAGTCCCCTCTAGTAGACGTTTTGGTGAAGACGGTAGCACACCCAAAGTAATGGTCCCTCCTGTCACTCCAGACTTGCCTGCCTGCAGCCCTGCCAGTGAAACAGGAAGTGAAAACAGTGTAAACATGGCTGCCCATACATTAATGATTCTCTCCAGAGCTGCCATCTCTAGGACTACTACAGCAACTCCTCTAAAAGACAATACACAGCAATTTAGAGCATCTTCAAGGAGCACCACAAAAAAACGGAAAATTGAGGAATTAGATGAGCGTGAGCGAAACTCCCGTACTTCTAATAAAAGTCTTGCAAATTCATCAGTACCAATGAAAAAGAAGAAAATTAAGGCAAGTTTGAAAGTCTTAGTCTCAAAACCACACCTTTTCCCTTCCTTCAGTGCTCAGATTAGAGATCTCAGGATTTTTTTGCCAGAGCTACCTAACAACATTCTGGTCAAACAGGTTTGAGTTTTGATTGACAAAATACGTTCTGTAGCAGTATCTCTCTGCCAGTGAGGTACTCAGAAATTGTCTGGGTGAAACACAGCATTTTCAAAAGAATTACTTAGGCATTTATTTATAAACATCTTTCCTGAGAAAAGGTTTTTGTTTCTGTCATGGTAGGACCCAAGTTTGTTTGAGGGGGACGATGGCATAAGGCACAGAAGACTGGGAAGCCACTATTGTGTGTGGAATTATCAAGTAAAAAACTACTTTAAAACCCCTGTATCTTTGGGTTTTTTCACATGTCCTGCCATTTCTTCCATAGGCTCTTACAGATGTTCCTATGTTGGAGCAGTGTAAACATAAATTTACCTGTTCTTGCTTTAACCATGATTATCTGTAGAAAGGCAGTGCAGGGATAGCATTGATAAATGAAACCCATTTTTCCTGAATCTGTTTAGCCATTTAGTACGTGGATTGAGTAGAAAGAAAGGGTTTAAAGTGTCATAAAGGGAGTATGGCATCAGGGAAAGAATCTTGGCTTCACTGCCATGCAAGCCTGGGTTTGAATCCTGCATCTCCTAGTCAGTGGTTCAGCTGCATCGTTTGATGTGAGGTTACCACACATCTTACCTAATGGCCGTGAGGACTAAACGTAGTGTTTTTATAGTGCCTGGTCTAGATTAAGTGTTTGGAACTTGAAAAGTACCTGTTACTCTTAAAATCTTAGTAAAGCTATGTAAGGTTTATGGTTTTGGCAATAAAGACCACCGTATAGAAAGCGTATTCTATCTTTTCTCATTCAGCATTCATACACTCTGGATTTGTATCATGTCTTTTGCCCTAAACTAATGTTGAAATACCATTGAAGTATATTTTATTAACCTTGGATTTATAAAACTTGTCTCTGCTTCTCTCTATAACTAAAATTGTAATGAACTAAAAACTTGTGGCAAAAATTTTAGTAGTATATGGAAGAACCCGATATAAGGTTCTAAGTGACTTAAAGTTTTTTGGCCTTGTTTGAGTTCAATATGTTAACTTAGGTTTGTTTTTTCTTTCTTCTTTTTCTTTCTTTTTTTGTTTTTGACAGAAAAAGAAGCTCCCCAGTTCATTTCCAGCTGGAATGGATGTGGATAAATTTTTGTTATCATTGCATTATGATGAGTAAACATTCTGAACATATAAGAACAGCAGCTGTTTAAAACTCGTATCCCTTAAACTGTGAGTGTAGGGAATGAGATGTTGACAAAATCTGAAAGCATGACCTGCACTTTTACTGTACTGAAATTTCACTTTATATCTAAATCATGCTGTTTCTGAAGCAGCTTCCTAGTTTGTAAATAGATTTACCTGGTATATTTTTATTTTGGAAAAAAAAATTTGCAGAAATGTAAGTAAAGCCAATCTGCAAAACTGTATAGCTTTGACAATTGCATATTGTAAATATTGTGTAAATCTTGTTGAAATAGAGGTTAAATCAACCTAATGTTCTTACACTGTGTTTTTTGACTTCTTATGATCCTTGATGCTGAGGCTTATTCATCTGGAATAGTTTTTTGCTTTTGGGAAGAAAGTGATACTTTTCCTTGTAAACTGCCTCCAGTAACTATCCAACAAGATATTCAAAGACATAGCCACTAAGTGATAACCACCTAAAATGATAGTAAAGTGACAATTTGGATTTTTTCTAGAGTGAATACTTTACCATCCCTTCTTATAATTGCAGTAAAGATTATATTCCTGAAGTTTTACACTTTAACTGCCTCTGGTCATTCTGATCTCTTTGTTTTAGAGAGAATTTTATAAATCATCTGAGTGTTCTGATCTTTTGTTTATAACTTTCAAGATCTTTTACAGAACTTTAAGTGTTTAGACTATTGAGCCATAAAAAGTTTGGTTATGTAGTAGAGATTTCTTGGTATGTATATACTTTTTCCCTAAATACTGGGGATTTAAAGAATTGCACTAATTCATAGAACCTCTTCCATAGTAGTGACCAGTGCACATTTAATTTAAATCTTGTATTCTATGTTCAAGCTTGTGTGGAGGATTATCTTCTGGTGTCCTTTTAGAAAGCCATGTCCATCATAAGATGTAAAAAGAGAAATCATAGTTTTATATTTTAATTTAGTTTCTCCTAAAATGGGCTGTGTTAAATAACTATATCTATACTTAGATACAGTGCATTGTCTCTGTGCCCCTTAAAGTGTTATGAAGAGTTACTCTCAAAAAGTCCTTAAGGAGAATGAAAGAGGTGCCTTCTTTGTATTAGACTCACATACATCAGTCAAGTTGAAGAATTGGTTTAAACCTTTAAATGAGAACAGAAATTATAATCAGTACCTGACCAATTGTGCCTAGATATTAAAGTATTTACTTGTACTCTTAAGTGCTTTCTGTTTGGTTAAATATCAGTATGTTAAGGTTTTTTCCTACAGGTGTATATATTGTTAAAGAGTCATCTTCCTCGACCTTTCTTTGTTTTTTTTTTTACTGGGCCTTTAAAAAACTAAATCCATCCTACTCTTATACAACATTTCTCAGTGTAGAAATCACATCTTAATTGTTGAACGTTACTGCAGAAATTTGTGTTGTAAGAAATTTTTATGATGTGGCAGTGCTCTATTCCTAAGGAACTAATTATCGTACAGTTAATGTTTATTTAACTCAAAAGTTGATACTGTATTACAGTTAGGTTTGAATAAATATTTTCATTAACTTCACAAGTTTGAATTCCTTCATATTGGCAATCATTCTCGTTTAGATGCTTTGATCAAATTCCTTTGCAAATCAATTCTTGCTTTTTCGGAAATTCACATAATGCTGAAAATTACAGATTGTCTTCTCATTCAATTAATATGTATTTATAAGTGCTAAGTACTAAGAATTTATGTACAAGCAAAATAAGTTCACCCTCTCCAGGATTCTTAGTTCACTAGCCAGGAGCCCCTAGATATAGTCCAAGGACAACTCGTTATTAGAGCTTTCATTTGTATTTAGAAGCAAAACCATAATCCACATTTTACTTTAAAAGTCTAAATGTACTGGCCCTAATTGTAGTACTGTACCTGGTAACGTATTTTTAACAGTCAGATGCCCAGTGACTGCATCTCAGAGTTAAAGTATACCACAGACAACTCGGGGCTGCTTTCATAACCACGTGTAAGGATCTGCTCTTTATCTTGTACATTACTTAGTGGTCAATGTAGTCAGTGTATGCCAAATCCGAGAAGTCTTATAATGAAAATATTTGATTATTTTAGCCATGGATATTGTTAGAACCCTTTACTGTGTTGAAAATGTACGTAACAAGAGCACCCATCAGCACTTAGCCAAAAGCTAGCTAGGTGTCGTGACCATTAGGGAGACCGAGATTTAAGCTTTGATAAGGAGTAATTTCAAAAGCGTGTTAATTTATACTCTGCATTCCTCATTTCCAAGCTACCGTCTTTCAGCCTCAGGCCCAATTTCTTGAAATTATATGTCAAGTTTTGACTTTATTATTATACTTCCTCTTCTAGTAGACTTTTTTTTAATGTAAATACTGGTTAACATTTTAGCATACTTTTCTAGTCTTTTTTCCTAAATTATTTTTTCTACATAGTTGAACTTAAACTGTAAATATAACTTCCTAATGCTTTTTTCACTTTAAATAATATCAAGCGTTTTTCGGTTTTTAGCTATTATATAAAGCAGTGAAAATATTTGTGAATAAATATTGGTCTGTGTTAACAATCATTTCCTTAGGAGACATTCTAGAGAGCAGAATTGCCAAATCAAAAGGTTAGTGTACATTTTTTCTTCTTCTTCTCCCCAAAGCCCCCCAGTACATAGTTGTATATTCTAGTTGTAGGTCCTTCTGGTTGTGCTGTGTGGGATGCCACCTCAGCATGGCTTGATGAACGGTGCCATGTCTGCGCCCAGGATCCAAACTGGCAATACCCTAGGCCGCCAAAGCAGAGTGCGAATTTAACCACTCAGCCACAGGGCCAGCCCCTAGTGTACATTTTTTTAAGGATCGCAATACATTTTGCCAATTCTTCCAGAGAATTACTTCAGTTTACATTCCTTCCAACAAATTGTCATTTCTTCCATAGTATATGCTTATCTTTTACTAGAGATATATTCAACTATGTCATCAGTGGCTTCCAGGCTTTTATTTCTTGATTTGTTAAAATTTGGAGTTAGCTCTTAATCCATATATAATTTGTTTTGGTACCTGGTGTAAAGTAAGGATCAAGGTACATTTTTTTCCCTAAATATTTAACCACATGCCTCAGTATAATTGGTTAAAGTTAAGGTTTCTCTCCCCCCATGCATTTACTTATAATGTCTTATTCTATACTTATTCACAACCTTTTATTCACAATTCTAAAATCCAAAAAAGTTCTAACAGCTAATTTTTTCCCCTAAGTTTAGTGTCAGAACTCATTTCATGGCAAAACTTGACCTGATTTGACATGAGGCTACAACATGAGTTTTTTATCTCATATTTTGCTGGAAAAGTAGTAATGTGCTTAATCAAGTGTGCTATTTCAGATTCAACTGGAGTAGATATATATATTGTGTTACTTTTTAAAAATTCTGAATATTCTGAATTTTGAAACCCAGCTATAACCATAAAGCTGTTAAGATCAAAGGTTTTAGACCTGTGTGAAATTTGTACACATATATGTATGTTATATACTATAGTGTGTAGATTATTTTGTGCTGCTGATTAAATCATTATAGTTTTGTGTCCATTATAACTGTTCGTAGTTTTTCAAGTATTCACCCCTTTTATGCTTCTTGATTAAGTTGAGAATCACTTGTATTATTTCAAGTTAAAATTCTATTGGAATATTCATTTGAAGTACATTAATGCTATAAGTTAACTGATACTGAAAGAAGCAAAAGGTAATGGTAATATGGTATGTATCAGTAGTTTTGTAGTTATCCCTATCCTCATAAATTTCTTGCTAAACTGGGTATTTTGTTGTTTATTGCTATTTTTAGGGAACTCTTCATTTCATTGTTTTAACTGGTTATTGGTTTTTTAGTTAATGTAAAATTTTTATGGAAGCATAACAGAAAAGCTGTAAAACTATTAAGTTTTTGCAGTTAAATGACTTGTCTAACAGGACACACATCTACTTCATCACCAAGATCAAGACTGGCACCTTACCAGTAATCTAGAATCCCATCATACTTCTAGTAACTGCTAGCCCCAAGGGTAATTATTATCCTGACTTCTAGCACCATAGTTGCAGCAGCTTTTTTTTTTTTAACTTTGTATAAATGGATTTAGGCAGTATATAGTCTTTTGTAACTTCTTCTACTCAACGTTACAAGATCCACTCATGTTGTATATAATTCATTTGCCATCCTCAATGCTATGTGTGTTTTCATTGTGTTTATCCATATTGTATTATGCCATAATTAATCCATTTTATAGTTGATGAACAGTTGGATTATTTCCAATTTAGGGCTGTTATGAATAGAACTACTGTGAATATTCTTCTACATGTTTTTTGGTCAATGTATTACACTTTTCAGTTGGAGATATACTTAGGAGTGGGGTTGTTGGGTCATGGGGTTGCATATATCCAACCTTATTCAGATTTTTGATTTTTCCAGAGTGGTTGTACCAAATCATACTACTGTCAACAATGTAAGGAGAGTCCCAGTTGTCCTACATCATTGTCAATGCTTAGTATTTTCATTTTAGCCATTTTGCTGGTGTATATTGGTATCACGTGGTTTTAATTTGGCTTTTCCTGATAAAATTTAACACCACTTCAAATGCTTAGTGCCATTTGGATTATCTCCTTTTGTGGTGTATCTGTTCGTGTCTTTTGCCCATTTTTGTATTGGATTGTCTGCCTTTTTCATACTGATATGTAGGTGTTCTTTCTGTATTCTAGATACAGGTCCTTTTTCAGAGGGACATCAGATGTCTAAATATTTTACCATGTTTTTCTTCTAAAAGTTTTATTGTTCAACCTTTTGTATTTTGATGGATCATCCATCTGGGATTGATTTTCCATATGGATATTCAGTTAACCCAGCACCATTTATTGAGAAAGAATGTCCTTTCCGAAATACATTGCACTGTTACCATTGTAACATGTACAGTGAGGATTTGCTTCTAGACTCCATCTATTCCCATTAGTCTGTTTTTTAAAGATGTGCCAGTAACACGCCATCTTAATTACTATAGGAAATATATTTATTTTGTGTTTTATTTTATATTTGAGCCCCTTACTGAGTGAACTCTATTAAAGCTGATGGCTTTCCTGATGCTTATTTTTTAAGCACTAAGGATATATCATCTCTAAATAATTATTTTCCAATTTTATTTCTTCTTAATACACTGGTTAGCACTTCCAGTACAACTAATAATGATCAAAGTAGGCTTCCTTGTCTTATTTCTCATTTTAATGGGAATGTTAAGTATAATGTTGGCTTTTGTTTGTAGTGTTTTAAGAATTTACATCTGTATCTGCTGAGCTTAATTAAATGTTGGTCTGACATCAACTAAAATATTTTTATTAAATCCATGAATTTGTTTTTATATTAATAATCCTAATATTGTATACTTTGCAATCTTAGTGATTCTTTAAATATAACTAAATTTGATTTGTGAACATTTTATTTAGATGTTTACTTCTAATGAGATTGGTTTCAAGTTTACGCCAATTTTTTAAATGAATTTGAAATTTTCCGTCTCCTAGTTTATCTGAATATTGGAATAAGTGGTACCTGTTTTAAGATTTATGTGACGTTTAGCTAAGACAATATATGTAAAGCATTAAGTCAATGTCTGGAACATAATAAGCACTTTTAACAGCAAGCTGCTATTCTAGCTCCTGTTTTTATTTTTATTTTCTGCACAGTTTATTTAGAATGAGAAATAACTGTTCCTTGAAACTAAATCACCAAGGAATCATTTAGGCCTGGAGGCTTTTGCAGAAGCAATTCAGTTTTTTTCACCCAAATTTCTTCTAGGCTGGTTTGTCTTGTCAGGCTTTTGAGCTTTTTTCTGAATTAAATATCATATTTTGCCTCTGTAATTTTTGCTTGTGTTCTCTTTAAATTAGCTGTGACTAATTTTTTTCTAACAAAATCACCTCTTATATTTAACAATTCTTTTCTGATTCACTAATTTCTGATTCTTTATGTTTCCTATTTTTCTCACAGTTCTTTTTTCATGCTTAACTACTTAAATTGAACAGTTATCTGATTGTTCCTTTTAAAATCATGAAAACATTTAATTAAGGCTATGAATTTAGTACTGCTTTCATCTTTAGACATTAAAATTTGGAAGATGGGGGTAAGTATTTTCATTTTCTTGTTTAGTTATTTTTATATCTTAATTACTTAGAATAAGATAGCATGCTTTTTTCACTTAAGAATTTGTTTTTATTGTGATCAAAGGATAGGCTAAAATTTCTATAATTGTTGCATAGATGCTTAACAAGTATTCTGTTTATAAAAGTACAAAGTTTGATATTTATTCCATCTTACACTATCAAATCCTAACTTTGCTTTTTAGCACTTTTGTCATAAACATTTAATTTCCCGTTAATTATCTTGGCCATAGTTTTGCTTCAGTTGTTTTTGGTATTATTACTCAGTATATAGTCTGTAACTGTCATAACTTTATTTTTTTTCCAGCTTTATTGAGGTATGATTGACAAATAAAAGTGTAAGATATTTAAAGTGTACATTGTGATGATTTGATCTGTGTATCCATTGTGAAAGGATTCTTTCTGCCTAGTTAATTAACACAATCCATCACCTTTATAGATATTTATCTTTTTTGTGTGTGTGTGACAAGATTTGAATTCTGCTCTTAGCAAATTTCAATTATGTAATACATATTATCAACTATAGTCACCATGTTATACATTAGACCCTCAGACTTTATTCATCTTATAGCTGAAATTTTGTACCTTTTTACCAACCTGTCCCTATTTCATCCATGCCCCCATCCTTAGCAACCACATTACCACTCTGTTTCTGAGTTTGACTTTTTTTTAGATTCCATATATAAGTGATACCATCTAGTATTTGTCTTTGTCTGGTTGTTTCACTTAACATAATTCCCTGAAAATCTATCCATGTTGTCACAAATGACGGGATTTCCTTCTTTGTCATGGCTTAATAATGTTCCATTGTACGTATTTACCACATCTCCTTTATCCATTTGTTCATTGACCACCACTTAGATGTTTCCATATCTTGGCTGTTGTGAATAGTGCTGCAATGAACGTAGCAGTATAGATACCTTTTTAGTATCTTGTTTTCATTTCCTTTGGATATGTATCTAAAAGTGGTATTCCTGGATTATTTTTGTTTCTATTTTTAATTTTTTGAGGAATCTCCATACTGTTTTCCACAGTTGCTGCACCAGTTTACATTTCCACCAACAGTGCACAAGGATTCTCTTTTTTCCACATCCTTGACAACACTTATCTTTTGTTTTTTTGATGACAGCCATTCTAACCAGTGGTGAGATGATATCTCATTGTGGTTTTGGTTTGCAATTTGCATTTCCCTGATGACTACTCCTGTTGAGCACCTTTTCATGTACCTGCTGGTCATTTGTATGTCTTCCATGGAAAAAATGTCTATTGAGGTCCTCTGCCCATTTTTAAATTGGATTGTTTGTGGCTTTTTGCTGTTGAGTTGGGTGAGTTCTCTATATATTTTGGATATTAACCCCTTATCCAGATACATGGTTTGCAAATATTTTCTCCCATTCCGTAGGTTGCCTTTTCATTTTCTTGATGATTTCCCTTGGCTACACAGAAGCTGTTTAGTTTGATGTATTGCCACTTGTTTATTTTTGCTTTTGTTGCTCTTGCTTTTGGTGTCAAATCCAAACATTCATTGCCAAAGTCCATGTCAAAGAAGTTACACCCTGTGTATTCTTCTAGGAGTTTTATGGCTTCAGGTCTTAAATTTCAGTCTTTAATTCATTTTGCGTTGACTTTCTGTATGGTATAAGATAGGGGTCCAGCTTCTTTCTTTTGCGTATGGCTGTCCAGTTTTCCCAGCACCATTTATTGAAGAGACTGTCCTTTCCCCATTGTATATTCTTGAAATGCTTTATCATAAATTAATTGACCATACATGCATGGGTTTATTTCTACGCCCTCTGTTGCATTGATCTATATGTCTGTTTTTATGCAAATACCATAGTGTTTTTATTACTATAGCATTGTAATATAGTTTGAAATCAGGAATTGTGATTCCTGCAGCTTTGTTCTTCTTTCTCAAGATTGCTTTGGCTATTTAGAGTCTTTTGTGGTTCTATACAAATAGTAGGATTGCTTGTTTTATTTCTGTGAAAAATGCCATTGGAATTTTGATAGAGATTGCATTGAATCCGTAGATGGCTTTGGATAGTATAGATCATTTAACAATATTAATTCTTCCATTCCATGAACATGGAAAGTCTTTCCATTTATCAATGTTGTCTTCAATTTCTTTCATTGATGTCTTACGATTTTCAGTGTAAGGATCTTTCTACTCCCTGGTTAAATTTATTCCTGGGCATTTTCTTCTTTTTGATGCAATTGAAATGGGATTATTTTCTTAATTTCTCTTTCTGATAGTTTGTTGTTGGTGTATAGAAATGCAACTGATTTTTGTATGTTGATTTTGTATCCCACAACTTGACTAAATTCATTTATTAGTTCTACCAGTTTTATGGTAAAGTCTTTAGGGTGTTCTGTATATAATATCATATCATCTGCATATCATCTACCTCTTCTTTTTCAATTTGGATTCCTTCTGTTTCTTTTCCTTGCCTAATTGCTCTGGCTAGAACTTCCATACTATGTTGAATAAAATTGGCGAGAGTCAGCCTTCTTGTCTTGTTCCTAATCTTAAAGGAAAGCCTTTCAGCTTTTTACTGTTGAAGATGACATAAGCTGTGGATTTGTCATATATAGCCTTTATTATGTTGAGGTACATTCTTTCTACACCCAGTATGTTGCTAGTTTTTATCATAAATGGATGTTGAATTTTGTCAAATACTTTTTCTGCATCTATTGAGATGATCATATGGTTTTTATCCTTCATTTTCTTAATTGGTGTATCTCATTGATTTGTGGATATTGAACCATCCTTGCATCCCTGGAATAAATCCCACTTGATCATGGTATATGATCCTTTTGATGTGCTTCAGAATTTTGTTTCCTAATATGTTGTTCAGGATTTTTGCATCTATGTTTATCAGAGATATTGCCATGTAATTTTCTTTTCTTTTACTGTCCCTCTCTGGTTTTGGTATCAGGATAATGCTGTCCACATAAAATGAGTTTGGAAGTGTTCCCTCCTCTTCTCTTTTTTTGGGAAGAGTTTGAGCAGGATTGGGATGAATTCTTTAAATGTTTGGTATAATTCACCAGTGAACCTGTCTGATCCTGGACTTTCCTTTTTTGGAAAATTTTTGATTACTGATTCAATCTACTTACTAGTAATTGGCCTATTCAGATTTTCTATTTTTTCATGATTCAGTCTTGATAGGTTGTATGATTCTAGGAATTTACCTATTTCTTCTAGCTTGTCAAGTTTGTTGGTGTGTACTTGGTTAGCATAGTCTCATGATCCTTTGTATTTTGTGGTATTAGTTGTAATGTCTCCTTTCATTTATAATTTTATTTGAGTCTTGTCTTTTTTTCTTGGTAAGTCTGCCTAAAAGTTTGACTATTTTGTTTTTTTGTGTTTAATCACTTCTTAGTTTTATTTATCTTTTCTTTTGTGTTTTTAGTTTCTGTTTCATTTATTTCTGCTCTGATCTTTGTTATTTCCTTCCTTCTGCTAACTTTGGTCTTATTTTCTTTTTCTTGTTACTTGAGGTGTAGAGTTATGTTATTTGAGATCTTTCTTGATTCTTAATGTAGGCATTTATCGCCATGAATTTCCCTGTAAGAACTGCTCTTGCTGCATCCAATAAGTTTTAGTATGTTATATTTCCATTTTTATTTCTTTTTTTTAGAATCAATATCCCATAGAATCTTTTTTCTCCAACTTTATTAAAATGAATTTAACATGCAAAATTGTGTCAGTTTAAAGGGTACAACTTGATGATTTCATATATGTATATATTACAAAATGATTGCCACAATAAGCTTAGTTAACACATCCATTACTCCACATAGTTATCTGTGGTATGTGTATTGAGAACATTTAAGATCTACTCTATTAGCAACTTAAAAGTATACACTGTGATATTATTATTAACTATAGTCACCATGCTGTATGTACATTAGATCCTCAGAACTTATTCATCTTATAACTGGAAGTTTGTATCCTTTGACTGCTATTGCCCATTCCCCTACTCCCTAGCCCCCAGCAACTACCAGTTGGCTCTCTGTTTCTGTGAGTTCAGTCTTTTTAGATTCCACATACAAGTGAGATCATACAGAATTTCTCTTTCTCTGACTTATTTCACTTTCCATTTCCTTATGTCTTCTTCAGTTTCTTTCAACAGTGTCTTATAGTTTTCATTATATAGGTCTTTCACCTCTTTGGTTAAATTTATTCCTAGATTTTTTATGCTTTTTGTTGCAATTGTAAATGGGAGTATATTCTTGACTTCTGTTTCTCCTAGTTATTATTGTGTAGAAATGCAACTGATTTTTTTTTCTTTTTTGGTGAGGAAGATTGTCACCAAGCCAACATCTGTGCCAGTCTTTCTCCATGTTTTTGTATGTGGACGCTGCCACAGCACAGCCCAAAAATCAGTGTACAGGTCCATGCCAGGATTCTAACCCGCAAACCCAGGGCCACTATGCCACCAGGTCAGCCCCTTGATTTTTTATTTTTTGCTGAGGAATATCAGCCCTGAGCTAACATTTGTGCCAGTCTACCTCCACTGTATATGTGGGTTGCCACCACAGCATGGCTGACAAGTTGTGTAGGTCCACATCCAGGATACAAACGCATGAACCCGGGCCACCAAAGCAGAGGGCACTATACTTAACCACTATGTTATGGGACTGGCCCCTAGGAATGCAACTGATTTTTATAAGTTGATTTTGTAGCCTGCAACTTTGCTATAGTTGTTATTTCTAATAGTTTTATGGTAGATTCTTTAGTGTTTTAATATATATAGAATCATGTCATCTGTCAACAGCAAGAGTTTTACTTCTTCCTTTCCCTTTGGATACCTATTATTTCTCCTGCCTAATTGCTTTGGCCAAAACCTGCAATACTGTGTTGAATAGGAGTGGCAAGAGTGAGCACCCTTGTCTTGTTCCTGTTCTCAAAGGGATGGTTTTTGGTTTTTTACCATTAAGTGTGATGTTGGCTGTGGGTTTGTCATATATGGCCTTTATTATATTTATGTACTTTCTGTACTCATTTTATTGAGAGTTTGGAAGGTTTTGGGGGGTTTTTTGTTTCTTTTGTTGAGGTAACATTAGTTTATAACATTACATGAATTTCAGGTGTACATTCAATTTCTGTGTAGATTACATCGTGTTCACCACCCAAAGACTAATTACTATTCATCATCATGTGCATGTGCCCACTCACCCCTTTCGCCCTCCTCACTCCCCACTTCTCCCCTGGTAACCACCAATCTAATCTCTGTGTCTCTGTTTGTTGTTGTTGTTGTTATTTCTATCTTCTATTTATGAGTGAGATTGTACAGTGTTTGACTTTCTCCCTGACTTATTTTGCTTAGCATAATACCCTCAAGGTCCATCCATGGTGTCACTAATGACAAGATTTCATCCTTTTTTATGGCTGAGTAGTATTCCATTGTGTATATTTACCACATCTTTTTTAATCCATTCGTCCAATGGGCACTTAGGTTGTTTCCATGTCTTGGCTATTGTCAATAATGCTGCAGTGAACATAGGGGTGCATGTATCTTTACACATTCGTGTTTTCATTTTCTTTCGATGAATACCCAGCAGTGGAATAGCTGGATCAGGTGGTAGTTCTTTTCTTAATTTTTTGAGGAATCTCCATACTGTTTTCCATGGTGGCTGCACCAGTTTCCATTCCAACCAGCAATGTATGAGTGGTCTCTTTTTTCCACATCCTCTCTAACATTTATTTCTTGTCTTGTTAATAATAGCCATCTGACAGGCGTGAGGTAATATTTCATTGTAGTTTTGATTTGCATTTCCCTAATAATTAGTGCTTTTGAACATCTTCTCATGTGCCTTTGGCTCTCTGTATATCTTCTTTGGAAAATGTCTGTTCAGATCTTTTGCCCATTTTTTTAATTGGGTTGTTTCTGGGGTTTTTGTTGAGTTGTATGAGTTTTTTATCTTCTCCCAATTGTTTTCCTCTTGCTGCTTTTAAGATTCTCTCCTTGTCTTTAACTTCTGACAATTTAATTATAATGTGTTTTGATTTGGGGTTCTTTAGATTCATGTTTTTTGAAACTTTCTAGGCTTCCTGGATCTGGATGTCTTTTTCTTTCCCCAAGTTGGCTAAGTTTTTAGTCATTATTTCTTTGAATAAGCTTTCTGCTCCTTTGTCTGTCTCTTCTCCATCTGGGACCTCTATAATGCAAATATTGGTCTGCTTGATGGTGTCACATAAGTCCCTTAAGCCATCTTTACTCTTTTTTATTCTTTTTTTCTTTTTGCTCCTCTGATTGATGAACTTCACTGCCCTGTCTTTGAGCTTGTTGATTCTTTCTTCCGCATGATCTAGTCTGCTGTTGAACCCCTTGATTGATTTTTTCAGTTCAGTTGTATTCTTCAGCTCCATGATTTCCAATTGGTACTTTTATACTTTTTCTCATTTTTGAAATTCTCACTTTGTTTATACATTGTCCTAGTTTCGGTGAACATCTTTATTACCATTATTTTCAAGTCTTTATCAGATAAATCACTTATCTCTGTTTCATTAAGGTCTATTTCTGGAGATTTATCTTCTTTTGTTAGAAACATATCGCTGTTTCTTCATTTTCTTTGACTCTCTCTGTTGCTTTCTGCACATTAGGTAAAACAACCACCTCTCCCAGTCTTGACAGAGTAATCTTGCATAGGAAATGGAACTTATCACTCAGCCTAGCCAGAGCTCTTTGTTGTCTCTTAGACTTCTGTGATGTCCATGCTGCTGCCTTTGTTATTTGTGGCTCCCAGTAGAAGGTATGCCAAGACCTGTCATTGTCCTGAAGGGGAGGATCACAGTCAGCACCTAGATGCAGGCTGATTCAAAGTTGTGGCATCAGACAGCAGCTGGGAAAGTATATAGTTAGGGCTCTTCCAGGGAAACACTGGGAGATGGGCGTTTTTGCCTGCTCCCTCTGCACTGGGCGCAGCTGTATAGCCACAGGCAGGAGCAGGAAGGACTCCTGCACCCATTAATAACTGCTTTGCTAAAGGGACCCATGAGTGCAAACCTTGTTGGCTGTCACAGCCAGGTGATCTAGGGGCCTCTTGCTTGGGAGGCAGCTGCAGAAGCTGGGGCACCAGGCATGTGTACAAGCTCCTTCTAGGGAGATAGCTGTGATTTGTAGTGGGTTCACGTGAGGGGGCAGAGGTAGTTCTGCTGGCTTCCCCAGTCTCCAGGGAGGATCACAGTCAGCTCCTAGATGTCTGCTAAACTCTCATCATCGTCCATAAAAACCACTTCTTCTGTGCCCCTTTACTTATTTTTGGGTTTTCCATAACTTCATTTTAAATAATCTTTTCTTTATGTGGGGATGCCTCATTATTATTGTGCTGTGCAGATACTGTGTTTTTTACAAGACCCTCCACCAACAAAAAGATTAATGACTGACTGAGGGCTCAGAAAACGGTTAGCATTTTCTGGCAATAAAGTATTTTTTAATTAAGATATATACATTGCGTTTTTAGACATAATGCTATTGCACACTTACTAGACTACAGTATAAAGATAACTTTTAAATTCACTGGGAAACCCAAAAATTTGTGTGACTTACTTTACTGCAGTGGTCTGGAATCAAACCTGCAGTATCTCCAAGGTATGCCTGTACAGGATAGTTCTTGTCCTATTTTTTTAACACTTTCTGCCTTGACTTCTAATCATTTTATGATATATGCCAACCCTGTCTTCTTACTTCTATAATTGGGTTTTCAGCTTTTATGTTCTATAATAATTTAAGATGTAGAACTCATTTTTACATTCTACTGGCATTTGCCTTTATTTAGCATATATATATTTTTACCCCTATTTTACCAGTACCTTCCCTTGCTCCCCAGCCAGTTCTTAATCATTTAAAAAATTTTAAACTTTCATGTTCCTGAATTCCTGATTTTGATTCTTCTTTCCATGTGCTGGTATAAACCTTTGTCATTTTGGGGGGAAACATCAGAGTGCCGTACTTTCTAAGCTCTTGCATGCCTAGACACTCCTTCTAGTTATCTATCACTTTATTCCATTACAAATATGTAGATGGTGGTCACTTCTGATTAGAAGTGAGGACTTAAACTACCCATTTTTCTCTCTAGATGTTTGAAGAATTTTCTTCTTTACTGTTTTCTCCAGAATATCTTAGTATGATTCTGTTAATTTTGCTAATGAAATAAGGTTCAAAATCTGCCCACTTAGTATTTAAAAACCTGAGTTTTTCTATTATATTGTAATTATTGCTTCAGAGAACTATTTGAATTTATTTCTTTTTAAGAAATACCATTTACTTGTTGGTTCTGTATCCTTTTTTGTTTTCCTCTCTTCATTATTTCCCAGAATTGTCAGAGCTTTTCAGATGTTTTTCAGACCACTGACTTTTGGGTGCAGTGTTAATTCTGCTTCTCTTCAACAAAGTATTCTAATATATTTTGGGTTTCTTTTTTTTCGTGTATTTTGCTGAGCTCCTGTTATAGTTAGGACAGATGCTTACTGAGAGTCCCGAGAAGCCGAGCATAGCGAGTTAAGAACTTGGGCTCTAAGGTGAGACTGCTGGGATTAGAACCCATTGCAGCTACTCACCAGGCATTTGACCTTGGAATTTATTTAGCCACTCCATGCCTCAATTTCCCTATCTGTAGAGCAGGGATAATAATAGTACCTACCTACCCTCTTGGGTTTTTGTGAGGATTAAAGGAGTTAATATAAATAAAGCCTCTAGGACAGAAAGCACACAGTGAGCCACAAAAGTTAGCTGTGATTACCACACAGGTATTTCTGAAAGTATTCTTTTAAACAATATTTCTTTTTTGCCACAAACTGCCTTTTTGTTCCTTCAAAGATAAGGATTCACAATGAATTATTTGCCAAGAGATCCGTGTATACAATGATCTTTTCTGCCCCCTCTCCCCCACTACTGTCAAGCTCAACTCGAGTAGCAGCTTTCCCTTCTCGGAGCTGCAGCTGAGGTTGGTGCGCATAAGTCCCCCTGCCTGCAGTGGTTTTTTCCCCAGATGAAATGCAGTTCGAGGTACTTGTGCTGCATTTTATCCTGCTAAGAACAAGCATTGTGGCATATTGAAAGTGACCATCTCTTCCCTTTATAAATCCATTCAGTTGAGCAGTTTCCACCTTCTTTCTCACTCTCTGCTGCTGTAGGAACCTTGACCCCACCCCAACCAAATCCTGAATGCTGAGGTTATGAGAAAGTGCACCCACTCTGGACCTGAGCACATGAGTTTCTCCTGTTTCTAGCAACACTTCACACATTGTGGCTACTTGACTAACGGTATGAGGCACTGCTAGTTTGCCCAAAATAGCTTGCTCTCGCTTTGAAGAGTCTACTAAATCTGAGTTAGCTATAGGTGACATTCACTTGATCTTTAACAAACAAACAGTCCTCACAAATATAGATTATGATTTGTTCTCTAAAATGGAAACTTCTAGCTACTTATGTCACTAATATTGCACACTGGTATTTCATAGTATAGCTTTATAACATGAAAACGTGTTGAACTTCTAGAGATTATAAAAAATTTGAAGCAGAAGAAAAATTTACATTTACTTTCAAAAGGTGTTGGGATTTGATCTTTTTATCATATTAAAAAAAAGTTAAAATAGAAAATAATAAAAAAAATGAAACAGATTTTGAGTCCAAGCTGAGCCAGGGTAGTCAGTCACACCCATTACAACAGGTCTTTCTGGCCACATAGGGTTGTTGCCTTAAGACAACAGAGGTTGTCTACAGCTTCTGGATCAGGATGGCAGAAGCACCTCCTCCTCCATTGCAAATACTGGCAAGACCGTATTCTCCTTGCTTCAAGGCATGAGTCAGATGAACGACAAGCCTGGCTCCAGACATCCTAGGATTAAGAAAGCATTTTGGTTCTTTAATGAATTATAGAATTATGACTAACTAAAAATGTTTCTATTCCAAATTAACTTCTTGAAAAGCTTATTAGCAATTAGTTGTAGCTGAATTTGACTACTTTTCTTTAGCTTGGGAGACTTGTTTAAGAATGGTGACAGCTTTATAAAAAGCCCAAGCATAGATTTTAATCTTAATTTATCTTCTTCAACATAAAACTAGTTTTCAAGCAACAAATGTGACAGATCTTTGTATTCAGTGTTGGATTCTATCAGAAATGGGGTTTGCCTTACGAAGGACAGGTGGGAAGGAAAACGGTTAAACCAAGACTAATAGGAATTATCATGAAGCAGTTTAAGTTTAGACAGAAATACAAAGGCAGCCATTAACCTAGATAGATGTTTTTCTTTATGATTTTACCTACCCAATTGGATGTCCCAGAGAAACGGCTCCTCCATTGATATTCACTTTTTGGGGATCAAGCTCTAGCATTTTAATGTTTGCTAGTACGACCACACTAAAGGCTTCATTTACTTCCCACATTGTAATATCTTCTTTTTTCAATCCTGCATCTTTGAGAACCTAAAAAAATTTTAAATATAGGTTATGTTTAGATAATTAACACTCAAAACTTATTTTCATTGTTTTATTGAAATTCTGCAATTTTGGTTTGTATTTGCCTCTGATGCAACAAATATTTTCATATGGAGTTTCTTAGCTTCCAGGAGGAAGGGCTCTTTTATTTTCTGCTTTTAATTTCTCATCTTATTGCACTACAATCAAAGAATCTTGTTTGCATTATTTTATTTCTATTTTGGAGAGAGAGAGAGAACTTGATTTTCTTGAACATTCCACAGATACCTGAAGAGAACATGTACTCTTGATTTGCAGGTACATAATTGATGTATATTCTAAAGATCTACTTTACAGATTCTATGATGCTTAGATTCTTGATCTGGCAAATGAAAGAGGAATATTACTATTAGTATGTTTCTGTTTTTCATTGCATCCTCTATAGTTTCTGCTTTATGAAACTTGCTGTGGAGTTATTTGGGGCACACATATTCAGAGCTTATTGTATCTTCATTGTAAATTATTTACTTGAAGTCTTTTATTATATGATCTCTTGTTTTGGTAGTTCCTCAGCTATGCAGGAAGGTGTTAAGGGACTAGTTACCCTTTGCTATTATCTTTATACAATATTGCTAGTGCCCTTTTTCTTTAGAAATATTTTTGTCATGCACAATGATAAAATTAACATGAAACTATTCCTCGCCTTCTCCAGCAGGCTCAGGTAGCTTTCTAAGCTGTACAGCTCACACAGCTTCCTCTGTTCCAACAGCACAAGACAAAACATGGTACCTGAGTGTAGCCACTTCTCTAACTCTCAGCTTCTAGCTGGGGTCAGGATCTAGCTTCTGGCTTCAGAATCCAGAACTGTTTGTCTCTCCTGCTTTCCAATGAGATGCATTCACTTTCAGAAGTTGTATAATTCTGTCCCTTGCTGAGATCTGCCACCTCTGGACAGATCCTCACTCCCCATTGTTTCTGATCCTTCTCTATCCTTATTCCCCACTGATTTCTGCTCTTTTTTAACCTGGATGCTGCTCTCAGAAGTTCACTCTCAGGGTGAGGCCCTCTCCTGAAAGGGAACATTTGCTGGCACCTTCTGAGATTCCTCAACCCCTACACCTCCTCACACTGTCTCTTTTCCTGTGACCCCTTAGCAACTTCCCACAGAGACTTAGACTGACGATTTGGAGTATGTAGGTTCTCTTTGTAGTTTTACTCTAAGACCTGCTCCTAGCAGTTCTCTTTCAGGATTGAAACCTCCCCTTCTAGTAGTGAATATTTGCTTTGAATTCTAGAACCAGGACCCTCAGCATTCCCTTTTTTTCTCTGCAGCACCAGCCTCCCACTTTGTGGTTACCATACTAGGCGTCTGAGTTTAGCATCATACTTGAAAGAAATTCAATTATGTAGTTTTTAATCTGTTCCATTGAAGATGTGGGTTTATCAGCTGCTCGTTTATTTTTTTGGTTTGTCAACCTTGTTGCTCTAATTGTTTTCAAAAGAAGTGAGAAGATTTGAAACCAAGCTATCTCTGTGCTTTATGAATAACATTTAACAACTAAACCTGCAACCTTGGTTTAAGCAAACCAGAAGTTGGCATAATGGCAAATCCTCACATTGTTCTCACCTTAGGTACAGCATATGCAGGTGCAATTGGAAAATCAATAGGTTCTACAGCAGCATCAGCAAATGCTTTATAAAAAATAATAATAAATAGGTTGTTAAAATTTTTACAAGCACCCAAAGCTATATCTAACAACTGTTATATATAACACCCAAAAATACAAGTTTCCTAACCCCTATATGTAATGGTATTTGTTTCTTTTTTAAGATTCTACATGTTACAAAATGATACCAATCATCGAATTGATTTTTCACATGTAGGAAGTTAGAGGGAATTTGCCTCCAGGGACATTAGCATTATCCAGTGATATTTTTGGTTGTCACAATAGGTAGAATGCAACTTATTGTGGTATCTAGTGGGTAGAGGCCAAGGATGCTGATAAACATCCTACAATGCACAGAACAGCCCCCACAACCAGATTATTTGTTGCAAAATATCAATAGTGCTAAGGTTAAGAAACCATGATCTAAACTAAGAATGAAGTTACAAGGTTTTTATAAAGTAACAATAATATCTGTTCAACTCCTTTTGAAGAAGGGAAGGCAGATTTTACAGCTAAAAATATAAATTTAAGGAGACTGAGGGTATGTCAAGGCCACATATTTAATAATAAATGCAAAAACATCTATATTTCATATTTCTAGACTCCTAATCCAATGTTCTTTTTATTCTACCTTCCCCACAGTGCCAGGGTAAAACACAGACCTTGAATTCTCCGCTGTGCCACCAGGCCGGCCCGAGGACAAGATTTTTAAAGCTTACTCTTACATACAATTATGACCAAAATATTAAAGGAGCTTCTATCTCAATTAAAACATGGAATAAATTCTGTCACAAAGTACAACCTATAGCTAGAAATAGCCAACTTCAATATTATGTATTACCGACAAGGAAACTTAATTTCAGGAAGAGCTGATTGGGGTTTAGGAATAAACAAGTTCAGAACATTGCCACCTGCTATTCTTGCCAGTGGTTTAACGTTGAGCCTCCTGGCCGCATCTGCGGTCATCAGAACCACAGCAGCCGCTCCGTCATTCAGTGTGCTGGCGTTGGCAGCTGTTACTGTGCCTAAAAGCATCAATGAGCATGAAGTCAAAACATTTTTTCACATTGAATTCACGTGGGTCAATTTGACAGATTCCTACAGAGTACTGCCTGGGTGGCTAGATGCATGAAAAATTACAAATATGGGTGGAGATAATTCCTACTCTCAGGAAACATACATAGCTAACTATAACAATTAATGTAAGAATGCCTTCTTGTGTTAGTTTTTGGTAACAGTTTATTCAAAGCTAGCTCAGAAACACCTGCATGATGGCACTGGGAAAATGCTGGTTTACAATTCTTCAAACATTAGGACCAATTCATTATTTTTCTCCCCAGAGTCTCTTTGCTTATCCACATTAGAGCAGACACTCATTATATATTTGTCAAATCAGTGTCAAAATCAGATACTTCTTCTCTACAATCACTTGAAGTTAAATGTCAATGAATACTAAAAATCACTGAACTGTACATTTTAAACAGGAGAATTTCATGGTATGTAAATTATATATCAAGCTGTGTTTTAAAAATATCAATGAAGACCCTATAATAGACTGCTGCTAAAATTATAAAGATATACTTTTGCAATATAAATTTTTATATGATGCTTTAAAAAAAAGAAAGACCCATTTCTGTAGTTGGTAGTGAGAAATTCAATCAGGGAAGGGGGAAGGCAAGAGCAGAAAAAGGGGTGATTAGGCACATGTGGGTGGTGATGGATTGTAATTAGTCTTTGTGTGGTGAACATGATGTAATCTACACAGGAATCAAAATATAATGATGTACACCTAAAATGTATATGTTATAAACCAATGTTACCACAAAAATAAAAAAATCAGGAACGGGGGAAAAAATAGTTTCAGATTATCATCACAACTGAATACAGCTAATTTTAAAAGCAAAACTGAGCATTTCTCAAAGGATTTCAAAACCATTACTTTAGAACACTGGGATCCTGTTTATACTAACATTCAATGATTATTTATTAAGGACCTACCATATGCCAGGTACGAGATACAATAGTGAACAACACAGCTGTCATCTGAGTCCTCAAGAGGCTTACAGATATTTAACAGAATATGTAAACTTGGCTTTCACACCACAATAAACTTTCAAGATGAACTGCATATGAAAAACTGAATTCTATAGTCATTCTACAATCTCTTCCCTAGGATTCATATATTGAAGGTATTAACTGTTAAGCAATTTTAAATATACTTTGGATAAATATCATTTGTTAATTTCACTTGAGACTGATGTACTGAAAATGTTAAATAACATGTAGATGCTTTCTAGAATTACTTTTTAAAAATAGACAATTCCAAGACTAGATACATATTTTGACTGCGTTTTTTCTTATGCTTCATTTTTTAATACTAACCATTTTCTTTCTGGAATACTGCCTTCAACTTTGGAACTTTGCTAAAATCAACACGTTTATATTCTTCATCTTCTTTCACCACTACATCTGGTTTACCTAAAACAAAAAGCTTTTAAGTAATGTTACCAGTCAAGACAACAATTAGTCATTCAGCAAGAAACTGTTGCACAAGGTGCCTGGTAGTCTGTGCCTCTCTTTATATGCCTGCATACCTTAAACCACCCTGAGTAAATTCTGCTCTAGAATCTACCATCTATAATCTCCTTTAGTGTCTTGAAGAGTTTAAGTAGCTTAACACAATTTAAATCTTCTATTCAGCCATATCCCATTCTCTTCTCTCTCTGCCGCCTATGATTACAGACTTCTCACCCCAAGGGGAGATGTCTGACCTAGGCTGGATAAGCTCTAGTATTCCATCATTCTAAGCACAGTAATCTTTTCTATAATGGAAATATAACCTAAACCAAGTTAATGAGTCTTTCCTGTGCATTATTCTGCTGGAGTTGGTGAGAAGTCTCCTCTTTGAGAGCCCTGTAGATGTGACTCTAGAGATGGAGGCAGCAACTCAGGAACCTGAGAGAATACAGCACAGAAGCATGCAGCACAGAGAAGCCAAGAGAGCATGTCCTAACTGAACAGCCAGTTCCAATCCCAGAAGGTCCCAGAGCTGACTAGTTGCTGCCATACATCCTTCAGTTCTGGGAGGTACCCCCAGTAGCCTTCTGATAAATCCCCTTTTTCACTTAAGCTAATGTGACATCTGTCACTTACATTAGAGTTTTAATAAATACATTTCTCAAAAATAATATGCTTAGTGGAATTTGCAACTGAGTTGAAATCTGATATTAAATCGAATTGAATTATATTATCTCTCAACTGGCAAGATTTCCCTTCATCAACCGTAAGCGGAAGTGTCGGTGTCCTCAGTTGAAATGAACAAAGATAAACATATACTAATTTAAAACTTAAAAAATTCGACAACAGGTAAAGTCTACATTATCCCTCTACCTTTTACTGCAACTGTGACAGGAATAACTTCATTTGCAAATTTTCCGGCTTCCCACGCTGCTTTACTTCTGGTGTAGGAGTTAATAGCAAAAGTATCCTGTTCATCTCGTGCAATATTCAGTTTCTTGGCAGTATTCTCGGCACAGTTGCCCTGATAAAAGTTGGGATTTTTTAAAAACTAACTTTGTATAACTTATAAAATATCTATTAACTTTGCATAACATAAAATAGTAATTAGCAGTTAAATTTAGTTTCTTAAAATACACTTCTTTCTGTACTAAGTAACTTTACACCCACATCTCATCTTCAAATGCTTGAATTAGCACAGAAGTTGCTATTTCAAAGGCAAATATTTAAATGATTATGGAATCCAACATTAGAAGTTAGAAAATGCCCTATTCCAGTGTGGGGCAATTTATTCAAGAATTGAGCCAAGCTGATACAATGAACATAGAAAAAATATTTTCCTAAGATGAATGATTAAAATCAACATTTATAAAGCCCATCCTTCAGTTCCTAAAATATATTTTAAAAAATCAAGCAGTATTGTATAGTATACAGCATTTCTCCATTAAAAAGCAATAATTACCATGTGAATTTTATTGTAGACATCAGTTAGCCCATCTTTTACAATTAAATCTTCGAGCTTTACCCCACCATATGGTGTTGCTCCTCTGTTCATTATGTAGGGAACGTTGGACATGCTCTCCATCCCACCTGCCACCATTACATCCTGCTCAGCAACACAAAAAACCCAGTGTCAGTTCAAATAGTAGTTGCAAACCCATTATACCCTTTACGCAGCTACAACAAACAAGTATTCTACATGGACTTTACTGAACATTTATTACACAGTGAATATATATAAAGCAGTGTCTTGACGCTGGTGAGAGGAAATGGTTTAAAATCTATAATGATAATTAAGATTAGAATTGGACATTAATAAAAATGGTAGGAATCTTTCACATAAGACCATCTTCTGAAATTTTTTTTTAACTTTTGCCACTTTTGTATTTTATTGTGGAACTGAGTTTTTTTTCTTTTACATCAAATATCCTCAGTGGAAGAGGGGATATTGCACACAAATATCATAAAAGCACTACATATTACTTTCACTGGAAACTAATTTTCTACATTAGATATGACTGGATAGGATAGAAGTAATGCAGGATCTATCTAACCTTGCTTTTCACTCGCACTGCTAACAATGTCTTTTAAAAGATTAGAAGTAATCTCAGTTCGCAGAAATAATCCTTCTGCTTCTTTGATTGAGATCCTCCTCATCAACTCTTCCCAGACAGCTGTAATGTTCTTCTACTTGATCATCTCACATGCAGCCTTTCTTCCACCCAGGCATCATCTACACTCACCTGAGTCATTTTGGCTAGAATATAAATCTGATCATTCCACTCCTTAAAGGACTGCTCAGCATAGTACATAAGGCCATTTACGATCTGCCTTCTCTACCTTTCCAGTCTCATGCCTGGACCTACACCTTAGCTCATACAGAACTGTTTAACGGTTTTCAAAAACACCATCTCATTCGTACCTCTGCACTTTTGACCCAGCCACCAACATGTAAAACGCCTCCATTTCCTTTCAAACTAATCAAGACTCAGCCAGTCCTTCCTGACCACCTAGTTCTATCCCTCCTTAGAACAATGTCTCTTCTGTGTTCCCCAATTACCGTGTAACGCTTTTATAGTACTATTATACTGTATTGTAGCTATATTTACATGTTGAATCTCCTCACTAAACTAAGCTCCTCTGAGGCCAGAAACCCTGTCCTATGTATTTTTATGTCAGTGCCTGACATATTTAGAAGTTTAATAAATATTAATCAACTAACCTGTTATTATAAATCAACAAAAATTCATTTGCATTATAAGGGGTAATTTAAAACAAACGGTTTAATATAAAACATTAGTGTAAACAAAATTAAAGCCAACGTTATTTTCTCACACCCTTTAATCAGGAATAAAGACAAACACGTCCTACCCCAAAGAAACAAACATTTTACCCATTTTGTAATATGATTTTCAATTAGTTCTAATGTAAGTTTCTTTCAGTTATCCTGAAATACTGAATATTTTCTAGGGATGATGGCAATAAGTGACAGAAAATAACGTTCCAATCATCCTATTAATATAAAATTGACCCTTTTCCAAAATCATAATTAAATATTCAAAATAAGGCAATCTTAGTATTCCTGTAGGTCAAATAATTGTATACATGCACAAATGAATCAAATAATACCAACTGAAAGCATTTCACTGTAGTGCAAATAGCATTTGCTAGAGAACCACAAAAAATCAACTAAGACAAAACTTTCCTTGTCACTAAAACAGTTTTGAAACATCTAAACAATCTCATGACCATTTTTCACCCACTGGTTTGACAAGGGTTTGGTAACACCCAATGTTGGTGTTACCTTGTATGTAGGCAAACGAGCTCCTAAAACCTTTGGAAAGTGTGTAACTGGTGCAACTTTTATGGAAAACATTTGAAAATATCAAAATTTTAAAATCTTCTGACTCAGAAATTCTCCTCTTATGAATTTTTCCAGTAGACAGACTTACACATGATGAGATTTTTTAATGTTTTGTTCACCAATCTCCAGTAAATGTCACATAGTAGGCGCTCAGCTAATGAGGGGAAGAGCTGGGATTTGAAATCAGTCTCGCTCCAGACTTTGTGTTCATAACCACTACACTGTACTGCTTCAGTGCAGTAGATTCAACTTTTTTTTTATTGCAGTAACACTGGTTTCTAGTATTATATAAATTTCAGGTGTACATCATTATATCTCGATTCCTGTGTAGATTACATCATGTTCACCACCCAAAGACTAATTAAAATCCATCACCACACACATGTGCCTAATCACCCCTTTGCCCTCCTTCCTCCCCCTTCCCCTCTGGTAACCACCAATCCAACCTCTGTTAGATTCCACTGTTTATATAAGTACCCAAAGGTATACGTACAGGGGTACTCAGTGCAGCACTATTTAAAATAGTAAAGAACTCCATAGAGACAATCTATAAATGTCCATTCAGTGAGGACCATAAAATATATTATAGTTGTTCAGTTCAGTAAAATACTGTCTTATGTGCTGATATAGAAATATCTCAAGACATTGAGTGGGGCACAGAATTTAAGTAACTTTCCCAGAGTTTCTCTGCTCTTAAGTGGCAGAATACACAAGAAAGTGGTGAAAAAGTCAGAGACTCAGAGGGATGCAAGTAGACAGACTTATTTTTCATTTTATACTTTTCCATACCAGTTTTTAGCATGTATATATATAACTTTTATAATAAAGTGTCTGATATATTAGCTCAGATATCACTGTCCTTTTTTTCTCTTTGGCTTGCCTTATAATTGGAAACAGCAAGAGAGTAACAGCAAGGTACAAATAATTGTGGTTTTTGTATATGTAAGAAATAACTGGCGAACTAGTCCTGATGGCTTAGTGGTTATGTTTGGCATGCTCCACTTTGGTGGGCTGGGTTTGGTTTCTGGGTGCAAACTACACCACTCATCTGTCAGTAGCCATGCTGTGGCAGCAGCTCACATAGAAGAACTAGAAGGCCTTACAACTACAAAATAGAACTATGTGCTGGGGCTTTGGGGAGGAAAAAAAAGAGAGGAAGACTGGCAACAGATGTTAGCTCAGGGTGAATCTTTCCCAGCAAAAAAAGAAGAAATAAAACAATAAAATAAAAAGAAATAAAAAAGAAATAATTTGCAAACACCTCACAACTGATTTTTACCCTGGTGTGTGATGCCCTGATAGGCTGGAAAGCAGAAGATAAGAATAAAGACCCTGTAACTTTGTGTTCGTGGTCATCTCAACCTCTCTTTCCTCAACTGAAAAAAAGGGCTTGGCTCTAATAAACTCTTAAGTTCTATGAGTCTAGCCTAGGTCTCGTCTCCTAACACCACAGCACATATTTGCTGGGCAGCCTGTCTCTTGCTTCATCTCAAGTAAAGACAAGATCTAAATCAGCAAGGCCAATGGAAAGCTGCACAACTTCCCAGCTGAACTGGAGCATGTAGGAACCACAAACTAGTCAATTTTAGGCTCAGGCAATGAGGTGATTCCCAGGGTCAGCACCTTATTCTTATTTATGATGAAAACCTTTCTTATTCAAGCAAATACAGAATTTCTGCTGTTTTATATCACCCAGAATCTCAGAGAAAGACGTAGAGGGTCATTGAAGACTAAAACATCTTGGCTGAAAACTACTTTGTAATACGACACTTGGCCTATCATCTTGACCTCTACTTCAAATGGAATTAGCAAATCCAGACCCTCCTGCGTGTCTGAAACAACACAGCACCGAGACTTGTAAGAGTCTCTCTTACAGCACGAATGTGGTCCAGTTTTTATTGTCTTTTAGCACTGCATATTATTTTAGTTACAAAATGGAAAAGGAGGTGCTTCTTACCTGATGTCCACACATAAGATTCTGAGAGGCCATCATGATGGCTTTCATTCCTGAGGCACAAACTTTGTTTATAGTGGTGCATGGAGTAGAAACAGGCAAGCCTAAAACCAATAATAAATAAGTCATACTTCTGAAAAACAAAGATGCTCTTCAAACACAACCGTAGAATTAAAAGTAAAAGGGCATGCTGATCTGCCGTCTGTAACACTCCTGCCAGTCTAAGTCTATGAATGGTAAATTATGTTATGCGTTTAACATTTTATTTAAGCTGAAATGACCCCCATTTTGCCACGTCAAACATTTTAAGTATAAAAGCAAAAATGTGATCCTAGTACCTGCACCCAATACCGCTTGCTTTGTAGGGGCCTGTCCTTCGCCTCCTTGGAGAACGTTACCCATGTAGGCTTCTTTCACTTCTTCTTTTGGAATCCCTTTTTTAAAACATCAAAAATACGTTTCCATATTTTATTCCATTTAATAATTAGTGATTACCTAATAGGGTCCATGACTTTATACAGCAGGAATAGTTTCTTTTTCTTGTCAGTTTTGACTTTCATTCCTAACTCTATAGTACAAGGACTTCTTTCTGAGGGAATTCAGAAACGTAGGCATTAAGTCCTTTCTAGGTGTTATGTATACAGTAAGTGCAAAATAAATATTTGTTCCATTGAATGGCTGTTCCCTCTACACAGAAAGCAAAGCAACTACTGACCTGCCTTTTCGATGGCTCCCTGAATGGCAATGGAACCCAGTTTAGTAGCTGGCAGGGAGGAAAGGCTGCCTAGAAAGGATCCAATAGGTGTTCTTATAGCACCTACTATGACCACTTCCTGGCAAGACAGAAGATGGTAAAGATTATTATATTTAAATATTTTACCCAAATCATCTTTCATTAAATAAACATAATTCATAGATATCTAAGAAACACACATTTTTATGAATGATTACTCATCAAAGATTAAATTAATTTCAAGATTTGAACAGGAGTGAAACTAATCAGTTCAATGTTGGTGCTTTATGATTTAGGACCTAACAGAAAACCTAAGACAAACCAACTCTAAAACAGGCGTAGATCCTTCCCACTTTTACAGAGAAGGTGGTTTCACAGTAGACAATGGGGAAGAAGCAGAAATTATGCAGAGCACTAGATTAAAATTTTTTATGGTAACTTGGGAGTTTAACTTAATATTTCAATAATTAGCTATTCCTAACTATTCCATCATCCCAAGTTGACCCTTACATATATGCAAATTATAAGAATATGCATTTTTTACTGACTACGTTTCCTTTAAATTCTTGAAATTTCAAAGGATGATGTAAATTTATACTTACATTCAAAGTGGGTTTTGATACATAACCTCGCTCCACATATCTTATGTCCTGTAATATAAATATTTATGTTATGATGTAAAAAATATCAATCTACATCATCTTATACTTCTCAGTGATGGATTTATGGTGATTTCACTCTACTTCTTTATACTTTGATTTCCAAATTGTCCACAGTTAGCATATATCACTGTTATAATCAGAAAAAAATTACTACTTTCTAATATACTTTTCTGATTAACTGTTCATCGGAAATATATGTTTTAACTTCTGAGTTTATCATCTTAAAATTTCTAAGCCTTTTTAAAGTATAAGCTTTCTAAAGTGTAGTTTCAAGTTAAATCGAAGTTCTAAATTAAGTATTTTTAAGGTACCAGAAGAAAATATCCTCATTGCTTAAAAAAATTTAAGTAAAACTTGCTACTTCTCCACCCACTCACTTCTAACAAATGTCTCTGATGTGAGGCAAACACACCTCAGACAAATATGGTCTACATTACCAGATAAATTCTTTTTTTTTTTTTTTATTAATGTTATGATAGATTACAACCATGTGAGATTTCAGTTGTACATTTTTGTTAGTCATGTTGTGGGTACACCACTTCCCCCTTTGTGCCCTCCCCCCACCCCCCCTTTTCCCTGGTAACCACCGATCAGATCTCCTTGTCAATATACTAACTTCCACCTATGAGTGGAGTCATATAGAGTTCATCTTTCTCTGACTGGCTTATTTCGCTTAACATAATACCCTCGAGGTCCATCCACGTTGCTGTGAATGGGCCAATTTTGTCTTTTTTTATGGCTGAGTAGTATTCCATTGTGTATATATACCATATCTTCTTTATCCAATCATCAGTTTCTGGGCATTTAGGTTGGTTCCACGTCTTGGCTATTGTAAATAATGCTGCGATGAACATAGGGGTGCAAGGGACTCTTGGGATTTCTGATTTCAGGTTCTTAGGATAGATACCCAGTAATGGGATGGCTGGGTCATAGGGTATTTCTATTTTTAACTTTTTGAGAAATCTCCATACTGTTTTCCATAGTGGCTGTACCAGTTTGCATTCCCACCAACAGTGTATGAGGGTTCCTTTTTCTCCACAACCTCTCCAACATTTGTCGCTCTTGATTTTGGATGTTTTTGCCATTCTAACGGGTGTAAGGTGATATCTTAGTGTAGTTTTGATTTGCATTTCCCTGATGATTAGCAATGATGAACATCTTTTCATGTGTCTATTGGCCATATTCATATCTTCTTTTGAGAAATGTCTGTTCATGTCCTCTGCCCATTTTTTGATCGGGTTGTTTGTTTTTTAGTTGTTATGCTGTGTGAGTTCTTTGTATATTATGGAGATTAACCCTTTGTCGGATAAGTGGCTTGTAAATATTTTTTCCCAATTAGTGAGCTGTTTTTTTGTTTCAATCCTATTTTCCCTTGCCTTGAAGAAGCTCTTTAGTCTGATGAAGTCCCATTTGTTTATTCTTTCTATTGTTTCCCTCAGCTGAGGAGTTATAGTGTCCGAAAAGATTCTTTTGAAACTGATGTCAAAGAGTGTACTGCCTATATTCTCTTCCAGAAGACTTATTGTTTCAGGCCTAATCTTTAGGTCTTTGATCCATTTTGAGTTTATTTTAGTGTGTGGTGAAAAAGAATGGTCAATTTTCAATCTTTTGCATGTGGCTGTCCAGTTTTACCAGATAAATTCTTTTAAAATAAAAAAAGAAAGAGTAAATATCATGCCCCTACATCTCAATTCTTTCCACACTGTTCTTAGGAACAAATGCCATTAAACAAGCTTTGTCCTGACTCCATGCAGATAACCAACTAAAGCTTTCTACTTACGATACAGCACAGACAACAAGAAATTTGACAAAGACTGGTTATGAGCAGAGATAACCACAATAACCACCAGATATGCCCCCTAAATTAATTTTTATAAAGTGTTTAGATGAGAATAGATACATGCCAATGGCAGCTTAAAGAGAGAATGTTTTCCTAGGCAGTGGAAGAACAGAATTTAACTCTAAGGTAATCTAATTTAGTCCTGATTTAACTCAAAAATGTCATCATGACAATATTCAATGCAGCCCCGATTCTGAGAAGAGATGCCTTTGTGGTCTTTGTGAGGGAGAGATGACTAATATACATAAGACTATTTGATCCTTCACTTGCTCAGTAAACATGCTAAGATCACTTACGTTATAGAAGGCAATATGGGGAATTTGAGATCTGTAAAATATCGTCCCTATACTCAAACAGCAATAATAATCTTAGAAGGGAGAGATGTTAAAATTACCTATACTGGTTCCTAAAACAGAATTTGGTAAGAACTACAAGAGAGGCGTAATAGGCAAGCCATCCCCAGGGTTCAGAGGAGAAAGATTACTTGGTGATGCACAATGGTCTTCAAATATCGGGTTCCACTGAGATGCTTCAAGCAAGAGCCCCACGAACTCTTTGAATTCATCTATTGAATATACTAACTGTAAACCCAACTGAGATCACCAACATGTTACCCGTTGCTATCAGATTAGCCTGTTTGTGCAGACCTTGAAATGAAATGTATCTGCCATCTCTAGCTATACATGTACCTCTGAAAGCTGTGTCACTAAATCAGTAAGGTTTGTATTTTCACTCTCCTGAGCTTCACACATCCACTCAAGTGACAACATAAGCTCCTGGCCCAGGCCAGCACACGCGTCTATGCTCAGGAGGCAAGGTCCAAGTGCATCTGCTTAATGGATGTGCTCCTCAGTATCAGCTGTGCAAGAACAAGTGTACCCTTAACGCATCATATAATTTGGGCTGCTGCTTATTGTAACCTACTTATCATGAAGGATCCTAGCATATTACCTGTGATCCACCTTTGAATTAAAAGTTCCTACTTGTAGTAAACATGCTAGTCATTGCCTCTCCAACTACACTCCTTTCTCAAAAGGGTCTGGAATGGAAAGCCCTAAGTACCGACACGGAGACTCCCATCCTCCTCCCACTGGCAGGGCTGTTGGGACCAAGACTGGAATGGACCTGACCCAAGATGGCACCCTGGGAGACTGGGTCAACTGGATGATGATGGGCACTTGAACTGAAAGGTCACAAGGGGCTGGAGCTAGTGAGCACAATGGCCAGCCAATACAGTGTAAAAACAGAGGTGACAGCAAAGAGAAAAGCCATGAGTAAGCAGAGAAGCAAAGGAACGGAACATATACACTCAGAGAAAGGAGGAAAAAGACCATGGCACACTGTAAGAGACAGTGATTCCTTGTGTAGTGTAAACCCTGACATGTTTTATTCTTTCTTTTTTGTAATGCAATCACCTGACTTAAGCTTTAATTGCTGAGGCATCCACTTCAAGAGGGCACCTCAAATAAACACTGCCAGCCACATGACTAGATAAAGAGCCAGGCCCCCTCCCTCCACGGAGGATCCTTTATTTTAGAGATCTTGGTTGATTTTGATAACTGACTCTTGGGGTCGCTTGTTTTTTTCCTCCTTTGCTTTAAATTCCCATTCTTATGTTTTAAAATCACAAATAGTCCATAAAATCCTAGGCCCCCATCCTCGACCCCAATAAAAGCTGAACCCCAGGCCCATGTGTGCACTCTCTTTCTACCGGTGACCTTGCTGTGTGGCCCCAGGTGTGCTGGGTAATTTCCAGGTCCTGTAATAAACCTTTATTTTCTCAAAGTTTCCTGATGGTTACTGTTGAAGAGCATCTTGCAATCATAATAAGAACCACAAGGGCCAGTCTAACCACCACACTGGTTATTGATAGACTGAGACTGGCACATACCACCTTGGTTAGTGATTTTCTAGTTAGGGTCCCCGCAAGGCCAGCTGTACTTTATTTCCTATCCTTGGATGTCCAAGAGCTCGTCTACTGTATATCTTCAAAAATGCCCCTCTCTACTTAGCTAGTTTGAAATGGGAATATTGTTCCTTGTAATCAAAGGGCCTCTGTTAAGCCACTTCTACTCTTCTTTAGAGTTTCTGGTTCTGTTTCATTGAAGGCCCCCTGGTCTCTCCACTTTGCCCTGGATCCCATCTTTAGTTGCCTGTTCAAAGATGCCACAACTTAGTTATCCCTTCCCTCTCCTGTACATCATTCATCCCCTTTACTCCTGGATCACTATGTAAGCATACAAACAGGTTCTAGTTCCTCCCACCTGAAAAACAGAAACAAATTTCCCTATAAACAAACTTACAGAGAGAACAACTTATTGGTTATTGGGGGGGAGGGCACAAGGGGCGCAGGGGCTCATTTATATGGTGTTTCACAAATATTAATGTACAAGTGAAATTTCACAATGTTATAAACTATTTAGACCACAATAAAAAAATTTTTAAAAAACAAATTTCGCAGGGCTGGCCCAGTGGCGTAGCAGTTAAGTTTGTGCACTCAGCTTTGGCGGCTGGGGGTTTGCCAGTTCGGATCCCGGGTGTGGACATACCACTTATCAAGCCATGCTGTGGCAGGCATCCCACATAAAAAATAGAGGAAGATGGGTACAGATGTTCGCCCAGGGCCAATCTTCCTCAAAAAAAAAACAACAACAAATTTCTCTTAATCCACATTCCCACTGAGCTTTCACCTCATTTCTTAGCTCCCTTTTATAACAGAAATTCTCCAACAAGTTACCTACAATTTTTGTTTCTTTGTCCTCTCCTCCGGTTTACTGTTCAACTCCCTCCAATCTGGCTTTTATCTATACTGTTGCTGGCTCTGAGCAAGGTCAACGATGTTTGTGTAGCAAAACCCAATAAACACTTCACTATAATCATCTCAACCTCTCAACAACGTGGACTCACTTTTCTTCTGTGAGAAATAGGCATAGTGGGCTCACTAACTGAACATTTTTTTTTTGAGGTCACATTGGTTTATAACTATGTAAATTTCTGGTGTACATATTTCGACTTCTGTATAGACTGCATCGTGTTCACCACAAAAGTTTCATTTCCATCCGTCACTATATATATGCGCCCCTTTACCCATTTCACCCTCCCCCCTACCCCTTCCCCTCTGGTAACCACCAATCTGTTCTCCGCATCTACGTGTTTATCTTCCACATGTGAGTGAAGTCATATGATAACTGTCTTTCTCCATCTTATTTCACTTAACCAGCTGAATATTCTTGAACAAGCTATTTAGACTCTCTTTGCCTGTTTTTCTCAAATACCCTCCACAAGCTGTTGTAAGAATGAAAGGAGGTAGCACGTGTAAACCACAATGCAAACCCTCCCTTTTCTTGGCTCCCACTTTAACACAATCGTGCAGTTCCGCTCCTGCCTTGCTGGTCACTTTTCTTGGTCACCATTGCTGTCTCATCCTCCTCTTCCCAACCTCTAAGTGCTGGAATGTCCCAGGGCTTTATCCCAGGTCCCTTTTAATTCTCCAACTTCACTGTCTCCTTAATCCTATCTAGTCCCATGGCTTTCAGCAGCATTTATGTCTTGATGATTTCCAAATTTCTATCTCCTGCTTTGACCTCTCGATTGAGCTCCAGACTCATGTCCAAGTGCCAACTTCATAGCTTCAATTTAATGTCCAGATCATGGCTCTCAATTTCCAACCCTGGGAAACTACCTTCTTCCCAATATTGCCCACCTCAGGACATCACATCGCAATGTACCTGGGTGCTCAGGCCAAAAGCTTAGGACTCACCCTTCACCCTTCCCCAAAACCCAGATACTCCTTCACAGATACTGTCAATATTGTGTGCAAAATGGACCTAAATTCTCCCACTTTGCTTCATCTCCACAGTCCACCCAGTCCTGGCCCCATCTCCTGCTACTCTAACAGCTTCTACCTCATTTCCTGCTTCCCGTGAATTCCCTTCTACAGTCTGCCCAGTTTTAGAAACATAAGTCAGGTCACGTCACTCCCCTGACTAAAATCCTCTGATGGCTTCCCGCTGCTCTTAGAATGATCTCCAAACTCCTCCCCTTACCCTACAAGGCCCTGCGTGGTCTGGCCCCTGATTTTCTTTCCAAACTCATGTCATGCTTGCTCTGTGCCATCCACACCAGCTTCCTCTTTGTTCCGAACCCGTTCCGGCCTCCAGATCTTTGCAGTGTGCCTCTGCAGTAACAGTCTTTCCCCAGCTCTCCACGGCTGGTTCATTTTTATTCTTCAGGTCTCAGCTCAAATGGCACATCCCCACAGTGGTTCTCCCTAACTACTCTATTTAAAGTTGGCCTCTCTTTTATTTCAACATGTTTATTTCCTTCAAAGCACCTCTCACACTGTGTAAATATGGGGTTCACACCTCTATTACCCCTCTCAACCTAATGCAAGCTGCTCCCTGAAAGCAGGACTGTCTCCCATTCACTGCCACAGCCCTGTCACGTGGCACAGCGCCTACGGCTCATAAATTATCTTGGGAAGAAAGGAGAAAATTAGAGTAGGGTCAGGATATATTAAATAGAGTGTGTAGTAAATATGTGCTGAATGAACACAGCCCAGTTAAGTTTCATCTGCATAGCACAATCATCTTTCAGGGACAGCTCAGCTGCACTGCCACCTCTGGAAACTTCACCTGACCATGCCAGGCAGAGGGAGGCACTCCCATATCAGCCGCCACGGCACCCTGTTCACACTCTAACTGTTCTCAGAATACATCATTTTGTAACCCTAACCCTCAGTGGCCTGATTGTCTTCCCACTAGACTGTGAATTCCAAGAAGAGAGTGATTTTATTTTCTACCCCAGTGATGGCAGGAGATACTAAATAAATATTTGAACAAAGTCTGATGCTTACTAGCAATTCTGAAAAACATTTCAGGTGCAGTAAACTCATTATGAAGCCAGAAAAATGAGATAATGAGCTAAAGAGTGAAGCCCTATTTTACGTGGAATGGTCAAAAAAAAAAAGGGCTCTCTGGAGATGTCAGTGGAGCTGAGAAATGAATATCAGAGTCAGCCTTGCGAAGACCTAGGGAAAGAGCACTGGAGGCACAGGGAGGAACCAGCACACGGGCCTTGAATGAGGAACAGACTCGGCACACGCTAAGTGGAGCAGCGTGACAGGAGCCACAACTCAGGAGACCACCATGTGAGTGGGGGCTAGAGACGCAGGGACCAAAGAGGCCATGAGAAGGAGTCTGGATTCTGGGCCGTGCAATGAGAAGCCACTGAAGACTTTTCCATTATAAAAAGACCACTCGCCACAGGGTAGAGAACTGACTGTAATAGGGCAAGGGAAGACAGGAAGGAGCCCAGGCAAGACTCATGTGGCTGGTGGCAGGTGGTGACAAGAAGCGTGGGTACAGATGGATCTGGAACATATGTTAGAGAGAGAACCAGTCAGTGCAGACTATTTTTCTTATTTTACAGGAAAGGAAACTAAAGCACAGGCACGTCAAGCAACCTGCCCAGAGTCACACAGCCAGTAAGGGACAAAGCTTGGATTTCAAATCCAAGCAGTCTGATTCTATCATACATACATATATTTTACATGTTATACATATATACATGTTACACATACTGTATCTTTTACATATTACATATTTTATTATACACATTATTTTATTAAAAATAGTAATAAAATTTAGGAAGCTGAGGTAACTGCTCTTTCCAAAGGACTGTATATTTTTCAGGAATTAATGATTTACTTATGAAATCCTTCACTGGTGAAACGTCTCAACAGCTTTTCAACTAACTTTACATTACTGCATTGTAGATACAGGTGAAACCTTAGGAGACAAAAAAACACGTGGGAAACATCTATATGCCAAAATAACCGTAAAAATCAATCAGATGAATTAGAAATTGAGCCATTATTGAGGAAATTTTTTTTGGAAAATCGACTGAGTCATTTTTAAACTTTTCAACTTCTTAGTACAGAGAGGGCTTAGCAATTAGCACTCAAAATACCTTGTGTTTACGCATATTATTGTAAAAGGAAAGCCAAATTCCCTTATAGAAAACTGAGATATCCCAAATCCGTACTTCTTCAGGCCTTCAGAAAGCTCTCCAAGAATTAGTTGTGTTAATTTCAATCAACACTTTCATTTTTATGAATTTCATTTATATAATTCCTTTGTTAAAATCTTACATAACCACCTTGTTATATTAAATTTTTACATTGTTGAGCACTCCTTCTGTTATAGGTTGAATCATGTCACCCCAAAAAAGAAGTCCAAACCCCCAGTGCCTCAGAATGTAACTTTAGCTGTAAATGTGGTCTTTACAGACGTTATCAAGTTAAAATAAGGTCATTGGGGGACCCTGATCCCATATGACTGCTGTCCTTATAAAAAGGGAAAATTTGAACACAGACAAGACACGCACAGAGGAAAGATGAAGTGAAGACACAGGGAGACTGCCACGTGCGGATGGGGGACTGGAGTGACGTGTCACAAACCAAGGAACTCCAAAGACTGCCGGCAAAGGTCAAGGGTCAGCCTCACAGCAACACGGACAGAGCAGGGGAGAGGAGAGAAAGGAATCTGGGAGCAAAGAGTCTCAGGACTGGCACAACGCAGCAAATTTTTTTAAAGTTTCAGTATTACAAGAAACAATTTTGGTTCAAGACAGCAAAACAGGAGTTTCAAGGAAGGAATGGTCAGTAGTGTCAAACACAGTACAAAGGTCAAGAGGAAGAAAATAGAGAAAAAAAATCACTAGGGCTGGCCCGGTGGCGCAGCAATTAAGTTCGCACGTTCCGCTTCTCGGCGGCCTGGGATTCACCGGTTCGGATCCCGGGTGCGGATGCGGCACCGCTTGGCAAAAGCCATGCTGTGGTAGGTGTCCCACGTGTAAAGTAGAGGAAGATGGGCATGGATGTTAGCTCAGGGCCAGTCTTCCTCAGCAAAAAGAGAATGATTGGCAGTAGTTAGCTCAGGGCTAATCTTCCTCAAAAAAAAAAAAAAGAAAGAAAGAAAAAGTGATTAGAGTTGCAAAGGCAACAAGTTCTGGTAAAGTCCGTAAAGGTTTGCCGACCGTAAGGGTGACCTGTGTGTATCTGAAGGCAAAGGGGAAAGAGCCAGTGGAAAGGGTGAGAGGTCAAGTTCTACTCCACAAAATGGCACTGAATACTGAAAAGCCTGTTAAACAGATTTCCACAGTTCAGTAAAGGACCACTTAATTCAAGTAACAACCAATACAACTGACTCCTAGAGTTCAATAAAATGAACACCACAAATCATGTGCTATATGACCCACAGCTTCATTTTTCTCAGCAGCAACACTGGTGTTTGATTATAAGCTCTTAAACTATAAATTAAGAAGGTGGTGCATTTTTTTTTAATTTACTAGAATACCTAGTTCACCTAATTCACCTAGTTAACGTTGGCTGAAACCCAGGTTAACTTAATTACATTTTTGTGATTTCCAAAGTCACTCCATGAAACTAACAAACATGCTGATTAAGAACTCAACTTTCCTGGAAACCTACTCCTCCTGACTTCCTATTATCTCAGTCACCCAGGATTTTAGACTCTTCTCCCTTGACTCCCCACTCCCACTCCAAATTTGTCAAATTCTACACTGATTCTTTCACAAGCTCCTGCGTAATGCTGCTCCCTGTCACGTGCCAGCACACTAGCTCAAATTACTGCACAACCAGACAGACAATAGTTTTCTCCCCACTTCAACCCTCCCTAACCTCTGATTATGACAACAAAAAAAATATCAACGGTCTCCACTGGCTTGAGTCAAATCCAAACTCTTAAAAATGACTGGATTTCAAAGTTTATGACCCCCACCAAACTGGGAAACTCACACTTCACTAACCAAGTTCCCTACCTACTCCCTAGGGTTTGCCAGACCCTAACCGTGCGGTGCAAGCTCCCTTCCTTCGATGGATGGAAAATAAATTCTTTCTTTCAAGGCTGTCGCTCCTGTGTTCCCTAAACACAACAGCCGGAGGAGAAACACGCCTCTGGATGCCTCAGTATGTAAACTTTCTCATCTATCAAGTATAATTTATTTCTTGTATTATGAGGAACCATTTACTTTCCCTGGTAAGTCTGAGGTTGCTCCGGAGAAGGAGCATCTTTTTATTATCACATAGCGTAAGCCCAGTGGTTACCCATCGCATGAAAACAAACCGTCAGAGTGACACACACATAGCTCTAAAGGAAAGCTCAGAAGCAGTTTTATGGGCCTTCCACACCCGTCGGGGACGGCAAGGACCAATCCCGGGCCTTGCAGCCTGCCAGAAGCTGCGTCCCGTGTAACACACCAGTTAAGTCGTCACTGCGATGACAGCAGAGCTCCCGGGGTCGGGCTGGCGCGGGGCAGCCGCGGGGGTCTGCGCGCCAGCTCCGCGCGCGTGGCCTTCCTGCGCCGGGAGTCGCGGGGGCTTCCCGAGGCCTCCGGCCGCCGGGCCCGGGCGGGAAGCTCCGGGGGAGGAACGCGCCGCCGAGTCCCGGGTCCCAGCCCCTCTCACCTGAGCCAGCCTCCGAAGCAGGGGGCTGCGGCCGCGGGCGCCGCCGCGCAGAAGGGCCGCCAGCAGGGCCATGGTCGCCAGGCGCCGACCGGGGACTTCAAGGGCGGAGGCGGCCGCGGGGGGGGGGCGCGCAGCGAGTCCCGGCTCGGAGCGCCCAGCTAGCCCAGCGGCCTGGAGCGGCGCCGCCCCGGCCCCGCCTCCGCCTCCTCCAATAGCCGCCGCGGACGGCGACGGCCGCGCCTATTGGCCGGCAGCCCGGGGAGGGGCGGGGCCTGGCGCTGGAACCCGGGAGCCGCCGGCCCGGCGAATTTGTCAGAAGAGCCGCGGGGCCCGGGACGCTGGCGCTCGAGTCAGCGAGCGCGTGATGCGCCGCTGGTTCCCGTTTCCGCCGCTTCTGAGCGCGGAGGCCAGTGGTGTCTGTAACCTGGGCCTGTTCGGTTCACTGAGCCTGCCTTTCTCACTGATACCCGCAAAGTACAAAGGAAATTCATGCAGATATTTTTAAGCAATTCGATTAGCTTTTAATTTATGATAATTGTGCAATCGTTTTTCAGTAGCAGGACGAGAAGAGGAAAAAAATACAGATTAAAGCAGACTTTAACTGAACAAAATGAGGATTATCTTAACCTTCACAAAGACTCCATGAATTAGGTGCTCTTGTTATCCACGCGTTAAGTAATGAGACAGCAAGGACAAAGTTAACTTTTTGTCTATGTTTGCACAGAAAGTGGGAGGGCTGGGGTCTGAACTTATATCATGATAGTGCGTTGCTCTCCTGTACCTTTTCCCAGAGAACGATGTAAATGTTAGCTATGATTATTCTCACATTTGGGGAACCCATAGCTTAACTTTGGGTCTTCAGCTGGAGACAGTAAATCTTTGTGACTTTGTAACACGATTTTCTTTTATATTGATTGTCATATAGAAGATAGGAGTGACAACGTACAAAGTGAACAGTCAAGTCAACTTCCTCCAAGCCAAACCCATGTGTTTTCTAAAGTAAAATCCCCACCCTTAATTATGTTTTGTTGGCAGCTGTGGGAGATTGTATTGGTCAAAGATGGTCACGCCTATAGTTAACCGCCCCCCACAAACTCTTCTTTCAATGTGACTGATGCTCCCTCCTCTCACCAGAGGTGGAGTCTGAGTTCCTTCTCCTTGAATCTGGGTGGGGAATACTGACTCCCCCACCAATGGAGGGTGGCAGAAGTGAGGCTATGTGACTGCCTGAGCTAGGTCCAGGGAGAAATATAAAGGAGGCACTCACACGCTTCGAGTCCCGAGCCTTCAACCCTTCCAGCTGAGATCCACAGAAACAATGAGAGAAAAGAAATGGCTCTTGTTGTTTTAAGTCACTATGTTTTGGAGTAATTTTTTTTTAATGTAGCAATAGATAAATACAGCACCCCTATCTTCAATTTCCCAGTCACCCCAGGTTGGTCCCTTAAAAGTAGCACTGATTCCTTCACCGACCAGATCCTCTGTATTCACCGGGTCACCAAGTCCTGCCTCCTTCCTTTGAACATCCCACTCATGCCTTCTCTCTTGCTGACCCTAACCTAGGCCAAGCACAAACCTTTTCATAACTATTATTCAATAGCCGTGGGAAGGAAATCATTACCATGGGTATCAGTGCTTAAGCTGTGTGTGTGTGTGTGTGTGTGTGTGTGTGAAATGTACAAGATATATTCCATCTTTAACTAAAAAGTTGAATTTTTAAAGAAATAAAAAAAATGAAACAGCTGGTCTGGCCTAATAACTAGAGATTACCAGCTGTGAGAAGTCAAAGCTGATGACTAGACGAGGGGCTCAAACAGTAAAAGATGACTGGTTATGATAATAGATACTTACGTAGTTATTAGTATAAAGCAGTTCTTTCACAGTTTAACTCATTTAATCCTCACAAAAACCTAATGAATTAGGGAGTATGCTGATCCATGTTTTACAGGTGAGGAAACTCAGAAGGTACGTAATTTGTCCAAGGTCACGGAGCTGGTAGTTAGCGACAGAGCCACACTTTGAACCCAGGCGGTCTGCTTGCCAGGTCCAGGCTCAACCTCCACACTGGTTTTGCTCAGGAGAGTCTTGCATCAGAAGCACAAGGGTCAGCTCTGACTGGAAAGTTCTGCCAGCAACAGCACTGCCAGGAAATATTGCCACTGGGTTGGACAGGACAGCTTCTAGAGCAGTGCAAAGAGGCCTTGGGGCAGCTGAGGAGAAGGGTAACAAATCCAGTCGTGAGTGACAGCAGACAGCTACTCTTCAAAACTAAACTTCAAATAAATAAGAGCAGCTTCCTCGCAAATATGAACTGCAGGCAAAAATGGTAATAATTTCAGTTAAGAATCTAGGAATTTGAAAATTCAAGATTTTTTAATAGAAAACAGGGAAATCCACTGTATCCAGAATAATTGGAGCACTGAGGGGTCTAAAACTGGGGCAGTTTAGATGCCTAAGTAAATAAAAACTAATTCTGATCCTGATGCACATTTGTCCAAAAATATTTAATTGGGAACCAGTTCAGGATTCAAGCACAGAATTGAGAATTAGAACAGAGAGGGAAATGTGGAAGGTAGTGAGTGAGGGGAGATTACGAAAAAAGAGACTTTATAGAGAGATACTTGTGGAAGACCTGCAATTAAGTGGAGGAAGAGGACACTTCAAAGTAGATGGAGCGAGAATTGTAAAAAGAAAGGTGGGAGAGGGGCTGGCCTGGTGGTGTAGTGGTTAATTTCACCCACTCCACTTCTGCGGCCCCGGGTTTGCAGGCCCAGATCCCAGGCATGGACATAGCACTGCTCATCAAGCCACTCTGTGGCGGGGTCCCACATAAAATAGAGGAAGATTGGCACAGATGTTAGCTCAGCGACAATCTTCCTCACAAAAAGAAAAGAAAGGTGAGTGAGAACTAGATTATGCTGTGACATGCTACACCCTCCACCCCCACTTCTTTCTAAATCTGTGCCGATCCGCCATTCACACCCAGCATGTGAAGCCATAATCACCCTGAGGGGAAGCAGAACCACAACAAACAAAAGGATGCTAAATTTTTTATTCTAAAGTCACAAGAGAAAGACAAGAAAGATTTGGAAACCCATTTTCCTCCCGTCACCCAACACTGGAGTGGAACTCGGGGGAGAAAGGCTAGAGCTGGAGAGGACGCCGCGGGATTAGCACTGATGAGTGTCCCTGAGACAATGCCCTGATCCCTGTCTCCTCCTTCGGCCTGGCCACAGGGGAGTGTGACAGTAGAACTATCCGCCTACACACACACAGGATAAATTCAGTGTTAGGAGAGTAGACCTGAGTTCCCTGACAGGCCAGCTTGTCCAAAAAGTCGCCCACATTAGCACTAGTGGTCAAATGGAAGCTTGAGGTGGCTGCTTACGGAGCTTGCACATCAGGGGCCTAAAGTAGCCTCACAGACAGTCCCCATGACCCAAAAAGCCATCCGAACAGCTAAATGGGTGCTCTTCCTCTTGCAGTGGGGAAGAGAACAGAAGTCAGCTGAGCAGGAGCTGGGGATCCTCAAGAGGCCCCCCTCGCAGGAAATGGGGCCTCAGCTACAAGTCAATGTGCAGGCACAGCCATGCCTGCCTGGGCATAAGGCACACCAGGACCACATGAATGCCCAGGACAGAAAGGGCGAAGGGAACAAGCCTTAAAGTGATGGCCCTAAACCTAAAATTTATGAAAAGATGACTGAATTTGACTGAATTCAGGTGAAAATGACTAGATTAAAATTTCTTCCATGAGATAGAAATGGAGTGTTGGGGTAAAAAAATTAAGTCCAGGGACCCACCCTGTAGCTGAGTGGTTAAGTTCTCATGCTCCACTTCAGTGGCCCATGGTTTCACCGGTTCGGATCCTGGGCACAGACATGGCACCGCTCATCACGCCATGTTGAGGTGGTGTCCCCACATGCCACAACTAGAAGGACCTACATCTAAAATATACAACTATGTACTGGGGGCATTTGGGGAGAGAAAGCAAAAAATAAAAATAAAAAATTAAGTCCAGGGGCCCGCCCCACAGCCGAGTGGCTAAGTTTGCCTGCTCTGCTTCCATGGCCCCAGCTTTCCCAGTTCAGATCTTGGGTGTGGACCTACGCACTGCTCCTCTGGCCATGCTGTGGCACCATCCCACATGGAAGAGCTAGGATGACTTACAACTAAGATAGACAACCATGCACCAGGGCTTTGGGGAGAGAAATAAAAAAGAGGAAGATTGGCAACAGATGTAAGCTCAGGGCCAATCTTCCACACCAAAAAAAAAAAAAAAAAAAAGTCCAGTAAGACAGAATTAAAAACTTATTTTTCCTTTTTTTGCAGATCTGAATTTGTAGCTTTGGGTCATCATTCCTGCCACAGTAGGTAACATAGCATCTGGACATAGAGTTATTAGCAAAGAGCTACGTCTTTTGAAATGTAGCTCCTCTTAGATTTTAAGTTACCTACATTTGTTAGAGACCAAGCCAATAACCCCATCTAGTGGCACAAGTGTAAGTGGAGGCTTATGTCTTGCAAAGGACACTTCCAGTCTTATAAAAGAAACTTTTTGGCCGCTTCCTCTCTGTAGATGTCCCTAACTACAGTCATAAGCCGCAGAGTGGTTTTCTAGAAGTAGAAGTTAGTCTTAGGAATATTAGAACAATATTTTCACAGCAGGGAACAAATTGGAAGATAAAAAAATTTAAGAGAAATTTAGAAAAAAATGTGGATATTAGATTCCTAATGCAACAGGATGTTTGTTATTCATTTCTAATTAAGTTCTTGTATAGCGAGTAATTTCTCTCATAGTTAGTCTATTGGAATGACTCATTGTACTAGGTTGAATAGTGTCCCCAAAGGGTGCTGACCCCTGGTACCTGTGAATGTGACTTTATTTGGAAATAGGGATTTTGCAGTTGTAATCAAGTTAGGATGAGGTCACACTGGATTGGGATGGGCCCTAAATTCAGTGACTGGTGTCCTTATAAAAACAAGGACAAACAGAGACAGAACGCACAAGGGAGAAGGCCACGGGGAGACGGAGGCAGAGACTGGAGTGATGCATCTTCAAGAGAAGCAACATCAAGGAGTCCCGGCGACCACCAGACGCTAGGAGAGAAGCGTGAAACAGATTCTCCCTTCGACCTACAGAAGAAACCAACCCTGCCAACACCTGCATTTCACACGTCTGGCCTCCAGAACTGTGAAATAAGAAATTTCTGTTGTTTTGAGCCACTCAATTTGTGGTGCTTTGTTATGGCAGATGTAGGAAACTAATATACTCATCCTGGGTCAAATTACATACGCCATTTCCTTATGTTTTCTATTTATATGCCCCATAAAATATCTCCTTCCTTGAAATCCTGGCAAGTACAAAGTATGAGGCATCAAGAGCTTCTCTAGCACACATATGGAAATGTTTGTACCCCGTTGTTGAAATAAACTTGTAGGTCCAAGATGAAGCCGCTCCTGGCCACAGTGCCATGTCGACAAACCAAAACGTAAAGAACCTTGGTGTCCCCGTAAGGGCTCCACTGGACCAGAAACGCACTGCATCAAGCCAGCCAATCCCCTCCTCCCAAGGATTTGTAATAATTTCCCTGTCCTAAATAACCCCAGCCAATCAGCTTAAGCCAAATACTCTTTCCTTAGTCCCTGATTGACCCGGCAAGCCTCATAAGGAACTCCCCCACCTCCCAGGCAGTCATGCCGTTTCCGCGTCGCTAACACTCTACAAAACTCACTCTCGCCCGGATTCGCTCAGGAAGGGTGCTCTGCAGCTTGTGAGGCGCTGTACTCACCAATCCATGGATTGTTTTCCTTTGAATGAAGGGCATTAAGCTCATTACTAAATTGTTTTAGTTTGGTCATTTGACCCCAAGTATCTCAGTAAGAAAGTGATGACAATGGGAAGATGCATAAGACTAGCAGAGAGTTCCTAAAAATAACTTTTATATGATTTATCTTGGGATCTAGAACAAAAAGATACAAAAGAAGATATTTTAGGAAGTTCTTAATGAGTGTAAGACAGAAGCCCGACTCGTCCCCAGAATGACTTTTGGGCTTGTCACAGGTTCCTCCACCTTTAGAGGATGATGTGGTCTGGTCAACGGTGGTTCCCAAGACTATCGATTCAATTTTACCAAGAGTGGGCCCCTAATAGAGCAAGGGACTGCACTAGAAATGTGAGAAATTTTTTTTTAAGATTTTATTTTTCCTTTTTCTCCCCAGAGCCCCTGATACGTAGTTGTGTATCTTTAGTTGTGGGTCCTTCTAGTTGTGGCACGTAGGATGCCACCTCAACACGGCCTGATGAGCAATGCCATGTCCGCACCCAGGATAACTAGTGAAACCCTGGGCCGCCAAAGAAGAGCACGAACTTAACCAATTGGCCACGGGGCCAGCCCCGGAAATTTTTAAGTGATGAAAATCCTGCCTCTGCTTTTATGCTTTAGATTTGCAGTGATCCCTCAGCCATAGGCTAAAGGGAATGATCCAATTCACATCTTTTGGTATCTGAGGCCTCTGGCATTGAGGTATAAGTTCTAAGAGGAAATATTGGGGATAGGCCAGTGGTCCAGAAATGCCATAGATTTAGAGCAAACATCATCTAACTGAGCACTCTGGGCCAAGAGGCAACTCGGCAGCTAGTCCTTACCTACCTCAGAGGGTGTAAGCAGGCTATGAAGTGTTCTTATTCATCCAATGAACACAATAGAAGTAAAGGTAAACAGAGGTCAGATGCTAGAGATAATACAGAAGAAGAATCAATGATGTGCTGTGGGGAGGCCAGCAATAGAGAAGTACATCAAGGTTGCTAACCTGGGAGACTGAGGTAGCTATTAAGTGGAGCAAGTTTGTGACAGATGATGAGATGCTCAAGAAATAGCTGGAAATACACGTTAGTCTTGGAATGGAAAGCCTAGGCTGGAGACGGTCTGGAGCATCAACACACAGATAGTGGTGGCAGCCAGGGAAGTGGGCGAAATCACCCAGGGAGAGCATGTAGCTCACAGCAAGAGCGGAGATTGGAGATGAAGTCTGGGGCATGCAGGCAGAGGAAGAGCCAGAGAATGAGACTGGGAGAGCTGGGAGAGGTCAGTGGGAGGACAGGAGACAATGGGATCTTTGAAGCCAAGCGATGAAACAAGTTCAGTAACTAGGAGTGCTCAGGGTGCACATCCTGTAAGATCAAGAGGAAGATTGAAAATGAACTTCTGATTAAGCAACAGGTAGCTCAGTGATGGCCTTGGCAAGACAACCAGTGGGGACATAAGCGAACAAGTACCAGTGGAAGGAATAGAGACGGTCAGACTGCGGACTATTTTTTCAAGAGAATGGAAGAATAAGGTCACAGAATGACTAAGGTAGGGGGACGAATTGTTTTTTAAGGATGGTGGGTACTTGAATGTGTTTCCAAGCCAGTGGTTCTCAAACTTTAGTGGAGTCTGCATCATCTGGAAAGCTTATTAAAATTCAGATTGCTGGGCCCTACCTGAAAGGTTTCTGAATCAGTCGGTCTGAGGTGGAGCTCAAGAACTTACATTTCCAACAAGTTCTCAAGTGATGACAACGCTGCTGGTCTGTGGACTAAACTTTGAGAACCCCTGTTGTAGGGTAAAGAGGAAATTACCAAAAGAAGGATGTTTGGAAGCTATAGGAAGTGTAGGCATTTTTGGAGCAAAACCAAAGAGGCAGAAGGGATTCAGTGTACAGGTGAAACAGTCGGCCTTGAGTAAGAGGGGCGGGATCTCTTCCTTCGAGACAGGCAGGCAGATGAAGATGTGCAGTTAAAGTTTAGAGGTGGAGGGAAGGCAAGTTGAAACTTCACACCTGAAGGCCTTATTTTCTCAAAGCAAGATCATCTGCTGAGAATGGAGGGGGTAAGGGAGAGGAGGGGAAAAGAAATGACACATTTAGCAGACACAGGACAAGGACCTTGTAAAGGTGTTTCCAAGCCCCACTCTTTCTTAGAGGCACGAAATTATGGTCTCTTAACAAGGAGTATTAATCTTCAAAGCTGGCTCATTGCAAAGTTGGCTCTTTCCTCTGGCCTCTTTGCCTTCCTGGTTCCCACTACTCACCTTCAACTATCAACCACCGTTGAAGAAACATCTAAGTAGTAGCAGTCTGCCTTAGTAACCACAATATAATAAAGGTAATACTGAATTTATCATTGAATGAAAATAGGAAAACTCAGTAACATCCAGGGAAGTCTCCAATCCTTTTCTTTTTCTTTTTCCTTTTTTTTTTTTTTGGCTGAGGAAGATTTGCCCTGAGCTGAGATCTGTGCCAATCTTTCTCTGTTTTCTATGCGGGGCCACCACCACAGCATAGTCGCTGACGAGTAGGGTAGGTCTGCACCCGGAAACTGAAGCTGGGGCACTGAAGCAGAGTAGGCCGAACTTAACCACTAGGCCACAAGCCTGGCCCCTCCAGTCATTCTTTCAACAGCCAAAAACTAGAGTACATCTAAGTTTGGATCATTACCAATTCAGAGAGCAAGCTGCTATCCACTCTCTACACTCACTCTAGGATCTCACTATCAAAGATTTTTAATCTTGGGTGTTGAACACTTAAAATTTATACACAGAATTGTTCATATCTTTATATATTTGTCTTTATCAGATGCTCATAAAAGTCTCCTCAACAGTCTAAGCCCCCTACTCCAGATTGTCCATTGGTCAAAACAGAAGTTTGATTTTATAGCCTAGAATAAGCAATTAGAAAATAAAGCCTCCCCACTTAAAACTTCAAATACTGGGGCTGGCCCAGTGGTGCAGCGGTTGAGTTTGCACATTCTGCTTTGGCGGTCCAGGGTTTGGCAGTTCCGATCCCGGGTGTGGACATACACACTGCTTGTCAAGCCATGCTGTGGCAGGCATCCCACATATAAAGTAGAGGAAGATCGGCACGGATGTTAGCCCAGGGCCAGCCTTCCTCAGCAAAAAACAAAAAACAAACTTCAAATACTGAACTCTACTCGGTTCTCAACCACACATGCTCTCATTCTATCCACATCTGAGTGCCTACTACTTGCCAGACAGGTTTCTTTTTGCATTGTTTTAGCAGGACTGGATCCAACTTTCAACATTTGGGTATTCCCTTTGAGAAAAACAATATAAATTACAAATACGAAATTCCTAGGGCCCCTCCCAGGGCCTTGGAAGGGGCCTGTGCAAGTAAGGGGCACAGAAACAAGCTTACTGGTAAACGTCCCTAGGTTCCGGTGAATCCTATATTGGGACCATACTCTTCTCTGCCTTCATTTCCAACTCCCCTCCAGCCCCCAACCCTGCCCCAATCCCAGTTCAAGTCCATGGCTGAGAATAGCATCATTATGAAGTGCTGTAGACTGAATGTCTGTGTCTCTCCAAAAGTCCTATGTTGAAACCTAATCTCCTTGTGATATCAGGAGGTGGGGCCTTTGCTTTGGGAGGTGATCAGGTCCTGAGGGTGGAGCCTTCATGAATGGGATTAGTGCCCTTATAAAAGAGACCCACTGAGCTCTCCCATCTTCCGGCTATGTGAGGATACAATGAGAAGTCAGCATCTGTGACGTGGGAGGGGTTCCTCACCAGAACCAACCATGCTGACACCCTGATCTTGAACTGCCAGCCTCCAGAACTGTGAGAAATACATTTCTGTTGTTTATGAGTCACTCAGTCTATAGTATTTTGTTATAGCATCCAGAACTAAGACACACTCCACCTTCATAACCTTATTACTAAACTATCTTTAGCTTTGAAATTGAAATATTTCACAAATTTTCAAATATACATAGAACATGAAATAATTTTTTATATTTTTTTACTTTGATATAAAATTTAAATTTTGGTTATGACATAGCTTATGTAAACTCGTGAATGAATGCATTAATCACTTTCAGATCTGAAACTTTTGACCTCTTCCAGGCATAAAAGTTATATGCTATCCGTCAGTGGAAAAGTTAACGTTCCTGATGGCTTTCATTTTGAACTAGAATTTGAAATCTAAAAGAAATAAGTAGGTTACTTTTCATATTTCTGATCCCTAAGGCTGGCTCAGATTTACTATTTCACCATAAAATATATAAATATACTTACTGTAAAAATTTTAATTAAACTCTCAGAAACTACGGTAGAACATCAATATTTTCTGGATAGGTGAAAGCTTTTATATTACATTTTTATTTTGCAAGAAAATAAATTATACAACTTAAAAAATAAAATCCAAAAATTAAGCAGTTCATCAAAATATTTCAGCCTACTGCATACAGAAACTGCTACCATTTAAAATTGTACAGCATTATCATCTCAGTATGTAGTGGCACACATTCAAAATCGTATATATCATACGAGGATAGATTACAACTGAGGAACTCAAATTTGTTCAACACTCCAGACGACAGATATAGTGTAGATGACAGGAAAGCTTTCATGTAATGTTTATTTCACAAACATGACCTTGGAAGAGTTTATAAGATAGCATCCCAGTCATTTACATGAAAATAGAAAAACCAGCTTGAGTTTAAGATAGCAAATCTTTCTGGAAAACTAGCAAATCTTTCACCCAAATTGAATTTTTAAAATTTGCCCTTTGAGCAGGGCTAACGACATCCTACCGCAAATAATGCAAAATACTTTTTAACTACTCCGGTCATACTTTGTATTAAATTTAATAAAAAGTAAAAATAAGAAACCTAACATTTCATTTTTGGAAATTTTAACACTTATGTACAAAATAAGAGAGACTTAAACAGGCTGACAGAATGCAGGGACCCCTCCAATAAATGTAAAAATTGGAAGACTTCAGAATTTATTTCAAGATTTTCATTAAATAATCGGAACAGTAAATGTTCTAATATATATCTCATTATAAGCATTAAAATTGTTTCTATTTTTATTTAGTAAATTCTGTTTCATGTTTACTTACTCTGGCAATGACATAGCAACAAAGGTTAACATTTTCCAGATGGCTCCATCGTTAAATTAGGAGATATTCAAAGGTTAAATTAACCTCTGAAGCATCCTATTGCCCTATTACTCATGAAAAAAAAAAAGGTTTTTTTCCCCTTAACTACGTCAGGTTTCATCTCTGCTCAGATAGCACTAATTTTAAGTGCACATTAGAGGAAAGGGACCTGATAAAGGAAGGATACTGTGATTCTCTACCTTTAGCAAACTGCTGGTAAGTTTTTTTTCAAATTCTTTTTTTAAAATTAGCACATCTATTGTCAAAACATATTCAAAGAAAATTCAACAATGGTATAGGCACCTTGTCAACTAAATGGTTTTCATGAACACCAAAAAGCAGTTAAACTTTTGTATACACAACGGAAAAAATGACGAAAACTGTAAGTCTACAGTATTTGCTGTTCTATTCCCCAAAATATAATTAGGACAGAATTAGCTATCAAAAAATTTATAAAATTTAATAGAAAACTTTGCTATGGATTTAGAGTTACCCACTTTTGCATTAAATTTGCCTTTATAAATGAAAACATCATGGCTCTCATTCTTAAATGACCAAAAAGATTAGAAATTCCAAAAAATTTCTGAGAACAATTATGGTTTAAAACAACAAAAAACTCTTAAACTTTAAAAAATGGCCTGTAATTTTCCCTTCCACTGTCTCCTCCTTTGGCATTCCTGTATGGATAAGCAAATATGCCAATACCAAACTATTTGTTAAATGTAAGGGCCCCAATTACTACAAACTTATCTTTTTAATTTTGAATTTATCCATTGTTCGCAGTCATCTAATTGGACAGCGAGCACCAATTTAGTTTAATTCTTCACAATATGCTTCGTCTAGTAAGTGACATATGCTACCTTAGAGCTCAAGTGTAAGAATTTAAATCAGAAACAAAATTCCAATTTCCTATGAGTTTCAGAACAGGCATTTGACCATAAACAGCACAACGCCCAGTGTTCTAAACTGGCTTTCCACAGGCAGCTCACAAAGCCTCTCGAGACAGGGGCTGATTCCGTGAAGTGCTCCTGAAAGCACTCGGCAGGAACACTGTGCGCCTTTCAATGCTCCAGCACGCCACTCCCTACTACCTTCAACATCATATGTTTGAAATATTACTTAATATCAAGATAGATATAAAATAATTTGCAAGAAAATTTGAAACGTGCACCATAATGAATAAAAGTCCATGTGAGCCATTCTTTCCCAATGGGGAATAAGTTTTTCTCTTTTAAGTTGTTCACATCCTCAAGTCCTACAATCTCCACTACTCTGGGTATTCAGTTGCCAGCAACTAATAAGTTGCTACTTTGGATTGACTGAAAGGAACAAGTGTTGCCTTCTGAACATTTAAAAAATGTTTATTTTTAAAATATATAAATATATATGTACATATATTTGGCAAGTTTACTGTTCATATTAAGATTGCAACAACTTTGCTTATGCTTTTCAGGTCTTATGTTGTGGTTTTCTCTTCCTCCTAGGTGACTGATAATTATTACTTTTTAAAACAGAATGTCTTCCTTTCCAGAAACCTGAGGCTATAAATCCCTAATCATGAGACTTCAAAATACCAAAATATTTCTGTGCTACAGATTGAGAGATCAGTTACGTAACTGTATTATATCAGAGAGGAGATTTCTGCCTTGTTTTTAATAAATTTGCATATGGCATAATAAACATTAGGTATATAAACATTAAGTGTGTTAGTAGACACTCAATGTTTGTTTTTGTTTTGACTCTGCGATCGAAACGATCTATCTCCACACATTTTTTTAAACAACTGAAGCAACAATGAATATAAGCTTCATTTTTTCCAAACAAGTTCTCCAGCCATATAAGATAAAACTCCTGTCCGTTTAAAAACCAACTAAAACAGCAGTCTTCTGCTTAAACAAAGCCAGCATTTGTAAGCTGGAAAAATGTAATACCATTTTTAGGCCACCATTAAAATCTGGTTACTGTACTGAAGGAGTGTCTGAACAAGCAACTTGATACTATTAAACACTTAGCTTCTCACCTACACCTGCCCTCTCAATGTTGTGTAGGCCACCTCACTCCTTTGATAAAAAGAAACCACGAGTACTAGTTCTAGTTTTAATTGCATTTTTAAAACAAAACATAACAGCATTTTTCAGTGCACAAATATCTGAAGATCCTTCCTTGTGCAATTACATTTTTGTGAAAGAGGAAAAAGGAGAAAAAAAGAGAAGAAAAAGCAAAAAGAACCCCGCCTTCACCCTTCGCAACTGTATTTCTTCTGGTGGGTATAAATCAAATTTACTTTTAAAAGTTCATAATGGGCTCTTCATGAATGCAAGTTTCTCCACAAAACAGCATGCTGTTAAAGAGTGTGCAACATGAAGGGAATGCCATCATGCTAACTAATGTGATTGGCAAAATATAGTTGTTTTGTTAGGTAAGGCAGAGATTTCAATATTCATGTAATCAAAGTCCAAATAAACCTTCCTCCAGCACAAACTGTTACAACTTTCTGCCTAAGCGCTCCAATATTTGGGTTCTTAATATTGTCCATGATATTCAAAATTATGCCATATATATGAAAGTGTTGATATCGGATTCATCTCTTCTGATGTATTTGTGCTCTATTAGCCATTCTATTTGCTCTTTTATCATTTTCTTTTGCGGCAAGAACATGTTTTTCAAAATTTCTACTAATTCAGTCTGCAGCTGAGCATTACTGATTTTCTTTCTCATCTTCATTATTTGTATGATAGCTTCCTAAAAGAAAAAATAAAAATGAAAGAGCATTAATGTATTAAATTATTTTAAGTAAAACAAAACACAAAATGACTTTTTATGTATTTCATTCTCTATCCAACATCTATTCAAATGATTAACAATCACTAGGAGGTTAAACTTGAGACCAGCATCTTTCACTTAACAAATAAAAATATCTTTTTTCACTCACTGTAAAAGAAAATCTGCTAAATTACAGAGATTTCGAAGAAAGAGAAAAAGCAAAATTACTGATAACCTCTCTGCTGAAAGAAAATCACACCTAATGTTTTGGTATATTTCCTTTCATTTATTTTTCCCACACTAAGCACATTTAAAAAATTTATCTTACCTGTGAAAAGGTATATAATTTGGTATTGTGTTAAAAATCAATTAAGATCCAAGGAACCCCTTACACATACTCTCTCCCTTGTATTCACAGCTATTTCTTCTGCAGCAGTAGAGGCCAGTTGGTGACTGTTTTAAAAATCAATAATTACTATGCTCTCCGTAGTAATTAATAAATTGTATTTGTTATAAATACTATCTTCAGTTTATATTAACTCAATGAAATGTTTTAACTTTCTACAGAAGTACGCATTTTTCATCTAAGTCAATTTTATCAATATTTCCTTGATGATTTCCTTAATTACTATTAAGCTTGTATCAGAAATAATTAGAAAATTATTAAATATTGTTTTCTCTTTTGCCTTTTCCAGTACAAGTTCTCTCTTTAGCCAACAAAAGGCATCTATCTGCCGTGGTAGAGATCAGAATTCATTGTAAAAGAAATGTGAAAACAGAAAATGAGGTAACATTTGCTTTTAACATTCAAAATGGAGTTTTGCTGCAAAGCAATAGGCTTGGGAGTCAGGCACTATTCAGCAAGAGAAAAGTACCTTCAACCTCCCCTGTACAGACATGAGGATTCCTTCACTATCACTAAGAGGTCAGGTGAATTCCTCCCAATCTCAGTATGTCCAGATGCCAGGCTCGTGATCATAGGGGATTTTGTCAAAGGTCCGGATAAAAAGAAGGAAGAGGGAAAGTCTGTTCCTTCAAGTACTTGAAGATTACAGGAACCAAGAAGAGAAGAGGAATAATTGTAAATGTTCCAATTTCTCCTCTTCTAGCTTTGATAGAGGTGAAGATGGTGGTTGTCTTAGAGAAGTTAAGAGGAAAGCAAAGAGCACAGGGGCTCTGGCCCTGGTCCTCATTTAATACGCTTGGAGGTCACTTGCAGAGTGGCATGATATGACGGAAATAATTTGCACTCCTGAATCTCTCAGTTCCCACATGATGCAGATAGAGTTTAGAGCTCATAGACCTGCCACAGAGTCTTTAGTGGCAGGAGAGGATGATCCTGCAGCAGCAGCAGCAGCAGATAATGACAGTGTGCCATGTAGGCCAAGAGTCTACACAGAAGATGTGGCAGACTCAAGAGCTCACTCAGTAAGAGCAGAGGACACGCAGTCAGAGCAAGGAAGAGGCCATGTGGTCCTACCAACTGGAAAAAGAATAAACCATAGTTCATCTGCTATGGACATCAGCAGTAGATAGCAACAGAAAGTCAAATTCCCACAGGTGACAGATAAAGCACTCCACAGCTGCCAAGAGCAAGAACCCATGACACTGTCACAACTGTATAGATATGACTATCCCTTCACTGTTACTACGAGATCAGGTGAATTCCTCACCCTCAATACATCCAGATGCCATCTGTGAAAATAGTAAAGAATGGGACGGGTGGAGCAGGATCAGGGAGAAATAAGAAAGTCTGAGCATTACCTAAAGGGATGGTTCAGATTACTAGATTGGGCATAATTATGGATCAGTTTAAGACAAAACAAAAAAACTTCATTTTCTCTGCACATCTTATAGTACAACTACACCCGCCATCCCATTATACATCTCAACTCTAATCCATCTGTAATTTATCCTGGTGTAGCCATAAATGAGGAATATATCCTGATTCCTACTCTCAAATGTAAAATTTCCCCAAAACCTCTTATTGAATAATCCATTCCCTTTTCACAGACTATGGAAATTATTTCCTTTATTGCAAAGTTCATTTATACTCATATAATTTAATTCTGAGTTATTTTTTCAATTAACTGCTTGTCACACTTTTTTTTTTCTTTTTAGAAGGAAGCTTCTAGATCATCAGAGTTTCTCTCCCTTATTTTAGTATTATTATTTTTCCTTCTTCTCCCAAAAGCCCCCAAGTAAAATACATAGTTGTGTATTCTAGTTGTGGGTCCTTCTAGTTGTGGCATGTGGGATGCCACCTCAACGTGGCCTGATGAGCGGTGCCATGTCCGTGCCCAGGATCTGAACTGGTGAAACCCTGGGCCACCGAAGTGGAGCGTGCGAACCCAACCACTCAGCCACAGGGCTGGCCCCTGTTATACTGTTTGATTTTTGTAGATATTTTAATGAGTTTTAATATTTGGCAAGGAAAGTTCCATCAGCACCAATGCCTTACTCTTGATTTTAAAAAAAATATTTTTCAATCACTGTCATGTATTCTTTCTGATAAAACTGAGAATCAATCTGTAAAATTCCACAAATATTCCTAGTTGAATTTTTATATGAAATATTCAGTAAACATGGTAGTAATATGGGAAAAAATCAACTTAAGTTATTCAGCCTTTTCATTAAAGAATATGGTATTTCATGTGGAGCAAAAGAAGCCAGACACAAAGAGTACAGACACAGTCTGATTCCATTTATGTGAAGATCTAAAACTGGTAAAGACAAGCAATGGTGACAGGAACCAAGTGGGTTGGAGGGGGCCTGGCTGGATGGGAGACAAGGGGAAATTACTGGAGTGATAGAAGTGTTCTGTATCTTAATTGAAGTGATGGTCACACAGGTACATACATTTATCAAAACTCAATGAAAACTATACTTTGAAATGTGCATTCTATCATGTGTAAATTACACCTTAATAAAAAATTTTAGAAAGAAAAAACAGAGCATGAACTTCCTCTTTATCTACTGAAATCTCCTTGTGAATTTCTCAGTAAAGGGCCGCTCTCTTCTCATAGGTCCTATACACTACTTTTTACAAAAATGCATATGATTTCTATGGTTTCTTCTTTTATTTTCCTCAAAAGTTTTTAAATTTATTCATTTATTGCTAAAGAGAAAAGCAATTGATTTTTATTTATTCATCTTTTCTCTACTCCTTCAGCATATTATATGATCTATAAGTAATGAAAAATTTTACTCTTTTACTCTTGTTTTATATTTTATTACATTGGCCAGTAGTTTCAAACAATATTAAATAAATATAGTAAAAGTGGGACAATTTTGTTTTAATAAAACTATTTCTAAAGTTAAAAGGGTCACACAAGTCATACATTAGTTTGCAATAGGTATTCTTTATCATGCTCAGAAGGTAGTATAATCCTAGCTTTAAAAAATTTTCCCTAATTTCACATTACAATGGAATTAGAAGTCTTAAAATAAATAAAATTTTTAATATTTCAATCCTAGAATTATAACTTGTTGCTGAGATACATTTATTCAAGTGTGGTCAAAGAGAGACATAACCCAAAATAAGGCTTTGCCCAACCAAGAGAATCTACCAGAGGCCACCCAAGCCATACAGACATATTTCTTTCAGCAGCTAAGAGAATGCCACCAACACAATTTTTAAATTCCTGTAAATGGAAATCAGCTCTTCCTTACAAAAAGTCTGAATACCTACATGCTTTAAAAAAAAAAAAAATTTGAAGATTAAAAAAAAAATCCCAAGAAACCAAGTTTCTCATAATTTAGACATTCTGTCTTAATGGTACAAACCTGGGTTCTGAGTATTCTTAGTTGAACTATTCCTTCATTCTCCTCTTCTCTCATCCTTTCTGTAGTGAGCTGCAAGCGTCCAATCAAGTTGATTTTACCCCTTTTCTGAACTTTTGCATTTTTTCTATAAAAACATTGAATCAAATATTTTACAGTGAAAGGCCTTTTAAACATCATATATAGCAACAGTATCTGAGAGAAAAGATTTAGAAATATTCTAAAGGAATATCCAGAACTGCTGAAAGGAAAAGTAACAAATAACCAACATATAGCTTTATTTAAAATGAACCCTATGAATTCCCTCAAACACAATAGAGGCTGTTTTAATAAAACATGGGTGACTACACTCCCTGTAATAACAAAGTTAATATAATTTATATTGCTATGAAAGTGATAGATAACTGAAGATATACGGGTGATAATTTAGCATTATCTTTTTTTTTTTAAGATTAGCCCCTGAGCTAACATCTGTTGCCAATCTTTTTTCTTTTTCTTCTTCCCAAAGCCTCCCCATACATAGTTGTATATTCTAGTTGTAGGTCTTTGTAGTTCTGCTATGTGGGATGTGGCCTCAGCGTGGCCTGCTGAGCAGTGCCATGTCCACGCCCAGGATGTGAACCCATGAAACCCTGGGCCTCTGAAGCAGAGAGCTCGAACTTAACCACTCGGCCACGGGGCAGCCCCTCAGCATTATCTAATTGAATCTTAAGAAAAAAATGCTTTGTGTGGATAAAGCTAATTTAGAGTGCAAGAAGATGTTTAAAGATGAAAAGTAACACACTATGTCAGACACCAAAATGTATCCATGAAAAATATGTAAAGAAGTAAACATCTCCAGTTCAGTAATATGTTTAATAAACAACTAAATGGCATAAATCTAGACTGTTGACAGTATACAGACATGTTTTAAATATCATGAAAGGAAAAGAATTATTTTGCTAAAAATGAAGCACTAAAATTCAAAACGTATTTTTATTTTCGATCAATCAACATAAACCTTACATTAAACTGAACTCCTGGTTCACTGAGAAGAGGGTACCTTCTGTAAAGTCTTTGGGTGAGTTGACTTGAGGTTCATACAATAAAACTTGCCGTTTGAGCTTTGGGAAAGCTACTAAAGACTATGAAGTAAAAAGAGAAAACAATTAGCATCTATAAACAGTATGGAATACTAAGATCAATTCTCCAACATGACCAATATAGGCAAAAAAGAATTATAAGCACAAATTCAGAATTCAAACTATTATTTGGTACCTCCATGAATATAACAACGTAAATGCATAATGAGGAAAGAACGAGGAGAAGAGTTGGTTATGTGGAAGCAATAAATGCTCTCTTTTCAATAATACAAGAAACTAGAGGGACTGGTCATATGTGACCACAGCAAACACCACTTACCAGTTATATATCAGCTGTTTCTCTCCAGGAAATAATTTATTTTGGAACTTTTAAGAGGTCTATGGAGTAGGGATAAAACTTCGGTTATGAGATGAAGGCTAGTGAGTACATTTTATAAGCCTGAAAAGGATCAAAGTTTTCTAATCCTTAAGGTTTTGGGTCATCATAAAATCTCTGAACACATTCTCAGTATGAAATATTTGGTCACACTCTTCACAGGTAACACTTAAACACCAACTCGATCTTTCTCTCCTTTTTATATTGCCTTTCTCTGTCTTAGTAACTTGCTTATTTTCAATTTCTTTTTTTCCATAAATACCTCATTAGAGTATTTTTCTTGGTTAAAAGTCATTTGAGAATGTTATGAACTCATAAATTTACTATAAGCACATCAACACATATTTCTTGCTATGTGAGAGGATATAATTTTAAAAACAAAAAACACAAAACAAACCCATAAAGTCCTTCTAAGCTCAGCATCAGGGAGTTCAGTTGCAAGTTTTAAATTTTCAAAGCTTATTTTCTCTCTGGGTCTTTGGTTCCATGCAAACAACACAGCCAGCTGAAACGTTGTTACCTCCAGATCATATTGACCTACTTCGTTCTTAAACGTTATCTATAAAAGATAAAATAATTAAGAAATAAGAATCTCTTCATAATGATCACCAACTATCTACTATAATATCTCTTACATGAGGTTACATAAGAAAAAGACTGCTAGTTGTCTTCCAATATCCCTTCTTCCTTTCTTACACGGTAATAAAAATTTTAGCAGACCTTAATTAAGACTGCCCAAAATAAAGACTCATCTCCCAATTTTCCCTGGAGCAAAACGTGACCAGGTGACTGAGTTCTGGCCAATGAGATGTGAGTGGAAATGATGCGGGAAACTTCTGGAAATCGCCCTTACAGGAAAGTATACCCTCATCTTTCCCTTTCTGTTTGGCTGGAAGGCAGACATAGTGAGGATCATACTGGATTCTGCAGACAAGAGCAATACCTTAAGACTGGTATAACCAGAAGCCCGTGTCCCTAACAACTTCACAGAACAGATCAACTCTATCTGATCAAACTCTTACATGTGAGAGAAGCAAAGATCTATGTCATTTAAGCAACTCTTATTTGGAGTCCTGCTACTTTTAGCCAAACCAATATGTGAACTAACACACCATCTACTTACAATTCCATTTGACATGAGATGATGCCAATGTAATTTTCTACCACTATGATTTTTTTTGTAGAATTCTTCTACTTCAGGTATCAAATCCTCCAGTTCAGTAGGAAGTGAGACAAAGACTTTCTCAGAGCTCCTTGACCAGGCACCAGCATTCAAAATTTTTATATTAACGGAATCAGCTATAGGCAAGAACATCAGAAAACACAAAGTAAATAATCTTGACAATGGATAAAATTTAAATATGCACCTACAGAGTAAGCTTTGGTGAAAAATAAACAAGACTAAAGATTTCGTTAAAAGTATCCTTTTGTTTCAAAATAAGGAAGAGCAAATCTAAATTCTGCTTTGCAGGATTGTCTTCAAGGAATGTGAACTTTGTAATGTCTTTGTATCTATTACTGCTAAGAAATATTTTTAACTTACTGGAAAACAAAGATATCTTTTCAAAAAAGTTTAAAAAAATATATGTAATTATAAAACAATACCTGGTAAAGCCAATTTATTATTTTTGTGCATTTCCTTAAAAGCTTGGTTCAAATCTTCAGATACTTTTATGTCCTGAAACATTCGAGCAAGCTTGTTTACATAATCTGCTGGCATACCAACTTCCTATGAAAACCAAAGACAGAAGAGATAATAAATAATACATGATCTGATACACTATTAGGAAAATTTTAATGGAAAACTACATCTTAGATGCCTTAATACAAAATTCTTCCTCTTTATTTATTAGAATGTTATAATCTAATACCTATTAAATTTGATTTTTAGAAACTAAATAGAATAGTACAGGCAATCCTGCCTTTCTTTGCACGATTCCAATGTGCATGAATTTCAGTTACCATAGTATAGTTAAATAATAGCAGGCCCAACAACACAGTTCAGCTTTCAGTTACCATTACATATTAAATGTGAGCAATGCATAAAGTACAAACTTCACTTCTAGCGCCTCAACCTACAAATCACTATAACAAATAACAGAGCACATCATATCAGTGACAAATCACACTATTTCTTTCAAAATCTATTAGTCATCTGTTTATTCAGTTCACCCACAGACAGTAAAGCATGTAATTTTGTTGCATCCTTGTCTTCCAGTGATAATCTACACTTCACAAAAATGGATAATCAAAAGAGGTAACTGGCCAACAAAGATGATAAAAGTATACCAAAGAAATGAAAATAAAATAATGCTGGAAATGAAAATAAAATAGAACATAAATGGAGTTATAGAAGAAAGAGCTGGCTGTGGTTGTAATGTTGATACTGCCAACGTTGAAGACTCTAAATATGCAGGCAAAGGAACTTAGAGAAGATAAATCATTAATATCAATGAGAAAAGTGGTAGTGACCAAAAAGGATAAGATGCCCCAGAGGAAGCGATGTCAGCAAAGACTTTCACAACAGTGAAAGCCCAAAAGACAAAAGGATGGAAAATGACACAAACTTACAGGGAGTATGACAACTCTCCAAGGCACACAAAAAATGCTCACTCTGTATTGTAAGTTATACAACAAGAAGGGAAACGCTAGTCATACTATTCTTCATTTTAATAACAGTATTATTGAGATATAATTCATCTACCACAAAATTCACCCAAATGTACAACTAAGTGGATTTTAGTATATTTACAATCATCACCACTATCTAATTTTAGAACATTTTCATCACCCCAAAAAGCAACTCCATACTTATTAGCAGTCACTCCCCAGTCGCCACCCACCACCCACCTACCCCACTCCTGGAAACTACTAATTTACTTTCTGTCTCTATGGATTTGCCTATTCTGGACATTTCATGTAAATGGAATCATACAATATGTGGTCTTTTGTCTCTGGCTTCTTTCTCTTTAGCATAGTGTTTTCAAAGTTCATCCATGTTGTAGCATGTATCAATACTTTACTTCTTTTTATTACCAAATAATATGCCATTGTATGAATAAACCACATTTTGTTTATCTAGTCATCAGCTGATTGACATTTTGGGTTGTTTCCACTTTTTGGTTATTATGAATAATGCTGCCATGAACAATGATGTACAAGTTTGTGTGTGACCATATGCTTTCATTTCTCTGACGCAGAATTACTTAGGAGTAGAACTGCTGGGTTGACTCTATGTTTAACTTTTTGGGGAACTGCCAAACAGTTTTCCAGAGCAGCTGCAGCATTTTATATTCTCACCAGCAAGGCATACGGGTTCCAATTTCTCCTCTTCCTTGTCAACAATTGTTACTGTTTTTTTTTTTAAGTTAACCTTTTTATTTATTTATTTTATTTATTCATTTCCTTCTTCTCCCCAAAGCCCCGCAGTACATAGTCATATATTTTTTAGTTGTGGGTCCTTCTAGTTGTGGCATGTGGGACGCCGCCTCAGCATGGCTTGATGAGTGGTACTAGGTCCATGCCCAGGATCCAAACTGGCAAAACCCTGGGCCACCAAAGCAGAGCGTGCAAACGTAACCACTCAGCCATGGGGCCGGCCCCTGTCTGTTTTTTTTATTTTAGTTATCCTAGTAGGAGTAAAGTGGTATCTCATTGTGGTTTTGATTTGCATTTCCCTAATGACTAATGATGCTGAGCACCTTCACACACACATATTGGTCATTTGTATATCTTCTGTGAAGAAATGTCTATTCTAATCCTTTGCTTATTTTTAATTGAGTTGTCTTCCTACTGTTGAGTTGTAAGAGTTCTTTATATATTCTAGATACAATATTAGACAAATAAACTGCAAATATTTTCCTAACTATTCCTGAGTTTGTTGCCAAAAAACCCTCTGAAAGTTTCTTATGTTTTAAATTACAGTATATTAAATACATATTAATTTTGCTAATTTTTTCCTGTATATTTATAACAGACAGTAAGAGTTTTTAACGTTTTCACCAAAATTTCTAAGTCACAAAACAACAGTTTTTCCCATTGATTGTTAATATGAAGATCCTTTTGCACAGTAATTTCTACTATCCCACACTACCATGCAAAGCAGGGCTAGCAGTAAATCTGTAATTTGAAATATATATATAAATGAAATACATAAAGTACATATAAGTATATACATTATATAATTATATTATAATATACTATATATAATTTTATTATATATTAGTATATATTATAAATGATAACACCATATATATATAAATGAAAGACATTCATTTTAATATAACTCAAATTCCATTAAAGGGAACTGAAAGAAATAGACAAAATATTGTGATGTGGCAATTTAGTCATAATTAGCAATGATTATTCTAAAAGCTATCATCTTTTACCTATTGGTTCTTTTTGCTATATAGAAGTGCTTATTTACAAACATCTTTATGGTTAAACATAATAGTACTGAAAACACCTTAAAAATGAAATGATTTGTTCTGCAGCCTATTTAATAAGGTCAGTTCAAATGAGAGTGGAGATACAAAGAGTGAAATAGTAGAAGCAAGGCAAGAGCCAAGCACTTCACTAAAAGTCTTTACTAAGAAAACATACTTTATTAGGTATTGCTATTTTATATAACTGATGCTATATTCTTATAAAATCTTCCTATTTCTTTGACATTAACAATATCACCAAAATGTATTACTTAAGCACACATATGAACCATGTGCTATATTAAGAAAACCAAACATTAAAAAAAATTTACTTACTCTTAGCCACTCTACCATATTCTCTTCAATTTCACTATCGGCAGAGATGTCTAATATAAGACGTCGTGTCAAATGAGCTTTGTGATATCTCATAAAAACGTCTTTGTTTTGTACATATTTAAGTACCAAGAGCTGTACAGAAAACAAAGTTACTTCAATTCATACATACTCTTAGCCATCTCTCTCATTTAGACATTTCTACATCCCCCAATTGTGAGAATTCAAAAATTTATATAAGCATATACAGACAGAAGCCTAGTAAACTGCCCATCTCTGAAAAATAACAGTCCTGATATATTACTTTAAAAGTTAGCAAATTTGAGACTGTAACCAAATAACCTTTTAGAGTTCCTAGAAACAATTATTTTTCAGGTTTCATATAAAATATGATAAAACTTCACATGAAAATCAATGGTTCTTCCCCAATTTTCTCTTCTACATATGTTCTTCCCTTTTTCTGACAGTAATCTCTCTAGGCCTTTTTGTCTATACTTTCTCTATATTTTACTTATTTTTTTTCTCTTTGTATTCATGGGCTTATACTAACAACCAGGAGACAAATAAAAATGAACACAACTAACTCTTTCTTTATACTCATTTATCACTAGTTATCTATTTTAGGTTCTCACAAAAATAAATAAGTGAAAAACTCCCAGTTTTTCAACTATTGTTCCAAACACCATCAGCTCCATTTTCCCTTTTTCTGTTCTTTAATAGGAGCTAGAATTTAATTGCCTAAAAAGAAGAAAGGGGAAGAATTAAGTGCTGTTTCCCTTTCTGGTAGCTATAGAATAAAAATTATCAGGAAGAAAAATAACTGCCCTATAGAGATCTTACACTGTAAAATTTCATAATATTAGTTGCTTATAGATAAACATTAAAAAAACTGATGCTATCACAGAAAACTTTATAAGCAAAAACACAAAGTAAGGTGATTAAAAATTTTGAAATTAAAAAAAAAAATTCTGTACCACTTCTTTAAGCTTTGCTTCAATCTCTTCAGAGGTTAGTTTTTTGCTTAATGGTGTTTTTCTTAGCAACATATCACAGTAATTGGCAAGCAGCTCAGGGCATTTTGATTCAGGCTGAGTTTTTAATCCCACCCTAAAAAACAAATTAAAAGCAGTTGATAAAAAAGGATTGGTATCTGCAAATATTTTTTATAAAGCCAATTTTTCACAAAAAACTTCTTACGTTGTAAAGATCCAGTGATCAGGGCTGGGACTAGAGTGAGCAAGAAGACACTTAGGGTGCATAATTTAAGGAGGCACTCACTCTTAGGTTCCCATAAATGCACTTGCAGGACCCTGAGAGTGAGACCTCCTTAAATTTTGTACCCTAGGTGCCTCCCTGCTTCACTCTAGTGGTAGCCATGCCAATGATCTTTAAGAGATTTTATTCAGATATTTGCTAAAATACTTTTGAAAAACTATGTAAATCCTTGCATACTTGTAAGCTAACATTTAAAACTTTTCATTATTAAGTAAGGATAAAACTGTTACTTCACTCTTTGAAATGTATCCAATTTAACCTAAATTCCATAGTAATATATTTATCATTATCCATTTCAAAAAACTTTAAATAAACTTTTCTTAAACAAGGAAGAACTTGTATCTCTATTTCACTTTCCCGACAAAATTTTAAAACCAGTGTATTGTATTTTTATGCTTGAAAAAATCTTGCATTTATACTTTATCCTACTTATCTAAACTATATATATAAATAAATTTAAATTCAACAACCTAAAATTTCTTGTGTATATGAAATTCAAGTGTTATTTTACTAGAATTGAGTTATCCAAATTATTGTAAGTACACAACTTACCAAAACCACAATTATACTGTGTGTAGATAAAACATATGCATATGCAAAATTTTACTGTATGTGTCAACTCTTAATGAGGTGGATGAAAATTTTTTCCCTTCCCAATTATGAATCCAGAAATCACAATCATTTTTATTTCTACTTTTTATTTTTATAAATGCATGTCTTTGCTGTGAAAAATCTCATTCACATAAGTACGTAGATAGGACTGGAAGAAGTTTTCCCTATGACGTTACTCAATTCATTGAGCACCTCCTCAATTATTTGCTAAAAAAATACTGATCTGACAAAAAAAAGTTATCCTAAATAAAACATCAAATTAGCCATCAATTGTGTTGAAACCAAAGAATTAGAAACCATCTGACTTGCAAAGGATCTAATACCTAGTTATTAGAAATTCATTTTCTGTACATCAATACCAATATTTCAAAACATTTCTTTCTTATGCAGCTTGGAGGCCTTTTATATTCCAAGACAACACATCATAGTAAGATCTAAGAGAGGTATGCTTTTACAAAATAGGGAAGGATAATTGTGGAAAGAAGTGGAAAGGAGAAAGTACGATGATGCTTCCACCAAAGGGCTCAATTTTAGAAAACAGTAGATGCAGATGAGGATTTAGAAACTGATTTTCTTAAAAGTATCCCCTCTGACATACACTAGGAAAGTCTTTCTGAATCTTCCAAGGTAGGCATCTGCCAGTCTGAAGACCACTATTCCTTCCTTCTCCCTTCCTTCAATTCAACCTGTTGAGAAGACAGCAGTCGGTCTTTTTATTGCTGTTTGTTTGAAGGTAGTGTGTCATTTTCCCCGCCTCTGGCTGTTTTAGTGTTTTTTTTCTTTCAGTTTTTGGCTGTTTAACTAGGAGTTACTTAGGAATGGTTTAACTTATATTTATCCTCCTTGGGATTCAAAGAGATGCCTGAATCTAAGAGTTGGTATCATTTATCAACGTTGGAAAATTTTGGTCAATAGCTCTTCAAATATTGCTAATGACTTCTCTTCTGTTTTCTATGATTCCAATTATATACCACTATAGATATTTTACCTTTTCTCAGGTAACAATTTCCACCTATTTGTCCATTAACATGGATTATTTATTCATTATTACTCATTGTCTATTTAAGATTATTACTGAGATACAATTCACACACCATATACCATTTAAAGTGTGCAATTCAGTATCTTTTAAGTATATTTACAAGGTTGTGCAACCATCATCATAATAAAAATTTAAAACATTTTCACTGCCCCAAAAAGAAACTTCCATACTCATCAGCAGTCCAATTCCATTCTCCAGCTATCCCTCCCTCCCAGCCCCAGGATACAACTAATCTACTTTCTATCTCTATGAATTTCCTTATTCTGGACAGCTCATACAAATGGAATCATACAATATGTGGTCTTTTGTGACTTATTTCTTTTACTTAGCATAAGGTTTTAAAGATTCATCTGTATCACAGCATGTATCAGTAGTTCATTCCTCTTCAAAAATATTTGCATCTTTTTATTCCTTTTTAAAAATATTTCTATCTTTGTGGTAAAGAAGATTTAGCATTTTAACCACTTTTAAGTATAGAATTCAGTGGCATTAAGCACATTCACAATATTCTACAAATATCACCACTCTCTATGTCCAGAACTCTTCCATTATCCCAAACAGAAAACCTATACCCACTAAACAATAACTTCCCATTCTCCTTACCCCCAGGATCTGGTAAGGTCTATTCTACTTTTTCTATCAATGAATTTGCCTATTCTAGATATCTAAGTGGAATCATACAAAACTTGTCCTTTTGTGTCTGGCTTATTTCACTTAGCATAATATTCTTAAGGTTTCACTCATGTTGTAGCATGTATCAGAATTTTATTCCTTTTCATGGCTGAATAATACTCCATTGCATGGATATAGCATATTTTGCTTATTCATTCATCAGATAATGGACATTTGGGTTGTTTCTGTTTTTAGTCTATTAAGAATAATGCTGCTATGAACATTCATGTACAAATTTTTGAGTAGATTTATGTTTTTATTTCTTCTGGGTACGTATACTCAGAAGTAGAACTGCTGGGTTATATGTTAACTTTATGTTTAACTTCTTGAGGAGTTATCAAACTGTTTCCAAAGTAGTTGCACACCAACTATATATGATTCTAATTTCTCCACATCCTCTCTAGTACTTGTTAACGTCTTTTTAGTTTTAGCCAACCTAGTGGGTGTGAGTGGTATATCACTGTGGTTAAGCTATTAATCTTTTTTTTTTTTAAAGATTGACACCTGAGCTAACAACTGTTGCCAATCTTTTTTTTTTCCTGCTTTTTCTCCCCAAATCCCCCCAGTACATAGTTGTATATTCCAGTTGTGGGTCCTTCTAGTTATGGGATGTGGGACGCCACCTCAGCGTGGCCTGATGAGTGATACCATGTCCACACCCAGGATCCGAACCAGCGAAACCCTGGGCCGCCAAAGTGGAGTGCACAAACTTAACCACTTGGTCATGGGGCCAACCCCTAAGCTATTAATCTTAATTATTCTAAAATCCTTATCTGCTAACTCCAATATTGGGATCATCTGAGAGTCCGCTTCTAAAATGATTTGTCTCTTAATTGATCATAAGTTTCTCTGCCTTCACAGGACTAGTAAGGCCAGACTGAATACTGGGCACTGCATATAAAAGAACAACAGAGGCACCAGATGATGTTATCTTCAATTGAGAGTGGGTTTACCCTGTGTTCTGCTATGGAAGAGACCGATCACTTTAAACCAATAGGGACTGAGTTGGTGCAAGGCTGGGTTGCAGTTTTGCTAAGGATCAGTCTACCTCTGATTAACCATTGAATCTAAGGAACGTCCCTCCTATGTTTTCAGTTGAGAGCCTAGTGGGTTTTGTCATTCCAGTCCTGTGTGACCACCAAAAGCTCTATTGTCCCCCAGCAGTATTGCTCAGCCTGAGCCAAACCTAGATTCTTAGCTGCTGCTTTTCAGGGAAACACAGCTATAAATCCTCAGCTAACCTCTGAAAGGTTCTCTCTCATTTCTATAAGTTCCAAATCTTTTGTCCTAGTTGCTTCTATAGCTCTTTGATAATATTCAAGTTACTATTTTCTAAATTTACCTGGTATTTCTGGTTGTTCTCAGTGGAAGCACTGGCCCACCACAAGCTACTCCATTCCACCTCAGAAGTGAGTCTCCCAAATAACCTGGATGCAACTAGTAGCTTTATTCTTCTAGAACATCACCTCCAATAGCCACAACACCCATGAATCAGCTAATAATACTCATTTTAGTCCATGGAAATTTTCTACTTTAATCTGGAGCTAAAGGTAGGCCATGGTGACCTTAGAATGAGAAAATAAAGAGAAATCTAGCCATCCTCACTTCTGGGAATCTAGACTAGAGAAATACTTTCACAAATATAAAATGACAAATGTACGATATTATTCTCTGGAGCATTATTACTTATAGCAAAATATCAGAAACTACTTAGTGCAGCAATAAAGGATCAATTAAATAAACTATGTTCCATCTACCAGACAGAATGCCATGCTGCTACTAAGAATAAGGAGTTATAAAAACCCACAGCTAACATGCTCAATGGTTAAAGACTGAGAGTGTTCTCCTAAAATCAGGAACAAAACAAAGATGTCCATATCCGCCATGCTGCTCATGGTTGTACTTGTTCTAGTTAGAAAAATTAGACAAGACAAAAAAGGCATCCAAATTGGAGAGGAAAAACTAAAAGTATCTCTATTGGCAGACACCATGATCTCGTATTCACAAGGTATGAAAAAATCCACAGAAAAGCTTCTAGAGCTAATGAATGAATTTAGCAAAGCTGCAAGTACAAGATCAATACACAAGAATCAGTTGTGTTTTTATACACTAGCAATGAACCATTCAAAAGGAAATTAAGAAAACAATTCCATTTACAAGAGCATTTAAAATAAAAAAATATCTAGGAATAAATTAAACCAAGGACATGAAAGCTCAAGACATGAGAGAGTGAAAGAGCCATCCATGCAGGGTTGCAGCCTGGCATGGGCTGTCATAGTCTAGGCTGGGTAAGTTAAACATCCACTAGAGGGGGCCAGCCCCGTGGCCAAGTGGCTAAGTTTGGCAGCCCAGGGTTTCGCCGGTTCAGGTCCTGGGTGTGGACCTAGCACCACTCGTCAAGCCATGCTGAGGTAGTGTCTCACATGCCACAACTGGAAGGACCCACAAGTAAAATAAACAACTATGTACTGGGGGGCTTTGGGGAGAAGAAGGAAAAATAAAATCTTTAAAAAAAAAACCCCATGAAAACCAAAAACATCCACTAGAAGGGCCTAGCATCATGTGTCAAAACCCAAACAGGTAAGGGGTGTGTTGACATGGAGGCGTGGTCAGGTATGGAATATGAGAAACTAAATACGTAAGGAGGCTGTCCATGCAAGGGAAAGGCACAAAGGGAGGCATGAAGGTTCCAGCAAGAAGGAGGCATCCATGTAGAGGGTGGCCCAGCCTGGGGAGTCACAGCCTCAGGAGGGTAAGGAAAGCATCCATAAGGAAACAAGGCCAGACACTGTAGTTATAAATGTGCATGTGTATCTTTAAGATTGTCTACTGAGAGGGTCTAGGAGCAGTGACACTCCAACAGCAACGAACACACCAGCACCAGAGCTTGTCCACTAAAGATCATCGTCCATTAAAAAGAACTAGGGCTTCAAGAAAAAATGGCTGATTCTGAGGCTAGGGAAGGAAAAGTACAAAATGAACGTGGAAATCCTCATGTGGCAAAAAGAAAGGAAGAGTTTACTGTCAAAAGGACTCAGAAACCAGCTTTCACTAGTGAAATCTAGGATAACTTGAAAAACAAAATAAAGAATGACAGTAAATTATAACCCACTGATTAAAATAGGAAACCATGAGTCCATACTGATATGATAAATCAATGTATAAATTGAAAATCTGATCAGCAATGGGATCTTACATAGTTTTAAAGTACCTATCACAAAATACTTAATTACAAAGAGAAAAAGAATAACTTTGCAGTGGAGAAGTCTGGCAGGCACCAACTTAATCAAGTGATCAAACTAAACAAAATTAGCAATGAGATAAATCAAAACCATGCACTCTCCGATAAGATGCAATGAGAGGAACAAAGTTTCTCTTCTGCCAAACATGCAAACCTGAATCTAATCATAAGGAAACATCAGATTAACTCAAACTTTGGGACATTTTACAAAATAACTGGCCTGTAATCTTCTAAAGTGTCAAGGTCATGAGAGTCAGAGACTGAGATGCTTCTAGACCAAAGAAAACCAAAGAAATATAACAACTAAATGCAACACATGATTCTGTACTTAATCTTTTGCTATAAAAAACATTATGAGGCCAGCCCAGTGGCACAGTGGTTAATTTTGCACTCTCTGCTTCAGAGGGCAGGGGTTTGCAGATCCAGATCCTGGGTGCGGACCTAACACTGCCCATCAAGCCACACTGTGGCAGCATCCCACATAAAATAGAAGAAGATTGGCACAGATGTTAGCTCAGAGACAATCTTGCTCAAGCAAAAGGACTGGCAACGGATGTTAGCTCAGGGCCAATCTTCTTCACAAAAACAAAAAATCATTATATGGTCAGTCAGTGAGATTTAAAGGAGTGTGAGGAGTAAATCGTAGAATGCATCAAAGTCAACTTCTTGATTTTGATAGTTATATTGTGATTATATTTGTAGAAAATAGTGTACTTAGAATGACGAACAACTTACTCTCAAATGGTTCTAGAAAAAAAAGTTTTAATGTACTTCCAAAGAGAAAAGCATAATGAGGAATAGTACTTACAACTTTATGTACACAAATCTGACAACTTAGAAGAAATGAACAAATTCCTTGAAAAACACAACTTACTAAAACTAAAACTAGATTAAATAAAAAATCTGAAGAGTCCTGTATCTATGAAAGAAATTGAACTTGTCATCAAAATTTGCCCATAAAGAAAACTCCAGGCCCAAATGGTTTTACTTACGAATTCTATCAAACATTTAAAGAAGAAGTAATATCAACTACCCTAATTCTTTGTGAACATACAAAGGGAGGGAATAACCCCCAATCCTTTTTATGAGGCCAGCATAATCCTGATCCCAGAAAAATGACAAGGACATCACAAAAATGAAAATTGTACAAGACACAAAGACCAAAAAGAGGTAAATCATTCAAGAATAAAGACCAAAAAAAAGGTAACAAAACATTAGCAAATTGAATCCAGGAACATATAAAAATAATAATAAATCATGAGCAAGTAGAGTTTACATCAGGAATTCAACCTTGGTTAAATGTTTAAAAAAAAAAACTCTCACAATGTATTTTTACCACATCAAAAGAATAAGGAAGAAAAACTTATAATCATTTCAACACAGAAAAAGCATTTAATAAAAGCCAACACTCCATTTACTATCAAAAGTTTTAGCAAATTAGGAATAAAAAGCAAGCTAATTAAGGGCATCTATGAAAAATCCTCAGCTGTCTTTGTATTTAATGATGAACTATTAAAGGCTTTCCCCTTGAACTTGCCAAAAAAGGTAAGGACGCCCACTCTCACTATTTCTATTCAACACTGTACTTATGATCCTAGTCAGTGCTTCAAGGCAAGAAAAAAACGTAAGATCAGAAAGGAAGAAGTAAAACTGTCTCTGTTCACAGATTCCATGATTGTTTACATAGAAAATCTTAAGAAACCTACAAAACAACTACTAGAACTAATAACTGTAACAAGGTAACAGACCATAAGATCAATATACAAAAATCAACTATATTTCTATACATTAGCAAAACACCAGAATATTAAAAGCATTCGTGGAAAAAAGAACAAAATTATACTACCTGACTTCAAGACTTAACTACAGAACTATATTCATCATGACTAAGCAGTAATGGCCTAAGGACACCCAAATAAATCAGTGGAACAGAATAGAGAACCCAGGAAAACATACACATTCTTAAGTCACTTGATTTTTTTTTGCTGAAGAAGATTTGCCCTGAGCTAACATCTGTGCCAATCCTCTCTTTTGTATGTGGGATGTCGCCACAGCATGGCGTGATGAGCCATGTAGGTCTGCACCTGGGATCCAAATCCCCAAACCCAGGCTGCTGGAGTGGAGCATGCTGAATTTAACCACTATGCCACGGGGCTGGCCCCATAAGTCATTTGATTTTTGACAAAAGGCACCAAAGCAACACAGTGGGGTATAGAAAGTATTTCCAACAGATGATGATGAAATCACTTGCTACACATATGAAAAAAAATAAAAAATTTAACCCCTAGCTTACACTATACACAAATATTAATTTAAGATGGAACTTAGACCTAAATGTGAAAGCTGAAACTATAAAGCTTTTAGAAGAAAAAAAGATTATTTTCATGTCCTAGAGGTAGACAGATTTTCCAGACAAAACACAGAGAGCAAAAACCACAAAAGAAAAGCATATATCTTATAAAGGATCTGAATACAGAATATATAAGAACTTGTATAGCTCACTAATAAGAAGGAATAACCCGATGGAAAAAAATTTAAGAACAGACAAAAAATTTGAACACTTTATAAAGGAAAATATAAGGATTCCAAAAAATGCATTAAAAAGTGCTCAACATCAAGTCATGAGGGAAATGGGAATTAAAACTATAATGAGATATCACTACATATATCCAGAATTACTAAAATTAAAATGACAACACTCAACATTGGTGAGAATGAGGATCAAGTACTCTCATACTTCACTGGTGGGAGCATAAAACACTACAACCACTTAGAAGAACAAACTACTATGATATGCAGAAACATAGATGAATCTCAAAAACTATGTTGAACTGAACGAAGCTTTACGCAAAAAAGCACATATTGTATGATTCCATTTATATGAAGTCCTAGATCAGGCAAAACTAATCTATGTTGAAATAATCAGAACAATAGTTGCCTCTGGAAGGAAGTGGGGGTGGGACTGACTGAATGGGCATGAGGTAACTCTCAAGGATGATAAAGATATTGTACATCTTAATGGGTGTAAGCATTTGTCAAATCTCAAAAAAGTATATGCTTAAGATTTATTATATGCAGGTAAATTTTATCTCAGAATATGAACAAACATCAAATTCAATTATTGACTGCATGTTGAAGTATTTAGGGAGTAATGGTTACTGATGCCTGCAACTTCTTTCAAATGGATTTAAAAAGTTGACTGATGGATGTACAGGGAGATACATTGATAAAGCATTACAGTAACTTTAAGTTTGAAAATTTTCATTAAAAAATCCTAGGGGCAGAGGAAAATGAGGAAGATCTCTATCTATTATATGAAGAGCTCTCCAAGATATAGTGGTACATGCTTCATAAATCTCACAATTTATAAAGAGAACACAATAAATAAACTATGCCAGTTACTATAATACTGTATGACCCAGGTATCTTCCACTGTAATATCACCCAACTAACTTATATAGCTCAAAAAACTAAAATGAAATGATTAAAATAAGATAAAAAAACTTGAACAATTACTTTTCCTTATTAACAAATGCTATTTTCAAATATTTTAGCATTATGTATAAAATATTTTTAAAATAGCAATTCTCTGCTAGAAATTACATCAAAAGATTTTTCCAATTAACCCTTACTGCTACTTAGTATTACTCTGAAGAAACTATAACTAGCTCAGATTTATTATTTCATTAAATTTTGATTTTCATATTTTCTATAAAAATACTTAGCAGAAGTAAATTCATCTTACCAATGAGATCAATTTTTAAAAATAGTAATGTAAAAATTTACATTAAAACTGATTTTCCTTTTTGTATCATTATGGTGAAGTGAGTCATATTCTATGATTTTATAGGTAATAAAATAACTTTAGTGACTATTGGAGAGGGAAAAACAATAAAGTAGAGATTCTAAAAGATTAAGAACAAAACATTTTTCAGACTTAAAAAACTAAGGTTAATATTTTTTGGCCAAAAAAGGAAATAATTAAAAATTGAGACAGAGTTTTTAATAACCAAAAGCAACAAAAATCATAAAAGTAAAAAACAACAACGAAAAACAAACCTAATTAGGATTAGGGAAATACGGCACCTTGCATACCCAATAACATATAATAAACACACTCTGAAAAAATTTAAGAATTTTAAACATACAATATTTAAAAAACTTACCCTTTCTGCTTCAAAGGTAATTCAAGTTTAAATATGGTAGCATCATTAACAACTGCTTTATACGCCTACAAATAATTTAAAATTAAATATAAACATCATTTTTAACATTTGAAATACAGTTAAATTGCTACAATTCCAAAAATACATAAAAATATAAATTAATTTTTATTTTTAATGTTGTATCTGTCCTGATACAATTTTCAAGTCAATGACTTCAGCATGCTCTTAGTCATGTTCTGATTATCATTATTCTCATATAGGATCTTAATGCTCCCTGAGAACCATACCATTCTCTTGTCCACGAGTTCTCCTAGAAAACATTTTCATACCATCTTCTTTCTCTTGAAACCTCAAATATTTCCTCCCCCATGTATACTCTCAGCTGATAATGTGGCTTCCTACTCCATTGAGAAAACGGAAGTAATCAGAATTCCCTTCTATTCCTCCTGCATGATCACTATTTTCCCTCTCTTTGTTTCTGTAGCCTCAGCATACAAACATACTGTTATTGTTTAAATCCTTAAAATTCTGTGTTGGCTTTGTCCATCTTCAGCTACTGCCCCATTTCTCTCTCTCCCTCTTTAAGCTAAACTCCTGGAAGAACTATCTAATTCACTGTCTCCAATTTCTCTACTGCCATTCTTACCAAAAACCATTCTCCCCAGGCTTTCACATCACTACTCCACCCATTCGTTCTTGTCAAAGCCACTCACAAGCTGATCCTGCCCTCCTCCTGCAAGTGCCTTTTCCACTTGTTTTCCAGCACACGCTCCTGGTCATTCCACTCACTCTCCTCCCTCCTTGTGAAAGATAGTTCCTCATCTTTCTGATAAGTAAATTTAGCATGCCCCAGGCCAGCGCTTGGATCTCTTCTCTTTTCTATCCTCACTCATTAATTTGGTGGTCATACGCAGTGTCAGTGCTTTCAATATCATCTATATGCTGAAGCTCCCAAATTTATCTTTTCAGGCTTGTCCCCCACCTTAAACTCCAGACTTAACGTTGCCACATGGATGTTTAATAATCATTTCAAAGTTAACTTGTTCAGAACTGAGTTCCTAATCTCTCTGCAACCACTTCCCCAAAACCTGCTTCTCCCAGTCTTCCACATCTCAGCAAGCATATGCTTCTAACTGATCAGAATAAGAATCTGAGTGTTAGCCTGGACTGGTCTCTTTCTATCACATTCCACATCTGACTCATTAGCAAATACTGTATAGTATATTTTCATTATATAATCAGAATCCAACCACTTTTGACTACCTCCACCACTATCATTCTGGACCAAGCTTCCATCATTACCTAATTGAAGTACTTAAACAGGTCTTAACTGATATTCTTATTTCTTCTCTTGCCCCCTTCAGTCTACTCTTTTTGCAGAGCCAGGTAATCTTGTTAAAATGTAAGTCAGGTCCTGTCATTCTGTTCAATCTTTCAATGACTTTTCATTCTACTCAGAGTAAAAACCAAACTCCTAACCATGGCTCACAGAATCTTACGTGATCTGGCCTCCTGTTAGCTTTTTGACTTCAATTCCTACGATTCTCCCTCTCACTCAATCCCCTCTGGCAATGACCTCTTACTTCTCTGTTCCTGGAACATGATAGGTATATTCCTGCCTTCGAGTCTTTGCATCTGCTGTCCCCTCTGGCTGGAACACTCTTCCCTCAGATAGCCACATCAAGAATAAATCACCTTCAATCTTGATTCAAATGTCACCTCAGCGAAGCCTCTGCAGGCCACTCAATTTAATATTCCAAACCACCTAATTACCTCCATACTCCTTTAACCGTTTCCTACTCTAGCTACCTATCTACTTACTTATTTTAAAGCAGACAAATAGAGTGAGAAAAAAAGCCTACTGGAGAAAGTTGCTTGCCTTTTTAGAGCCACAGAAAAACTTGGGAAGTAATGAAAGGTAGTTGAAGAGGGGAAAAACTGACGGTAATTTCTAGTTATAGGTTTATGACATTTAAAAAGACACAACTCTAAGGATAAGACTATGTTTCATTATCATTATCCCACACTAGTGAAGATGGGAAAAGAGGGTATGGGAAACAAGAATAAATGTGACATAACTCTCACAGGAGCCCTGTGAAAGGACAGAGGAATCACCTCTGCTTGTGGTAGGATGTGGGAAGAGGTAGGGTATCAAGGAAGTCCCAGGAGAAGTATACTATGAACTGGGTCTTAGAGGATAAACAGGAATGCAATAATCAGTAACCATCCAAAAACAGGAAAACATTCTTGGAAAAATGAGGAAGAGAGCAACGTTCTAGCTAAATTCTAGGCCCATATCCAATGCTTACAAAAACATCTAACAAACCAAACACAATAAATACAGTTGTTCTCCACTAATGAAAAATCAGAGTTGCTGGGTTTTCAGTTTGTAATTTAATAGCATAATGATGCAAGTTTCTAATTAAAAGCAAATTATGACAGTAGTGTTAATATACAGGAATATATACCTTATCTCTTGCAGTAAGAAATCGTGGATCATCTTGAAAAGCTTCTTTGACGAGTTTACTAAATCTATTAAATAGTGTAAGTAACTGCTCAACATATTTCTCAGAGTCCTAAAAATAAAATTTTTTATATTCAATTGAGTTTTTAAAAAGCAAAGAATGATACAAAAGAGAGAAAATAAAAACAATTTTAATAAAACACTACAGCTTTAAAATTTGGGAAATTTTCTGAAGAATTTTTTCTTAAAATTAAAAGGTGTTCCAATACTACTGTTTTGTCATCAATTACTATTTTAAACACACAATCCTGAATTGAAAAATAACCTTGGGGCAAGCCCTGTGGTGTAGTGGTTAAGTATGAAGGGCTCTGCTTCAGCAGCCTGGGTTTGTGGGTTCAGATCCCGGGCGCAGACATACACCACTTGTCAAGCCATGCTTTGGTGGTGATCCACATACAAAACAGACAAAGACTGGTACAGATGTTAGCTCAGGGCTAATCTTCCTCAAGCAAAACAAAAAGAGGAAGACTGGCAACAGACATTAGCTCAGAGCGAATCTTCCTCACTAAAAAAAAGAAAATGAAGTAAAAACTAACCTTGATATACATCTATCATGCCATTAAGGAAAACTTACAGTAGTAATAGTTTCAGCAGCTGCTACCATATCTGCCAGGCCAGCACTAATGATATGCTCCTCCAAGTCTTTCAACATTGGCTCTATCCCATTAGGAACTTTATCCATCAACGAAAACATTAAATGTAATTCTGAAAGGATAGAACACACTCATAGAATCATTTCATCCATCAGAATAAATTTTCTCTTTGAATTGCATCATGGGTCTAGAATGCCTATGATTGTAAGAGTTTGGAGAAATATCAGTTGGAAGTTGATAACCTTAATAGTATTCTACGGGTACAATCAGTTTAGGAGTTGTTATAGAAAGTAATATAACTTCCTGGTCCACCTTCTCAGTCTGACAAAAATTATTTTTTAAAATAAACTCTAATAGGGGGCTGGCCCCGTGGCCGAGTGGTTAAGTTCGCGCGCTCCGCTGCAGGCGGCCCAGTGTTTCGTTAGTTCGAATCCTGGGCACGGACATAGCACTGCTCATCAGACCACGCTGAGGCAGCGTCCCACATGCCACAACCAGAAGAACCCACAACGAAGAACACACAACTATGTACCGGGGGGCTTTGGGGAGAAAAAGGAAAAAATAAAATCTTTAAAAAAAATAAAAATAAAAAAAAAAATAAACTCTAATAAAAAGTGATCACACACTGCAAAACCTAACTCCTCCTAAAAGGTTAGTCATTTGATCTTCAATCCAATGGAATATCTTTTATTCTAAGAAACAAAAGTTCACATAGAAGATCAGTACATTTCATAAAGTAGATGCAATATTAAATACATAGTCACATCATTAAGAGGTAAAAAAACCATGTCATCAGATTGTTCAGAGTAATGATTATAAAATCTTCAGACTTCATAAATCTTAAATTGTATTAGAGATAAAATTAAACTGTATTCACAAAGATTTTTCAGTTTACAAAAGCACTTTCTCATGTTATACTATTTAATTGCCCTCCACAAAAATCTTACCTCCAGACCTGGTTACTACTAAATAAATCATTTTGAAGGAAGTCCAACATGGATCAGAGATAACTCTACTTAGCTTGGCATACAGAAATTCAAATATTTCATTTGTGCCAATGAGCAGCTTGCTTTTTACTATAAAACTACTTCTAAAGAGTGTATAAAGTGAAGTGAAGTGAAACACATACTTTAAACGCAACTAAAGATTAAATAGGATCTTGCAATTATACACAACGAGATCTGGAGCATAAGACATCAAAATGTTAAAAGTGGTTATCTCTGGGTAGTAAGAATATGGGTAAATTTACTGCATTCTTTTTGGTTGTAATGTAGTTGCTACCTTCCAAAAATATACCATTATTACGCAAACATTTAAGTAACAAATAAAAACAGACTTCAGAAATCTTAAATCGTAAAATATTTTTGGAGAGAAGGATGAAGATTACTAACATGGAGTGTTTTATTACTTTCTAAAAATATTCATCACAAAATTCCACACAAAAGTCAAATACCTACTTCTAGCCTATACCATGCTTACCATTTAAAATAGTCTTTAGAAGCAGAGTCCTACTTTTGAGAACAAATTGAAATTCACACACACACAATCATTGATACCTAGGGGGGGAAAATACTTAAAATATAAATTAATAACCTTCTTTACAGTGCTTCTAACTGTGCTACATATTTTATTATTTTCTTTAAGCACAGTTTACTGTGACAAATGTACCTATGCATAAAAAAATGATCTAACAGCAATTTATTAAAAGTGTCCCGCTTCAAAGATACCCTCTTAAAAGATTATGAGAACTTTCTGTGATGTTTTACCTACTTTCAGTTTCATTTCGCTTGATCATGCCTTGGCACTCTGCTAAGATAGTCTCTTTAAAGGATGTCACCAGGGCATTTACACAGCATTCCATGAGCTGAAATACATCAAAATTGGTAAGGATGTTATAAGCATAAAAAAGCACAAATTTATTCCACTCTACTTTGCTCTATAGCTCCATAAAACCATATTGTTCAACAACAGCAAAAAATTAAGTATACTGAGAGGAGATTTTACTTACCTTCACTACAGGATTCTCGAAGATACTATACACTAGTTGACCAAAGTATGTTTCCCCCTAAGGAAAAGGCTCTATTATAGAACTTAGGTTCTCCTTAGAAATTTTTAAAACTTTCCCAAGGAGGGGAGGGAAAAAAAATGAAAAATACACAAAACAAAATGAAAAAATAAACTTTAATGAATTCTTCTTATCTGGAGAGAACTTGTGTTGGGATTAGATTCGACAGTTCTAAAACTATGAAGACATTCATTCAACAAACCATCATTGGATGCCTACTGTGTGCGGGCACCAAAGAAAGTGGTTAGGAGACAAAGAAGAATACGCTATAACCCCTGCTTTGGAGGAGATCACTGTCTAACTGGGGAGGGACGCAAACATAAACTAATAAATATGACTCAATTAAGTGGCAAAAAACACACATACCCCTCCACATACACCCAATAAACAAAAACAAGCAAGGGAATTTCTTTCTGGGGTAGTTAAAAAGATCTTATGCACAAGATGAAACCTAAACTGGATCCTGAAAAATAGGTATAAGTCCTAAAATAGACTGAGTATTCTAGGAAGAAGAATAAGCTGAATGTGGTAGGGAAGAGACAGATAGTGGGAAAGAAAGCTAGAAACATAGGCTGGAGCCAGATTATGAGTGAAAATCTGTGGTTTGGGATTTTATTCTATAGGTAGGGAAGGAAGAAGTGAAGGTTTTAAACAGAATAAATGTAATGAGCTTCCACTGCCCCCAAGACAATTTTAAAAGATCAGTTTAATGGCAGCAAGGTAGGTGGTATTGAGTGGTGGTAGGGAGACTGGCAAATGAGGCTGTGGAAATAGTCCAAGAAAGATGGCCAGGGACTAGTGTTCTAGGTGGCCCTTAGGAAAATCCGCCCTATCCCACTACTGCTCCCTCATGTCATATAATTTTTTACTCTTCTTGCAGGTATCAATTAAAATGAATAGGTTGTGAGTACTAAAGCAAGGTACACTGATACATCTGATACATCTCTTCTGAAAAAACAGATCATCTATCTGTATTAAGGAAGGGAATTTTATGTGCCTTAAAAGTTCCTTGTTAAAAATTCCTCTTGGAATTAACATAATGTTGATAATTACTAAAGCTGAATTTAGGTAATGGAGATTCATATACTATTCTTTCTACTTTTTATAATGTTTAAAATTTCTGTAGTTAAAAGTTTTTTTCAGGTCCCTCTTTCAGAACTATGCTAATGACTTTAAAATCCACGTATGTCAACTTTTGTCCTAAGAAAAACAATACACATACAAAGTCATTGATAAATTTCTGCCCTGTCAAGGTGAGAAGCTCTGCCCCAACTATTGAGTAATCTCATTCTACACCAGCTCTGGAATATGCACAACTGAACGCTCCCACCTTCAGCAGTGAAACCAGATTGAGAATAGGAAAATCTAACCATATTATCTATTAGAGAAGAAAGAGAAAGTACAATTGAAATAAGCTCCAAGTCCCAGTGGCTTCATCTCCATTTTCTATTTCATTGAAAATTTATACTTGAACATAATCCAGTTCAGTAGTAGTACAAATTTTGCAGATTCCAAAAATCTAGACCAGTGTGTTTCCAATTGTGTGTTGTGAAATCAGTTTTAATGGCTGTGACCAGCATTTTTTTTTAGTAACACAGAACAAAAAACATCAGTGTATCATAACTAATTATTTCATAAAACTTTTGTTTCACATATGTGCATATAAACAGTGCATACTAAGCTATGATATAAAATGTATTTCTTATTGTGGGTTACAATCAGGATTAAAAGGAGAGGCTAAATTGACAAGATAATTGAAGTAAACTGAGCAGAATTTGGTAACTGCTTAGATAAAAGGAGCTAGGGAAATTAAAGGTTGTTGAAGTAGTTTCTGGCTGGAGAGGTTAAACAAATTACTATAATAACAAGTTTCTTTTAATGAGCACTTACTCTGTACCAAGCATTGTACTAAATGCTTTACATGGATTCTCTCATTTAACCCACATGTCAACGTTATGAAGCAAGTATTTAACATGAGGAAACAAGCTTAGCGAAGCTAAGTAATTTGCAAAGGTTGCAGATAGTTCATAAGATCTTGAGCTGTAATATGAAACCAGGTATGTGACTCTACAGCCTACAACTTTCATTACTACATTAACAGAGCAAGTATATACTTAATAATGGCTACATGCTCAGAACTGAGTAAAGTGTTGTAAGGAACAGAGAAGTATAAAACATGGTTTATACTCTCAATGATTTTATAATCTAGTTGGGGACATACAAATACGTATCTAAAAACGTGTGTATACTTCATATATAACAGAGGTATATGAAAAGAAGTTCAACCTCACTAATAAAGCAAAGAAGTGGAAATAAATGCATCATTAGTATACTACAAACTTTACAAGCACAGAAACTGTTCTGTCCATAGCTATCTATTCATGGTCTTGCACACAGTTGGTACTTGCTAAATAACACAACAAAGCAGTCTATAATTTGCTACTAAATCAAGTGGTAAAAACAGCAGGTACAGTGGGGATTCAAATAAGAGGAAATCGATGAAGGCTAGAGAATTTGGGGCAACTTCATTGCAAGACGGGCTACAAGGATTCCGAAGGACTTGAATAGGCAGAAAAAAGAAAAGTGGAATATAAAAGCATTGAGAAAAGAAGAAAAATAAAACATTACTTAAAAATGAGTCCAAGAAAAAAACGAATAGAATGAGGTATATGAATGAGGAAATATTACTTATTGGAATAGAACAACTCCTGCTGGACAGTATTAAGCTGGAAAAATAGGTTAGGGCCAAATTATGAAGGGTCTTGAAAATCAGAGGTGGGAAATAATGACACCATGATTTTTGAATAAAGTGAAATAATGAAAGGGATGTTTATGAAAGAGCAGCCTGAATTCATATGGCCTGTAGTAAGAGTAAAGATGCTCAACCTCATTAATAATTTTTAAATGCACATAAAAAAATCTTTGAAAATCTATGGTACTGGGAGATTGGAAAAATTAATAGACTGACAAAACCCAGACCAGCAAACATAGACAGGCACATTATTGTTGAGAGTAAGAATTACTACAACATTTCTGAACATGAGTTTGGTATGATGTAGCGATTTATAAAAGTGCATAGCCTTTGCTTCAGCAATCTCATTTCCAGGAAATTCCATTTCAAAAGAAGGCCATATGTGAGAAGGATGTATGCATGAAGATGTTAAACAGATAGAGGCATATAAGGATGTTGTTCCAGGAAGTACTCTTTATAGAAAATAAACTATAATAATAATGAATAATAAGGAAACACTCTTCATTAGAGGATTGGTTAGGTATATTATAGTACATATATACGATGAGATACATACAGGCATTAAAATAATGTTATAACTTGAGCTGGGCTGGTGGCCTACTGGTTAAATTTGTGCACTCTGCTTTGGCGGCCGGGGTTCATGGGTTCAGATCCTAGGTGCAGACCTACACCACTCATCAGCCATGCTGTGGCGGCAAACCCCACACAAAATAGAGGAAGACTGGCACAGATGTTAGCTCAGAACAAATCTTCCTCAGTGCAAAGAAAAAAAAAGTTATAATAGAGTGTTTACAGTAGAAATGCATGATGTCATAAATTTCCTTTAAAACTCTAGAGGAAGGAAAGAAAGAAAGGAGGGAAGAAATGGAGGGAGGGAAGGAGGAAGGAAGTGGAGAGGAAGAGAGGTAAGGGAAAAAAGAAAAGAAAAAAGGGATCAACCTAGCCAGTAGGACAAAATGATGACCATTGTTGAATCTAGGGGCTGCTTACGGGGGTGGGGTTCATTACACCATTTTCTTACTTTTATAATATTTGAAAACTTTTACAAGGAAGCTTTTTTAAAAAAAAAATAAAGAGAATAATTATGTTATACATCCCTGTGAAATAAAAAACCCCTTAGAAAACTATTTTATGTAGGCAAAAAGAAGACAGGGAGATTGCCTGACAGAATTCTCTCCTTATTTCAAATGAGTCTTAACAAGAGGGTCAGTTCCTTGGGGCCAGAGACCATTTTATTCCTCTTCTGTATTTCTTCCCCATCATTTGCTAAAGTACTACAGACAGAGTCAACCCTAAATATATACTTGTTATTTGAAAAATACATCTTGAATGGAAAGGATAGTGATAAACCATCTCTCTCACCTTGTATTCCCTTTCTGTCTCCTTTTGCTAGCTTCCGTGAAGAAAAAAACTTTTGCCATATGCCATCAACTCCTGTATTTTGCCTGAGATGAGCACAACTTCTAAATCCATAGCAATCTCTCCCCAGAGGTCTGCAAGGTGAAACACTTTAACTATCAACGTGCTTGATGTTTTACCTTCCTCTATAGCAAAACTCTTCAAAGATGATGCCTGCCATAAAACACAGCAGGCACTCAGCATTTGTTGAATGAATGAATGCATAGGTCTGTGAAGATGAAAGGTAGGATAGGCAGGCTAAGTGATGCAGTAGAGTCCTTTGTTAGTGGTATTCAATTTGCACAATTAATTATACTTCACAGAAATTTAGTAAAAAAGCAACAAGTTCTAATTTTTGCTACTTATATAATCTTGTATAAGTAATAATTTGCTTTGCGCCTCAGCTATAAAATAGGAATCGAACTAAAAATTACCCTATGTTTCTCCACTTTAAGATTCTACTTTATCATTATCAGGTCTTTAACCATATAAGAATATCTGTAATTCTAGATTATAGACATTAATAAATTATTCTAGAATTAATTTATTACATGTGTGGTAGGTTATTCTCAAAATTAATTTCATTGGCCTTTCTAGCTTGGTTAAGATTTCTTTTTTTTACCATTATAACTAGTGGTACTTGCTTCATTTCTAAACTAGTTACACAAGTAACTCTCTATACAGAGCAATGAAGAGTCAGTTAGACCGACTCACCTTGACTCTGGATACCACTCAATATACTAAAATATTGAAGGTTAACAAGTTCTTTAATGTTACTAATTTACGACTTGTGACCTAGTTGCTAACTCAGTTTTTTATCAATGTTTTGCATAGACAGTAAAACAGTTTGTCTTAGAATCTGTAAGCAACTTTTTCCAAACCAGAGCCCTAACAGTAAAAACTACCATGCCAGGCACAGTGCTTAAATATTTTCTATATAGTATCTCATTAAACTCTGACAACACAAGTAGGTAGTATTTCACTTTACTGTTAAGAAAACAAGGATTACAAAGGTTGAATAACTTGCCAAAGGGCACACAGTCGGTAAAATGACAACAATGGAATTCAGCTCCTCATTTGGTTCGAAAATGTATGATATTAGTGCCCGGGTCATTGTAGAGACGAAGATTTGCCACCACCAATTCACTCTCTATTCCATTACTCTGTCGTATGAACAATCCATTTTATTCTACTGTCACTGAAGATAGGGACCAGGTCTGTCATTATCCCCAACTAGCACAAGGCTTGACATATTTTAGGTGCATAATAAATACTAACTGAATGCCCTTAGGAAATATCAACGTATGTAGGACAATCACCTAAAATACTAATAACCATAGAAAAATTTTAAGCTATCTTTGTTTAAATTTTTTTCTCACTCTTTTCTTACTGTTGTGTGTCACTTTTTACTGTCAATGCGTCTGCAGCAGCACAGCTGTGAAGCCCTCCTACCTGGTCTCACTAACATACTGCTGCTCATCTGCTGCAGGCCCATCCAGTGACAATCAAGCTTATTAGAATCATGTGTATAATTGGATCTGAGTGGGGCTAAGTTGCCCTCCTATAAGTAAAAGTAGAAGAGCAGACCTATCATGCATCTGAGGCAACAGTTAACTGCTCAGAACTCTTGGGCTAATTTGGTTTCCAGGTTGTCCACTGAACTGCAAGTAGCTAAAGTTGCTAAAAGGGTTGTCCTCTGGATAAGTATTACTATATTATGCATACCACAAATGCATATACATTGGCACTCAAGCAAGCTTGCACATGTGTGCAAAGACACACATACAAAGCATTTGATCCAAGTTTGGGCCCTCAACCCAAGATGGGCCAGTTGAAGCTAGGCTAATTAAAACCAGTGCGGCAAGACTCTCATCTTCTCTCAGATCATAAACTGGAAGGTGAGCCTGACAGCTCTCATGGTCCTCACTTCAACAAAAAAAAGTGTAACAGCTATAGAAGATGATAAAGCAGACCAACAGAAAGATACACACCTAGAAAGTTCTGGCAAAGCTCCACGTTTCTGAATTGAGATTTCCTTCATTTTAGTCTCACCCTAGTGCCTGTCAGAGTGGGATTTTTTTTGCTGAGGAAGATTCGCCCTTAGCTAACATCTGTTGCCAAACAATTTCTTTTTGTATGTGAGCTGCTGCCACAGCATGGCCACTGACAAACGAGTGGTGTAGGTCCATGCCCAGGAACAGAACCCGGGTTGCCAAAGTAAAGCGTGCCAAACTTAACCACTAGGCCACCAGGTCTGGCCCTCCACAGTGGATTTTACAAGAACCAACACATCTGACTTCTTTGTTTGAGATGGGTTCTTGCTTCTTGCAACCAAGAGTGCTAATTACATATATGTATGTGCAATACATATATTGAAAATTATTTATCAAACTTGTCTCTTCTTTATATAGCCCCAAATTGCTTAGCAGTATCCACAGGAACTCAGGACCTACAATTAGACTTAATTAGAAGCCCAGCTTCCCCATTTCCTAGCTGTGTGAGGGCAACACTTGGTACATCCTAAATTTCAGTTTCATTTGTAAAACAGAAACAATAACAGCATCTACCTACTAGTTCCACCTCCAGAATATATCCTGAGTCCCTCCACTTACACATTCCTCTTCACTGCTATCAACATATCTCTCAGGGATTACCAGTCTATAATCCAAATACCATACTGCAAGCCGAATGCTTTCTTTTAACATGAAAACTAGATTACATCAGTTCTTTGCTTAAAACCCTTGAATGGCTTCCACTACACTAAGCTCCTGCTCTTCCCTCTCCCCTCACCTTGCATCACACTCCTCCCCTCACTCACTATGTTCTAGCCACACTATAACCTTTCTCTGTTCCTAAAACATGCTAAGCTCATTCCTGCTTCAAAACCTTTACACTCGCTCTTCCCTCTGCCTGGAATGCTTTTGGCCCAGATCTTCACAAGGCTAGCTCCCTATCATTTAGGTCTTGGCTCCAATATCACTCCCTCAAAGAGACCTTCCCTGACTACAGTCCATAAAGTAAAAGCAAGAGCAGGAGCATTTCCAGCACTAATCCACTCTTTATAGTATCACTCTATTTTATTTTAGAAAGAATCACTTTTCATTTATTTGTTTACTTGCCCTTATCTGTCTACCTCCAGAAGAATGCTAGCTCTGTAAGAGCAAGGACTTTGCTTTGGTCATGCTATATCCCCACTGTCTCACCATAGGGACTAAATAAATATTTATTGAGTGAATGAGTGCTCAATAAATACAGGTCAAATGGTTAGTGAAAAAACTGGAGGATTATAATCTCTAGCTATAGGATCCCATCCCCTAACAAGCCAAGGGCATATTCACCAAAAAACAAATAAATCTTTAGATTATATAATTTTTACCCACATCCCGTGGACCATCATACAAGAAGGAAAGCAGTCCAGTGGGAAAAACAGTAGCTTGGAGCCAGGCAACTAAAGCATAACTAATCATTACATATATAATACTGAAGACAGTTATTTTTCATTAATTTTTTATTGAGGCAACATTGATTTATAACATTATATAAATTTTGGTGTACATCATATTTTGACTCTGTGTAGACTACATCATGTTTACCACCAAAAGTCTAGTTTCCATCCACCACTGTACATATGTGCTCTTTTACTCCTTTCACCCTCCCCACTCCTCCCTTGCCCTCTGGTAACCATCAATCTATTCTCTGTCTATGTGTTTGTTAGTTGTTGTGTTTTTTATCTTCCACATATGAGTGAAATCCTAACAGAATTGGTCTTTCTCCATCTAACCTATTTCACTTAGTTATAATACCCTCAAGGTCCATCCATCCATCTATATTGTTGCAAATGGTAAGAGTTCATCTTTTTTATGGCAGAGTAGTATTCCATTGTATATACACATATACACCACATCTTTTTCAGGGAGGGGGAGGGAGAAGATTGGCCCTGAGCTAACATCTATTGCCAATCCTCCTCTTTTTGCTTAAGGAAGATTGTCACTGAGCTGACTTAAGTACCAACCTTCCTCCATTTTACGTGGGACACGGCCACAGCATGGCTTGACAAGTGGTGCTAGATCTGTGGCTGGGATCTGAACCTGTGAACTCCAGGTTGCCAAAGTGGAGCACACGAACTTAACCACTATGCAACCAGGTCGGCCCCTACACCACACCTTCTTTATCCATTCACCCTTAATGGGTACTTAAGTTGTTTCAAAGTCTTGGCTATTGTGAATCAAGCTGTAATGAACAGAGAGGTGCGTATATCTTTTCAAATTAGTGTTTTTGTGTTCTCTGGATAAATATCCAGAAGCAGAATAGCTGAATCATATGGTATTCCTATTTCTAATTTTTTGAGGAATATCCACAGTGGCCATACCAGTTTACATTCCCACCAGCAATGTATGAGGGTTCTCTTTTCTCCAGATTCTCTCCAAGTCAGTCTTTTTAATAAGAGCCATTCTGACGGGCATCAGGTGATATCTCATTGTGGTTCTGATTTGTATTTCTCCAATAATCAGTGATGTTGAACATCTCTCCATGTGCCTGCTGGCCATCTAAATATCTTCTTTGGAAAAATGTCTGTTCAGATCCTTTGCCCATTTTTTAACAGGGCTGTTTTTCTGTTGCTGAGTTGTACGAGTTCTTTATATATTTTGCATAGTAATCCCTTATCAGATATGTGATTTGCAAATATCTTCTCCCAATTGTTAGGTTGTCTTTTCATGTTGTTGCTGGTTTCCTTTGCTGTGCAGAAGCTTTTTAGTTTGACTAGTCTCATTTGTTTATTTTTTCTTTTGCTTCCCTTGCCTGAGGAGACATGATAGTCAAAAAGATACTGCTAAGACTGATGTTAAAGAATACACTGTCTACATTTTCTTCTAGGAGTTTCATGGTTTCAGGTCTTACATTCAAGTCTTTAATCCACTTTGAGTTAATTTTTGTATATGGTGTAAGATAATGGTCTACTTTTATTTTTTTGCATGTGGCTGTCTAGTTTTCCCAACACCATTTATTGAAGAGACTTTCCTTTCTCCATTGTATGCTCTTGGCTCCTTTGTTGAAAATTAGCTGTCCACAGATATGCTGGTTTATTTCTGGGCTCTCAATTCTGTTCCATGGATTTGTATGTCTGTTTTTCTGCCAGTACCATGCTGTTTTGATTACTATTGCTTTGTAGTATATTTTGAAGTCAGGGATTGTGATGCCTCCAGTTTTGTTCTTTTTTCTCAGGAGTGCTTTGGCTATTTGGAATCTTTTGTTGTTTCATATAAATTTTAGGATTCTTTGTTCTATTTCCATGAAAAATGTCATTGTGACTTTGATAGGGATTGTGTTGAATCTGTAGATTGCTTTAGGAAGTATGAGCATTATAACTATGTGAATTCTTCCAATCCACGAGCATGGAATATATATGATATAAATTTCTGATGGTGAACAATTTCTTGAAATTTCTAACAATTAAAAAAAAATTATCTTTCCTCAATTTACACAATATCATCCGTGGAAAATGAAGTGTATGATTAATATCATGCAAAAATATTTTGGTTTATAAGTAAAATAAAGTTCCAGATTCAGTTAAGTATAAACAAGATTTTCACTTAAATGAGTGGCCAGTGGGACCACTGAACATTACTTGTGGGATGTGGTTTAATTCTGGTTATTGTGGCACAGTCTGACCACTCTGAGACATGTAGCATTCCTGGACCCCATGCACTAAAAATCAATCACTGTGACAACCAAAAAAACACCCCCACAAATTTCTATAACACTCACTGAGGTAGATACCACCTTCATTGAAAACCTTTAGCTTAGAGATCTCAGTTCAAAATATATTAGCTTAATGCAAAAATATTTTCTGTAATTCAAATATCCTCCACATTGAGACTGAAACCTTTCTCCTACTTTCCCAGACCTACTTCCACAACTTTCTGACACACTGTCTAAACTTTAGAGAATACAGTCTATCGGCACCCCACCCTTTCTCCACCTTTTGCTTGTTGGCATTTTTATGTTGTGATATCTAAACCACTCACAGCATAACTAACTTTCCATTGATTTATCTCTGTGAGAATTTGCTGTACTAATGACAAGCAAATTCAAATTCAAATTGAATTAGGATAAATCTATAAAAGGATCCTAAAGATATTATCTTGGTTACATAATAAACAACATGTAAACATCTAAATTTCTAATAAATATATTTTCTTTACATATAAGAAATTATGAGAGGAAAATCTTGGGAGTAACTTCCATTGTCTATATAGGATATGTCAAAATCCCTTTGGGGTATTATAAATTTTTATCCATTAAAAACGGTAGTTTGTGTTCATTCCTAAAATGGAAGAATGGTTTAATGTTAGGGACTCGGTTAATGTGATTTACTGAAGTAGTTCAATGGAGGAAAACACCATGTGATCATCTCCAGTGATGCTTCCAAAGTAAAAAAAGCCATTCTTCATAATATTCTTTATTCTTTTTTACATTTTATTTTGACTTTAGCCTTACAGAAAAGTTGCAAAATAGCAGAGAGTGGATCCAGCCTGGTGGTGTAGTGGCTAAGTTCTCACGCTCTGTTTCAGCAGCCTGGAGTTCGCCGTTTGGATCCCAGGTGCAGACCCTTGCACCACTTATTAAGCCATGCTGTGGCAGCGTCTCACATATAAAATAGAGGAAGATGGACTCAGATGTTAGATCAGGGCCAATTTTCCTCAGCAAAAAGAGGAGGACTGGTGGCGGATGTTAGCTCAGGACTAATCTTAGAGGGGGAAAAAAAAAACCAGCAGAAAGGGTCCATACATCCATCACCTAATTTTCCCTCATGGTAACACTTTACCTAACTATAGGGGAGGTATCAAAAGCAGGAAAGTAGTATTGGTATGATATTATTAACTAACTACAGACTTTATTAGAAATTCACCAGTTTTCCACTAAAGTCTCTTTCCTATTCCAGGATCCTATCTACAAGCCCACATTGCATTTAGTTGTTAGTTCTCCCAGTGTCCTCTAATCTGTAACAGTTCCTTGGTCTGTGTGTGTGTGTGTGTCTGTTATGATCTTGACACTTTCAAAGAATAGTTATTTTTTAGACTGTCTCTCAATTTGAGATTGTCTAATCTTTTCTCAGTAGAAAAAATTGTGCATTCTTGACAAGAATACCACAGAAATGATGATGTATTCTTCTCAGTTAGTGCATCTTATCAAGGGGTACATAATATCAATATGTACTATTACTGGTGATGTTAACCTTGATCACTTGAATAAGATAGTGTCTTTTGGATTTCTCCATCATAAAGTTACTATTTTTCCCTTCCTAAATATCTTAGGGAAGATACTTTGAAACCACAAAAATATTTTATTTCATTTCAAACTTTTGGCCATTAATTTTAGTATCCACTAGTAGAGCTTGTCTACAAGAATTATTACTGTGATATTTGCCTAATAGTGATTATGTATTTCTCTTCATGTTTATAAAGTGGAATTCTTCTGTAAAAATGAATTTCATATGTTTGATAGCCATTATTAAGTATATATTTGTGTGAATTATCTGTATCTTTTTCCAACTTTTTCCTAACAGATTTTTTGTTACTCAATTGTTTTTGGTGAGGAAAATTGGCCCTGAACTAACATTTGTGCCAATCTTCCTCTATTATGTATGTGGGACACTGCCACAGCATGGCTTGATGAGCAGTGTGTAGTCCATGCTCGGGATCCAAACCTCTGAACTCCAGGTCGCTTAAGCAGAGAGTGCAAACTTAACGCCACTGGACTGGCCCTGTTCCTCAATTTTTAAAAGTTCTTTATATAGCAGGGGTAATTAGGCCTTTGTCTGTTACATATGTGGCAAATGTTTTTTCCCAGGTTGTCAGTTGTCTTTTGTCTTTGTTTATGGTGTTTTGAAATTTTAAAAAAATTTTTAATTTTTAGGGGCTGGCCCAGTGGCACAGCAGTTAAGTTAGCACGTTCCGCTTCTCAGCAGCCTGGGGTTTGCTGGTTTGGATCCCAGGTGCGGACATGGCACCACTTGGGAAAAGCCATGCTGTGGTAGGCATCCCACGTATAAAGTAGAGGAAGAGGGGTATGGATGTTAGCTCAGGGCCAGTCTTCCTCAGAAAAAGAGGAGGATTGGCAGTAGTTAGCTCAGGGATAATCTTCTTCTTCAAAAAATATTTTTTTAAGTTTTAAAGTTTAGGTTTATTTCTTTTATTAAGGTATAACTGGCATATAAGAATATATTAGTTTCAGGTGTACAACATAATGATTCAGTATTTGTATATATTATGAAATGATCACCATAATAAGTCTAGTTAACATCTGTCACCATACATAATTAGTTTTCTTGTGATGAGAACTTTTAAGATTGCAAATTTTTAAATGTAGTCAAATTTATCGATCTTTTCTTTTATTGACTCTGAATTTTGAGTCATATTAAAAAAAGCCTTTCCCTACACCGAGGTTAAAAAGGAATTCTAATACTTGTATAATTTCATTTTTAACATCTATATCCCTGATCCATTTGGTGTTTATCCTTCAGAATGGTGTAAAATACAGATCTAACGATCTTCTTCCAAATGGCTACTGAGTTATTCAATCACCACTTTCAAAAAAATGTCCATCTTTACCTCCCAGTGATTGAAGGTCCAACCTTTGTCATATATACTTCTGGACTCTCTATTCCATTTCACTGGTCCACTATCTATTCATGGGTCGATACCATACTATTTTAATTATGGAGGCTTCATATAGTATGTTTTAATGGCTGGTAGGGCTAGTTCTCCTCAGTTTTTCTTTTCCAGTGTTTTCCTAGATGTTTATTTTTAGATTCTTAGATGTTTATTTTTCCACACGAACTTTTATATCCACTTGTCTAACTTTATAAAATAGTTGTTGGTATTTTTATTGGAATTACGGTGGATATACAAATTAATTTAGAAAAGAACCAAGATCTATATACTTTTGAGTCATAGGGATGGACATCTTTCCATTTTTACAAGTCAACTTTTGTGTCTTTTGAGTGCTTAAAATTTTTCCTCCTATAGGTTTCACGTATTTCTTGTTAAATTTATTCCAAAGAATTTAATTTTCTTTGCTGTTACCATAAGTAAAGTTTTCCCTAACACTATATTCTCTGTTTATTATGTGTGTGTATGAAGGTTATTGATTTTTGTATGTTCATTTTATATCCTGCTACATTACTGAATTACTTTATTGTTTGAGTTAGTTTTATTATTGATTACCCTGAGTTATCAAGATATACTATCATATCTTCTCCAAACTGAGACATCTCCAAACTTACTTCTTCTTACCCATTCCTATGCTTCTAATTGGTTTCACTAGCCTAATTATATAAGCTAATATCTCTAATACAATGTTAAATAGCAGGATAGTGGGCATCCTTGCATCGTTCATGATCTTAATGGAAATGCCTCTAACCTTTCTCATAAAATAAGATACTGGTTTTAGGACCAAGGTATATACATTCCTGGTAATATTCTTAATAAAAGAAGAAGTGATTACTTTCTTAACATAATAAAATGCATACATCATGCCAAAAACCAGCATGATACTTAACGGTGAAAATTTAGAAGCATTCCCATCAAAGACTGGAAGAAGACAAAGATTCCCAACATTATTTAACGTTTTCCTAAAATTAACCAATGATAGATTTAGTTCACTGAAGGAAATAGGAGGTATTAATATTAGGAAGAAGTAAGCATCATGGTTTGCAAATATGTAAGCAAATGCTCGGAAAACCCAAGAGAACAAAATAAAATTCTTATAAACAATGAAGTTCTGTAAGCGGCTAAATGTACCTCTGGCCTTTATTAGGCCTGGCCTGACGAGTGGGTACTACGTAGGTGAGATATGCTCTATTATAAGAATACGGGTCCAAAAACTTGTTTTCCTGTGTATATTAAAAACTAATCAGGTTTAGAAGATTAAGTGTGACTCATACTAACTAAACTCAAGGAAGGTAACTGATTAAACCATAACAATACGTTAATTTTCAGAGAAAAACATAAATGCCAAAAATGTACATTTTTTCATCTTAAATTCTGATGTGTATTATTGTGAAGCCTCATATGAATTGATATGTACTTGTCCTCTGTTACTAAGAATAGTCTAACAGGTAAATACAGACTAAAACTAGTATCAATAAACCATTAAGATATAGCATAGAATGTTCTGATAGCTGATAATTCCTCTAAGAGAATTTAGGGCAGTAAGTCAGTTCTGAATAGCTTTCAGTATGGAAAGTGACTTGTTTCTTACTAACTATTCAAATAATACTGTTCATATTTTATTCATATTAAATTAGAACAGAGGACTTGGTCATTTTTTGGTTTACTGTTCCTTGCATTACAACATATTTCATTTTAACATACTTATCTTTGGAAATAAAAATTGTAAATTAACAAATATATAATAAATATTATGTATATAGGATAATGGCCTTAGCTCAGTGAGGTATATAATACAGTAATGCATCTGCATTAAGCTTAAATTCTCAATGTTATAATTAATTCTACAGCTTTGGTGTTTGATGTCTCCTCTACACCAAATTTTGCTGTACAAACTATACAGTAGTCACTGACTAGTATTAATCTATGTTAAAAGTTAGGAGAGTGATAACCTTTGAAGAAAAAGATGGTAATAGTACTTTGGAGGAGGCATGATGAAAAGTTTCTGAATTGCTGGTAATTCTTGTTCTGGTAATTTCGCAGGTATGTTCACTTTGTGATAATTCACTTACTATCTACTTGAGATTTTTGTGCACTTCTCTGTACGTATGTTATACTTCAATTAAAACAGGTGATTTAAAAAAACAGAAAATCAAAACAAAACAAAAACAAATCATACGAACAGTCATCTTACAACTCTAATAAAGTACTATTTCTTTGGAAGCATACTATATATTGCACTTAGGGTCTTTGCTGGGAGAAAAAACAACTTTAAACTCTAGAATCATTCAGCTTGGTGAAATGCTCATGCTAATGGATAGCCATGGGAAGAGCAAATTCACATCTTCTATTTCAATTTTTTCCCCAATGTGTGTGTATGTGTTTTAAAGTAGGGAAAGAGACTTTATTGTTCTACACAAGTCGTTATGTATACTTGTTTATTTCTACCTTTCTCATTCTCTTTTCCTTGCTCTTTCTTATTTTCTTAGTTGGACATCTATAGTTGAATTTCCATAAGTTTAATATGGATATGATACAACTAAGCTGTATAAACTACAGTAGAAAAATAGAACAACAATTCTATCTTACAAAACTGCAACATCCCCACCCAGATGACATGGACACATCAGCCAACTCAAAATATTCAAATCCCTCTGACTAAACTCATCTTTCTCCCTCACTACAAGATTTACTCTTACACCCGATCTCTTGGTAGCAGCACAATTCTACCAAGCCAAAACCTCAGAAACATAACTGACTCAATTCTCTCCAATATCTAGCCCCATCCATATGATACAATGTATCACCTCTAGGAAGTCTTTCTCTCCCTTTGTCTTTCCATTCCCATTGCTATAACCTATTTGGTACTCCTAATACCTTCCTTCAATTATCGTGACAATCTTTTACTTTCCGTTCCCAGCTCTTCCCCAATCCAATTAATCTTTCATACTGTCACTAGATTAATCTTCCTGAGGAATGACTTTGAGCGTGGCATATTTACTTAAAAAAATTTCAATGCCTTTCCCTGCTTTCTGATTGAAGCCCAAGCCTGGGCTCCTGTAAATTTCTGTAGAGAACTTTATAAACAATCACTAAATCAGCCCTCTTTTCTGGCCATTATCAAAGTTATTTTAACTTAAAAAAAAATTATTTTATTGAGGTCATATTGGCTTATATCATTGTGTAAATTTCTGTGTAGACTGCATCCTCTTCACCACCAATAATATTTTTACTTTTGAAAGAGGAACAATTTTGCACATTATGAAAAGTAAAACAAAAAGACAAGGGGAAGAGATCAAACTCAGCCTGATTTCTGAAAAAGAATAAACATGACTATCATTCAAGACGGAAGAAGCCAAAGAAAAGTCAGAAGAAAAAAAAAAAAATCCCATCCATAGTTGAAAATTTTTTGGTTGTAGGCAAACTAGAACACTACTTCTTTGAATATAACTCTAACTCTAGTTCCTAGGCTCCAAAGACTGAAAGGAACTGGAGGAAACATTGCTATGATTGAGGAATTTCTAAGACTCTATCCAAGCTTGATTCTTACCTTCCTTACAAAAGCACACTAAGGTCATTCTCCAGGTAAAAGAAAACACCCAGGAAAGATACTGTAGCATGGCTATTACCTCTGGTCAGTTTTTTTTTTTTTAATGAGGAACTCAATAATACAGAATAAAGCAACAATATAAAAGACTGATGTTCTCTTATCAAATAATCAATATTTTATCTCATGACAAGATGAAGTTTGAAAACATCCTCCCATAACAAGAAATATCCCCTAGTAGCAATGATTCAGTACCCACTAATTCAGTGTTTGCAGCCATTTTATAGAACATAATTACTGTGAATAATGAGAATCAACTGTATCTCTACAGATTATATTTTACTTGCTACATGAAAGTCACTAAAAAGGTTACCTTTAGATATGCATTAAATATAATAAAAGGAGACTGCTTAAAAATTAAGTACATTAAATATAGTAAAATCTAGAAGAGGGATGGCAAATAGGATTTTATCTTGCACATCAGCTCTGAAAAATAATGAGTTCTGAATAAGGTGCCTTCTGAAGCTGTGCTATGGCTCACTGGGAAGAAGTACTATAATCAACTAGTAATGCTGGTCAGAGACATGAGAAAGTATAAATAATGTTACTTGCATCATGTATTTGCCATCCCTGGGCTACTCTACTTCAAATAATCTCACAGAAAACACAATTACAAAATTACTTACTGCTTCAACAGAGTTACATTCTCGTCTTGTTTCTAAATAACGTAGTGCCCGTTTTTCTTCTTCTTTTAATTTAGCATCTGCCTGTCCAGAAGCAAAATAGCAATCATTTTAAGAATATCAAGAGAATAGCTCAAAGTATCACATATACTAAGTTCTGACTTACATATTTCATATAATTCTGTACACCATTTTGTTGTAAATACGAGGGTGCCTGTGTTCTATAAAATCTCTCTGTTGAATCCAAGTATGCCTTCTCAAAATTGTCCCTATAAATTTGAAGCTTATCCTCAGGATTAGAACAAAGGTTAACTGAAAAACAGAAAATAAAATTTTACTCTAATTATGATTCAAACCAGTATTTTGAGTACAATAAATGAAATAACAACTATTGAGGAGTCATCATGTGCAAGGGACTATAACAATGTTCAAAAGACCATAAAAAACCATTGAAAACAAAATTCTTCTCCATAAGAAACTTATGGAGAAGATAAACATAAAGATAACAGCACAAAGCAGTAAAGTGACAAACAGTGCAGATAACATGGACTATTTTACTTTTGAATAGGAAAGAGACTGACTTCTAACTGGACGATCAAGAAACCATTCACAGAAGAGATAGGATCTGAATTGAGTCTTACCGAATAAACTAGTATTTATATAGATTAGTAAAGTAAGTAAACACTCAGAAGTAGAAAAGCACAAGGTCAAGTCAAGGTATAATGACTACGTTGTCTAAGTGGACTGTAAGGTTAATAGAAGATAAGATAGAATGGTTAGTTAGGAATGGTTGTGGAGAGGCTCAAATTTTGGGTTAAGTAACTTGAATTTCTAACCTCTAAATGGGTAAGAAAAACACCAATAAAATAGTACTTAAAAATTAACCTTGTGAACAGCACGCAGGTTAAATGATAGCAATAAGACCCTTAGAAGACGACTGCCTGAAAAGTCCAGAAGTAGAGTTTAAAGAAGTCTGTAAAACTGGTGGCAGTTGAAAGAAAAAGTGATGAATTTCAGGGACATGACTAACGAAAATCTAGACTTAATAACCTAAAGAAATATGAGGGCAATGAAGAAAGCAAGTGAAAGATAACTAAAGGTTTAGTAATATAAAAAATTCTTATTGACAACTGTTTTATGCCAGGCATTCTATGTTCAGTAAAGATACAGGGTCAATAACACAGTTAATTACACTGAAGTACTATGCCAGGGAGGCACAGGTACCATGAAGCACCGTGAGAGGACTTAATCTAGTCCGGAAATTAGGAAAAGCCTCTATGAGAAAATAGAGGATGACGATGAGTTAGAAGATAAAGAGGGGGGCCGGCCCTGTAACCGAGTGGTTTGCGTGCTCCGCTTCAGCAGCCCAGGGTTTCGCTAGTTCGGATCCTGGATGAGGACATGGCACCACCCATTGAGCCATGCTGAGGCAGCATCCCACATGCCACAAGTGGAAGGACCCACAACTAAAAATATACAACTATGTACTGGGGGGCTTTGGGGAGAAAAAGGAAAAATAAATCTTAAAAAAAAATTAATTAAAAAACAAAAGAAGATAAAGAGGAAGGAGGAAGAGTATTCTAGTCAGAGGAATCAACATATCCGACTGAAAGAACAGATGAGAATATTGTTGTCAGAAACTGAAAAGTTCAGAAAGGAATGTACACATGGAATTCATTTACATCCTAAAAATATAAGTACAAAACCAGTAACCTTTTATAAGCTATAGATTCAAATCTACATTTCTCTAAGTTAGGTCACTAAAAACATTCATCAGCCAAGAAATGAGTGAGATGGAGAAAATAAATATTAACTACATGAATATAAATGTATGTTTCTTTAAAGCAGAATTAATACCGGTTGTGTACTCTTAAAAGCATCTGACACTAACAGTAGATGTGACTGTAAGCTAATAAACATAACTTTGATAGTATTACTCTATAATTGTCTTAGAATTTCTATGAAAAGGAAATTATGATCATAAAAGTTCAGAACATACCATATGATTCTCTTACTCCAATGACCAGCTGAGAATCAAAAGCTTCTCCTAATCTTTCAGCATGTACCAGCTTCATTGCACTATCTTGGAGTCTGTTTTTTATATTTGAAAAGATTGACTCATTCCATGTATCAAGCATGAGCTAGGAAAAAAAGAACAAAATATGCAATCATTTCAATTATTAACATACTAAGAACCACATACACACACACAAAATTTTACGTACAAACTCACAGATACACACACACAAATCAAATTCTTAGACCTACATTCACTTGAACACTTCAGGGAAGCAGTATATTTAAATTTGGTAAATAACACATGGTAAATAATGGTAAAGAACACATTGCAGAATTAAACATAATTGTAATTGAATTTCAGCTCTGATACTTATTTATCTGCTTTCCCATCTGTAAAATAGTGAAAATAATAGTACAAATTTCAAGTGGTTGTTGTAAAAATTAAATATGGTAATACATGGAAAATGTTACTTCCTCTACAGTTCCAAGGTTGAACTTTAGAAATACTGATATTTGTTTGGAATGCTCATGTGCATGTTTGTACAAACACACAATAAATGCAAAAAGGGCCAACTGAAAATCTGTTTGATACTGGACCTTAAAAAAAGGAATACACAAATCCACCTTACGGACGTTCCATTTAAATGATGGAAATAGTATACACATATTCATGAGTACATATTATCACTCCAAGTAACTTTGTCAGGTATAGAAAATATGTTAATAACAACAGACGCAGCATCAATAATAATAACAAGAATAACAGTTATATAACATTCACTATGTACTAGCACTGCTCTAAGTACTTTCCACATAGAACTCATTTAATCTTCACAACCTAGATATAGGTACTATTATCTCCCTTTTAGATATGTGGAACCTAGGGTACAAAGAGGAAAGCTAACTTTCCCATATTTACACAACTCATAAGTGGCAATACTCAACTCGTATCCAACACCTGTGGTCCCAGAATTGATGCCCTTCATCACTAGTGATGCTAATTCCCATAATTAATAGGGAATGGTAAGACTTAAAAGAGTAACAGAAAAAAAAAGAGGACAAGATTATGGAACTGCAAATTAAAAGGCATCTAGAAGTGTTTTTCTTTTTTGGGGGAGGCGCAATTTCTCATATTGCAGTTATTTCTACCACTGAAGAACCACTGGATATCTAAATTTACAGTACCCCTGTCAGCATTAGTACAAATTTTAAGGCTGAGAAAGAGCAATAAAGCCCAGGCCACTACCTGAATGCCTGAATTTGTTCCTATAACCATTGCAGCAAGAGTTGTTTAAAGGTCAAATGGCATATTTTACTTTTCAAATCTGGGGTTCCATTTGATTCTCACAAGTAGGAATATACATGATAAATGAGGACAAAGGAGTTAGGTCATTATTGACTGAAGAGCTAAAAGGGAAACACAGGACTCTTCAATTTCAGAGCTGAGTTCTTTCCAGTAAATCCTGAGTTGTTACTGGGTACAGAGCTTTTAACTAGAAACTATGTAAAATATGAAGATAAACACAGTACAGACTGAGTTTATAAAGAGAATCAAGTAAAAAGGTTATAAAGATGACAGCAGTGTAGCCACAATTAAACACAAAGATACCAGAAGGTAACCTAATAAAGGGAGAGATTTTTCAAACAGAAAAAAATAATTTAATTATAGGAAGGTAAAAGTACAAAGAAAGAATAAGGAAATAAAATACTGAAGACAAAACTAGGGAAAGGAGAAAGGGAAAAGGGAAAGCAAAGGAGGTAACATTTGAAGACACAGATCTACCACTTACGACCACATAAAAAGGTGAAAGAGAATTGAAGCTAAAAATGAAAGAAAAAAATTATTATGCAATGAAACCCAGCAAGAACCGAAAAGAAATTAATATGTGAAGTAGAAAAACCCACTTAAAGTCTAAATTACTTTCAAAAGTCTTCAAGTCACCCTCTTTCTGAAGAATATTAGGAAAAAAATGAGAAAACTTACTTACCTTTCGAACAATACTGTCTTCTACGTTTGATTTTTTATTGCTGCCCTGTTTACCCATTAAAGTAATCTCTAGTTGACAAAAAGGCTTCGGTAAAATGTCACATTGTGTAAAGAATTTTCGCCACTCAACAATATATGCTTTTAGCAAAGCTGTATCATCTTGATGGCTCAATACTCGCTGAAAGAAAAGAATTGTACCAATGTGAAATAAATACAAATGCTTTAAAAAAAACAAAATATATTCATGCTATAAATTTGAAATATTTTATTTACTGTACAAACTATATTATACCCAAAATAAATTAAACCATATATATATGCAAGAGAAATTAAAACATGTTCATATAGACTTATTTTGGTGACCATTTCGCAATATAGACATATATCAAATTATGTTGTACACCTGAAGCTAAAAAAATATTATATTGTTAATTATATCTCAAAAAAAAAATCCTATACCCTTTAGCTATCACCTTCCTATCTTCCCCTCTTCCTCAAGCCCAAGTAATCACTAATTTACTTTCTGTGTCTATACACTTGCCTGTCCTGGACTTTCATATGAATGGAATTATATAACATGTGGACTTCTATGACTGGCTTCTTGCATGTGGCACTGTTTGCAGGGCTTATCCAAGTTGTAGCATGTATCAGTACTTTATTCATTTTATGGCTGACTACTATTCCATTTTACAGATATACCATATTTTGTTTACCTGTTTGTCCACTGATGGACATTTGGGTTGTTTCCACTTTTAGGCCATTGCAAATAATGCTGCTATAAATGTCTGCGTACCAAAAAAAAAGTTCACAAAAAACTTGTGTATACTCACCAAGAAAAAAGAAAGAGGACTCAAATAAAATCAGAAATTAAAGATGAGGTGCTACAACTGATACCATAGATAGACAGAGGATCATAAGAGAGAGACTACTATGACAAATTATCCACTGAAAAATCTTATAACCTAGGAGAAATGGATAAATTCCTAGAAATATACAATCTACCAAGACTGAATCATGAAGAAACAGAAAATCTCAACAGATTGATTACTGGTAAGGAGATTCAATCAGTAACCAAAACCTTCCCAACAAACAAAAGTCCAGGACCAGACAGCTTCACTGGTGAATTTTATCAAACATTTAAAGAAGAATTAATACCAATCTTCTTAAACTCTTCCAAAAAACATAAGAAGGAACACTTCCAAACTCATTTTACAAGGCCAACACTACCTTGATACCAAAACCAGACCAGGGTGCCACAAGAAAAGGAAATTACAGCTTAATATCCCTGATGAATGTAGATGCAAAATTTCCCAACAAAATATTAGCAAACCAAATTCTACAGCATATTATAAAGATCATAGACCATAATCAAGTGGGATTTATTCCAGGGATGCAACAATGGTTCAATACCTGCAAATCAACCAATGTGATATACCACATTAACAAAATGAAGGATAAAAATTATATGATCATATCAATAGATACAGAAGGATTTGACAAAATTCAACATCCACTTATGACAAAAACTATCAACAAACAGGGTATATAGGGAATTTACCGCAACATAATAAAGGCCATACAGTAGGCCCCCAGTATCTACAGGTTCTGCATCCACAAATTCAAGCAACCGAGGATCAAAAGGCCTAGGATGGTTGTGTCTGTACTAAATGCAGACTTTTTTCTTGTCATTATTCCCTAAACAATACAACAACTATTTACATAGCATTTACATTGTATTAGATATTATAAGTAATCTAGAGATAATTTAAAGTTTACGTGAGGAGGTACACAGGTTATACGTAAATACTATGACATTTTATATAAGGGACTTGAGCATCTGCGAATTTTGGTGTCCATGGGGAGTCCTAGAACCAATTGTCCATGGATACTGAAGGATGACTGTATATGACAAGCCCACAGCTAACATCATATTCAATGGTGAAAAGCTGAAAGCTTGTTCTCTAAGATCACAAAGAAGACAAGGATGCCAACTCTCACCACTCTAATCCAGCACAATACTGGAAGTTCTAGCTAGAGCAATTAGGCAAGAAAAAAGAAATAAAAGGCATCCAAATTGGAAAGGAAGAAGTAAAACTGTCAGTATGTGTAGATGACATGATTTTATACACAGAAATCCCTGAAGACTCTGCTAAAAATCTGTCAGAATAAATGAATTTAAATAAAGTTGCAGTGTACAAAACCAATATACAAAAATCTGTTGCATTTATATACACTAATAATGAATTATTAAGAAGTAAAATTAAGAAAACAATCCCTTTGGCCAGAGCAATTAGGCAAGAAAAAGAAATAAGGGAATCCAAACAGGCAATGAAGAAGTGAAACTCTTGCTGTTTGCAGATGACATGATTTTATATATGGAAAACACTGAAGAATCCATCAGAAAACTATTAGAAATAATCAACAACTACAGCAAAGTTGCAGGGTACAAAACCAACTTACAAAAATTAGTTGCATTTATATACTCTAATAACGAACTAAGAGAAGGAGAACTCAAGAACACAATCTCATTTATAATTGCAACAAAAAGAATAAAGTATCTTGGAATAAATTTAACCAAGGTGAAAGACCTATACAATGAAAACTATAAGACATTACTGAAAAAAACTGATGATGATGTAAAGAAATGGAAAGATATTCCATGCTCATGGATTGGAAGAATAAACATAGTTAAAATGTCCATACCACCTAAAGTAATCTACAGATTCAATGCAATCTCAATCAGAATCCCAATGACATGCTTCACAGAAATAGAACAAAGAATCCTAAAATTCATATGGAGCAACTAAAGACCCTGAATAGCTAACGCAATCCTGAGAAAAAAGAACAACAGTGGAGGCACCACAATCCTTGACTTCAAAATATACTACAAAGCTACAGTACTCAAAACAGCATGGTACTGGTACAAAAACAGGCACACAGACCAATGGAACAGAATTGAAAGCCCAGAAATAAAACCACACATCTACAGACAGCTCATCTTCAACAAAGTAGCTAAGAACATACAATGGAGAAAGGAAAGTCTCTTCAATAAATGGTGTTGGGAAAACTAGACAGCCACATGCAAAAGAACGAAAGTAGACCATTATCTTATGCCATACACAAAAATTAACTCAAAATGGATCAAAGACTTGAACGTAAGACCTGAAACCATACAACTCCTAGAAGAAAATATAAGCAGTATCCTCTCTGACATCTGTCTTAAAACAATCTTTCTGAATGCCATGTCTACTCGGACAAGGGAAACAAAAGAAAAAATAAGCAAGTGGGACTTCATCAGACTAAAGAGCTTCTATAAGGCAAGGGAAACCAAGATCAAAATGAAAAGATAACCCACCAATTGGGAGAAAATATTTGCAAATCAAATATCCGACAAGGGGTTAATCTCCATAATATATAAAGAACTCACACAAATGAACAATAAAAAAACAAACAACCTGATCAACACATGGACAGAGGATATGAACAGAAATTTCTCCAAGAAGATATGCAGATGGCCAAGAGACACATGAAATATCACTAATCATCAGGGAAATGCAAATCAAAACTACACTAAGATATCACCTTACATCCGTTAGAATGGCTATAATAACCAAGACAAAAATAACAAATATTGGAGAGGTTGTGGAGAAAAGGGAACCTTCATACACTGCTGGTGGGAATGCACACTGGTGCAGCCACTATGAAAAACAGTCTGGACTGCTCTCAAAAAACTAAAAAGAGAAATACCATATGACCTGGCTATCCCATTATGGGGATTTATCCAAAGAACATGAAATCAACAATTCAAAGAGACTTATGCACCCCTACGCTCACTGCAGCATTAGTCACAATAGCCGAGACATGGAAGCAACCCAAGTGCCCACCAACTAATGATTGGATACAGAACATGTGGTATTGATTTACAATGGAATACTACTCAGCCATAAAAAAAGATAAAATTGTCCCATTTGCAATAACATGGAGGGACCTTAAGTGTACTGTGTTAAGTGAAATAAGCCAAAAAGAGAACAACAAACACCATATGATTTCACTCATATGTGGAAGATAAACAAACACATGGACAAAGAGAACTGTTTAGTGGTTACCAGGGGGAAGGAGGTGTTGGGGGTGAGCACAAAGAGTGAAGGGATACACCTATATGGTGACTAACAAATAATAATGTACAACTGAAATTTCACAATGTTGTAAACTATCATAACCTCAGTAAAAATAAAAAAAGAAAACAATCTCATTTACAATTGAATCAAAAAGTATAAAATACCTAGCAATAAATTTAACCAAGGAGGTGAATGACCTACACTGAAAATTATAAGGCACTGATGAAAGAAATAGAAGATGATGCAAACAAATGAAAAGATACTCTGTGCTCATGAATTGAAAGAATTAATATTCTTAAAATATCCATACAGGGGCCAGCCCAGTGGTGCAGCGGTTACGTGCGCAAGTTCTGCTTTGGCGGCCCAGGGTCCACCAGTTCGGATCCCGGGTGCAGACATGGCACTGCGTGGCAAAGCCATGCTGTGGTAGGCATCCCACATATAAAGTGGAGGAAGATGGGCATGGATGTTAGCTCAGGGCCAGTCTTCCTCAGCAAAAAGAGGAGGATTGGCAGCAGATGTTAGCTCAGGGCTAATCTTCCTCAAAAAAAAAAAAAAAAAAAACAAACCATACAACCCAAAGCAATCTATATATTCAACACAATCTCTAACAAAATTCCAATGGCATTTTTCACAGAAACAGAACAAACAAACCTAAAAGTTGTATGGAACCACAAAAGACCTCAAATGGGCAAAGCAATCTTGAGAAAGAAAAACAAAGTTGGAGGCATCATGCTCCCCGATCTCAAACTATATTACAAAGCTATAGTAATCAAAACAGTACGGTACTGACATAAAAACAAACACATAGATCAATGGAACAGAAGAGAGAGCCTAGAAATAAACCCACACATATATGGTCAATTAATTTATGACAAAGAGCCAACAATACAAAATGGGGAAAGAACAGTCTCTTCAATGAGTGGTGCTGAGAAAATTGGACAACCACACACAAAAGAATGAAACTGACCCACTATCTTACACCATATACAAAAATTAACTCAAAATGGATTAAAGACTTGAATGCAAGACCTGAAACCATAAAACTACTAAAAGAAAATATAAGCAGTAAGCTCCTTGACATTGGTCTTGGCGATGACTTTTTGGATTTGACACCAAAAGCAAAGGCAACAAAAGCAAAAATAAACAATGGGTATTACATCAAACTGAAAACCTTCTGCACATCAAAGGAAACCATCAACAAAATAAAAAGGCAACCTACTGCATGGGAGAAAATATTTGCAAATCATGTATCTGATAAGGGATTAATATCCCAAATACAGAAAGAACTCATACAACACAACAGCAAAAAAAAACCCCACAAAAACCCCAATCCAATTAAAAACTAGGCAGAGGATCTGAATAGATATTTTTTCAAAGAAGACACACGGACGGTCAACAGATACATGACAAGATGTTCAACATCATTAATCAGCAGGGAAATGCAAATGAAAACCAGGGTGAGGGGCTGGCGCCATGGCCAAGTGGTTAAGTTCGCACACTCTGCTTTGGAGGCCCAGTGTTTTGCTGGTTTGGATCCTGGGCATAGACATGGCACCACTCATCAGGCCATGTTGAGATGGCATCCCACATGCCACAACTAGAAGGACCCACAACTAAAAAATATACAACTATGTACTGGGGGGATTTAGGAGAGAAAAGGCAGAAAAAAAAGAAGATTGGCAACAGTTGTTACCTCAGGTGCCAATCAAAAAAAAAAAAACCATGGTGAGCTATCACCTCACACCTGTTAGAATTAAGGCTATTATTTATTTATTTATTTAGAGGAAGAGTAGCCCTGAGCTAACATCTGCTACCAATCCTCCTCTTTTTGCTGAGGAAGACTGGCCCTGAGCTAACATCCGTGCCCATCTTCCTCCACTTTATATGTGGGATGCCTACCACAGCATGGCTTGCCAAGTGGTGCCATGCCCACACCCGGGATCCAAACTGACAAACCCCGGGCCACCAAAGTGGAATGTGCGCACTTAACCACTGTGCCACCAGGCCAGCCCCAAGGCTATTATCAAAAAGACCAGAAATAACAAGTGTTGGTGAGGATGTGGAGAAAAGGGAACCCTGGTCCACTGTTGGTGGGAATGTAAACTGGTGCAGCCACTATGGAAAACAGTATAGAGGTTGCTCAAAAAATTAAGAATAAAACTACCACATGATTCAGCAATTCCACTTCTGGGTAACTATCCAAAGAAAATGAAAACACTAATACTGCATGATTTCACTTATATATGAAATCTACAAACAAAACGAGCTCATAGAGACAGAGAACAGACTGATAGTTGCCAGGTGAGGGGCAAAATGGGTGAAGAGGGTCAAAAGGTACAAACTTCCAGTTATAAAATAAACAAGTCAGGAGGATGTAATGTACAGCATGTGACTATAGTTAATAATACTGTATTGCATATTTGCAAGTTGCTAAGAGAGTAAATCTTAAAAGTTATCAAAGAAAAAAATTTCATAGCTATGTATGGTGACAGATGTTAACAAAACTTACTGTGATGATCATCTGCAATATATACAAATTTCAAATCATTATGCTGTACACCTTTAATATAAAGTAAAATCTCAATTACACCTCAAGTTAAAAAACAAAAAGTGCACAAATGTTCATAGCAGCATTATTCAAAATAGACAAAAAACGGGAACAACTCAAATGTTCATCAATGGTGAACAGATAAACAAAATATGGTATAGCCATACAATGGAATACTATTCAGCCATAAAAAGGAATGAAATACAGATAAATGCTATAACAAAGATGAACCTTGAAAACATTATCATAAGTGAAGAAGCTAGTGATGAAAAGCCACATATTGAATGATTCCATTTATAGGAAATCTCCAGAATGAACAAATTCATAAGGATAGAAAGTACATTAGTGGTTGCCAGGGTTTGGGGGATGGGAGCATGGGGGAATAACTGCTAATGGGTACAGGCTTTCTATTTGGGGTGATGAAAATGTTCTAGAATTAGGGGGTGATGGATGCACAACTTTATGAATATGCTAAAACCCACTGAACTATACACTTTAAAAAGGTGAATTCTGGAATGTGAATTATATCTCAATTTTTTTAAAAGATGGAGTATATTTCTCCACCACTGGAGTTTGGGCTGGTCCTGCGACTCACTTCAACCCAAAGAATGCAGCAGATGTGACAATGTGAGACTTTTGAGCCAAGACCAAGAAGAGGTATTATAGCTTCCACTATCACTTCAAAGGCTAGTTTCCTTGAGAATGAGAAACCACATGAGGGAAGAGACGCTCAGATGGAAGCCAGCACCAAATACCAGGTATGTGAGAAAAGCTCTCTCCAACCATCCAGTCTTTGCAGAGTCACCAGCTGACTGCTGCCAGATTAATAAACTTAGGTGAAATCAGGTGAGCCTAACCCAAATTGGTAAACCCCAGAATTATGAGCAAATAAAAGTTATGTTAATCTAAAAAAAAAAAATTCAATATCCTAATAACTTTCAAAGCATTGTACATTTATTTTTACTTCTCTTTTTTGCCATTTTTAAATAATGCTACGATAAACATTTTAATGTATATTGCCTTTCCTGTTTGGGAGATTTGGTCCTTCTTAACGAGATAAGCTCATTAGTCTAGTAATTGACAGTAAAATAACTCACAAAGCTAGATTTTCTTTCATTCTTTCTTTTTTTTTGGTGCGGAAGAGTGGCCCTGAACTAACATCTGTGTCCATCTTCCTCTATTTTGTATGTCAGTCACCCCCACAGCATGGCCTGATGAGCGGTGTGTAGGTCCATGCCTAGCATCCGAAGCTGAGACCTGGGCTGCTAAAAAGGAGCATGCCAAACTTAACCACTATGCCACCAGGCCAGCCCCAAAGCTAGATTACAAGCTTAAAAATCTTTTAAAGTCACACACCCATGTCTGGCATTGCTACTCCTACAATTGCTCTGAATTAGTGGCACTAAATCCTATCCTCAGGACATTCCAAACTTTACTGGGTCATGTTATAGTGAAACCCTTAACATACACTGTTTTCTAGTGTAAAGTATATTTTTAAACATTTGTTAACAATATGTAAAATGACTCTTTATGAGCCCATTTCCAGAAACTGAAGAATAAAGCTCTGTCAATTTGAAACAAACATAATTTATCTCCACCAAAAATCATACAGATAAGCTGATATGCTTTCTAAAACAAGTGGAAACTATTTCTAAATCAGTTCTAGAAAAATACAGTTTTGATTAAATTGTGATACTGAAACATTTAATTTTTCCAAGAAAAGCCTGAAAATATGATTTATTTTCATTAAAAAGATAATTTTCTAGAAAAAATTTTTTTGAAATCATTTATGAAGACAGCAGAATTAACATTGGTAATAAACATTTGATTTTGTAAGTAACACTGAATTCTTATTTCATCATGGTAGTGGCTGGCTACAAGCAGGATTAAATATATCAATCATATACTCAACTTCAATATCTTCAAGTCATATATAGAAAAAATTCATTTTTAATTCTAGCTGTTAAGCAGCTATTAGTATTTAACATAATTTCTAACAGACAACTTTTACTAATGTTGTACAAGACACTGACGTAAAAATTCAACCAAAGAATAAGAAATTCTGGCTCTCTAGTCTTCAAATGTCATTTCACAGAAAGGAAAATAATCTCATGTCCTTAGGCCCTTCTTCAAAGTGGTAAGGGATGTGTGAGTGATGCCACAGTAGATTCGAAATAATACTTTACCTCTGCATTTTTTCCAAAAGATAAAGGTGTTAGACAAATAAAGACAAAACAAACAAAACTAGCTCTTGCAAAACTGACCTAATGCCTAAACGAGCTCTGTCTTCATTTTAATAATATTAAATACATATACAGTCAGAGAAGTATCTGGAATTGAAGAAAATTACTGTCAACTTGAGAAAGAGGTATTAGGAGAAAAAAATAGACTTATGTGGACTGATGTATGGCCAAAAAATAATGGTGGTGGGGACTTCTAAAGAACATATAAAAAACAGAATTCTTTATAGCATCTTTTAATTGAGGATAATAATGTACTCTCTTGAAAGAAATGTCACTGAGGGGGGAACAAAATCAACAAACGACAATCATTAAGTCATTAAAAAGTTTCTTTAACAAATGTGTCAAAAGTCAATGTGATATTTTAAAATTACTTCAGGAAGTCTTACACTCAAAATCAAAAAATATGATATTTTCTGAGTAAAGTCTTAATACAAAGATGCAGAACTTACTGCCTGGGCTTGCTTAATAAACTCAAGAATATCTTCTTTTAAAGCCTGATGAATTTTTGCTGGGCCTTTATCATCCCACAGACAGACTGCATGCACATCCCTGTAAAAATAAGGCAGGTAAGCAAACATTAACACTGGAACAAGAACAAAGACAATTTCCATGTTTTAATACAATTTCCATGGATCGTGCTAGACCAAACTAAGCGTGCTTGAATCCATTCACATGAACCAAGCATTCTTTGTAAGTTGTCACACACGTGTTTCTATTTTTACTTTGTCATTGTTTTCCTTAAATCTCTGCTACCTGCTGTATAAAATATTTTTAATTATAAAAGCATGTTCCCATCTCCCAATCCCACTCTATAAAGTTAACTACTATTAATATTTTCATGTGCAAAGACAAGTATAAATCCTTTTACTTCTTTAACACAATATATGTAAACTATTCCATCTTTTTAAAAAAAATTAGTAATTTAAATTCTATTACAGCGAATCTCCTAGCTTCCCCCATATATTCCTTACATTTATACATCAATTATCACTGTCTCCTTTATTTAAAAAACAAAAAACAAAAGTTCTCATAAATTGGTGTACAAAAATTTGAACTTTCAAAGCTGACATTTTACCCAGGTCATTCATTATGGAAATATATTTAATATTAATTCATGTTCACAAAGTTAATTTCTTAATTACCAAGCTGCAGAGCAGGGAAACATAAGAAAAGGACAGAGTCTTATATTGAGGATTCTTCTATTCAAAAAATGTTCCCTAATGACTCATTCAGCACCTTATAAGCCCCTGCTAAAAAAAAATGTCAAAGAAATCAAAATAAAACATCTCCAGAATTGTAACTTTATAACAATGGCCACATAGTTTGTTTTATATTCAGATTCTCAGGAACATCATTATAACCCAAAGTTTTGTCTACATATTAATTTGAACTTGCTTTTGTAATTTGTTAAATTCAGCTTAATAGTGGTATCTGGCCCAGTGGTATCTGCCTAGGATGCAGTAAGAATGGAAGTATTTGTTACATAACAACATAGTAGGTAACATCTGACTGCCTACTACATGCAGATAACACTCCAAGCTGTTTTAACTCATTTAACTTTCATAGCAACTCTGAAGTAGTACTATTTTTATCACCATTTTACAGATGGGGAAACTGAGGCAAAGAAAGGTTAAGTAACATTCCCAAGATTATAAAGCTAATATATTATAGAACCAGGCAATTGAGCTCCAGAGCCCACACTAAACCATTTCTCCAAATTTATTCTTGCACCTCTCCAATCCATTCAACAAACAGCAGCCAAAGTGATCTTTATAATCAAATCACATCATATTATTATTATTTTTTTTTTTAAGATTTTATTTTTTCCTTTTTCTCCCCAAAGCCCCCTGGTACATAGTTGTATATTCTTAGTTGTGGGTCCTTCTAGTTGTGGCATGTGGGATGCTGCCACAGCATGGCTTGATGAGCAGTGCCATGTCTGCGCCCAGAAGTCCAACCAACGAAAGACTGGGGCGCCTGCAGCGGAGCGTGCGGACTTACCCACTTGGTCACGAGGTCAGCCCCTAAACAAACACATTTTTTAACACACCAAATACAAGTTGTAATATAACTTTTTAAAACATCATATTATTTTTATATTTAAAATCCTCCAATGGTTTCCCATTGTTCTTGGAATAAAGTACAAACTGGTTAACTGACCCCTATAACACCTCTGCAATCTCACCTCACGACTAAAGGAATCTATAGTCTAAAAAGAAACTGATACAAAAATAGATTGATTATAATTCAGTATGTTTACAACTATTATGCATATAAACACAAGATGGTTTAGAAACCCAAGGAGAGGGCGAGGGTGAAAGTGAGAGGTAAAGAAGAAAAGAGAAGCCTCCCTGGAAGAGTTGATTCCTCAGCTTAATCTCAAAGAACAAGCAGGAGTTTGCCAGGCAGAGGTGTAGGAGGGTGGGGAAAGGATATTTTATGAAGTAACAACAATATGAATAAAGAATTGTGGAAAAGACCTATAAAACAGATCAACTCCTTAAGAGCCAGATTAAAGAAAAATACGTAAGTATAGGGATGAAAAATGAGATACACATAAGTAAAGTATACTACTTATAATTCTATGGCAGCAAATTTCTAAACCTAAAGGAAACTGAAATGAAGTGTGCAAATACATACTTTGTCTAATTCCCAATTTTAAATAGAATGCTTCCAACATTACATTATTGGGATGATGTCTGCTGGTAGTATACTTATAGATGACCTTTACCAGGTTAAGAATAATCCTTTTAGGGGGCCGGCCCTGTAGCTGAGTGGTTAGGTTCTCACGCTCTACTTCGGCGGCCTAGGGTTTCACCAGTTCAAATCGTGGGCGCAGACATGGCACCGCTCATCAGGCCATGCTGAGGCAGCGTCCCACATGCCACAACTAGAAGGACTCACAACTGAAAATACACAACTATGTACCGGGCGGCTTTGGGGAGAAAAAGGAAAAATAAAATCTTAAAAAAAAATAAGAATAATCTTTTTACTTTTCTATTTTATTTTGGAAAGATTATTTATCTCTATGTTTTTCTTCATCTTCTGAGATGAGATTTCTGATATAATTTTGTCTTTCTATTTGTTTTCTGAGTTCAATTTTCATTTCATTTCCTTCTACTTTTGTTGATTTCTTTCCCCAGCTTTTGAATTTTTGATTCATGATTTTTTTAATAACCCCAAATGGTTGTCTGAGGATACTGAACTCAGTTTGCAGTGCTGTGTTTGTGTTCCATAGTTTCATAGGTGGTTTCTGTGGGACAATTTTTATCAACTAAAACGTTTTGATTTGTACTTTTTTGTAGTTTTGGATGGATGATGTCTGCTTTTTTCTATTTATATTCATTTTATGGTCAGGATTCCTAGTTCAAGAGCCCCTCCTTCTGTTTAGTTTAATAAAGCTCAATTTCTTTAATGGCTGATGTTAGTAATGGTGGAAGAAAGAGTACTTGTTTCACTTCTGCAGGATCGGTCAATCCTCTAAATGCCTGCCTATTTGAAAATATGTTCATCTTGCCTTAAACTTGATTAAAAACTCGACTAGGTATAGAACTACCAGATTCAAAATAATTTTCCTTCAAACATTAAGGGGAACCTCCTACATCCAATTTGGCCAATGAAAAAAAGAGTAGGGACTGTTTTGTTTGAAAGGTAACTGTTTTTTTTCTCTGCAAGAATTAGGATTATTTTCTTTATTCTTGGAATTCTCAAATTCCTTAAGGAAGTGCCCAGCCATGTTTTTTAGCACTTGAGTATGAAGACTTGTAGGGATGGGTGGGAAAGGACAACAGTTTTTAGCCCTGGGAAATTTTCTTCTGATACTTTTGGACTATATTGCCTCCTCTACGATTTCTGTTCTCTCCTTCTAGAACTCGTTTTAAGTAAAAGTTAACCCAATTCTAGATCTATCCTCCATACTTCTTAACTTTTATTTAATCTTCCATACTCTGTCTTTGCTCTACATTCAGGGAAAACTCTTTGGTTTTAATTTTCAAATTACTAATTTAGTGTTTTTTTTATTATTTAGCTCTTTTATTTTTTATTTCAAAGATCTCTTCTTTATTTTGACTATTTCATTTTCAAAGTAATCTCTTTCATTTTATTCCCCTTTAATGATATAAACTGGAATTTTTTTTTAGCTGTTTTCTAGACCTAGCATCATCTCTTTCCTCTAACTCTCAGATACAGCCTCTAAGATGGCCCCCAATGACCCCTGCTCCTGGTATTCATATCCTTGTATAGTTCTCTCCTACAATGTATAAGCACTTGTCCGTGTGATCAATTGCATATGACAGGTGTGATGGTTTGTCACTTTGAAAATTATGTCATAAAACACCATGACTTCTGCCTTGGAAGCACTCTCTCACTCTGGGGAAAGCAAGCTGCCACACTGTAAATAGCCTTATGGAGGGTTCCACCTGGTGAGGAACTGATCAGCTAAGAGCCAAGACCTGCATGTGTAAGCCTGGAAGAAGATCCTTCAGCTCTAGTGGAATATAGGTCTAGATCTTTTGCCAAGAGCTTAACTGCAACCTCCTGGGAGACCCTGAGCTAGAACTAACCAATTAAGTTGCTGCCAGATTCCTGACCCTCAGAAACTGTGAGGTAATAAATGTTTGTTACTTTAAGCTGCAAGGTTTTAGAGTAATGTGTTATGCAGCAATAGATAACTAATACACAAAGACACAACAGAAGACTATTATAATCATTCAGATGAAACAGAGGAAAAAGACAGTTGGGATGGAAAGAAGTTCAAAGATATTTAATAAAGAGCTGTGAAACCTAGCAATCAATTGGGTACGAAGGGATGAAAAAAACTGGAGGTTAATGGTAGCTTCCAGATTTTTGGTTTGAGAGCAGGAATAATAGATTTTCATTATTCTAAATTTGGAGTACTTATGGAACTTAAGAGAGAGACATAAGCAGGAAACAATAGGCCACATGCGTCTGGGAGCTCAACTCAGGAGAATAATCTGGATTGCTTATATAGATATGAGAACTCAGGTAAAAAAAAAAAAGGAAAAAATCAACATTAAAGGTACACACAAGGGTAAGTCAGCTAAGGTGACTGATATGAGGCAGACAGGAGATAGGAGAAAAACCAGGAAAAAGTGCTGTCAAAAACAGCTTACAAAAAAGAAAAACATATTTTAAAATCACTTATAGTAAAGATGAACTTTCTGAAAAATAAGGTCTCGCAAGTTGAAAATAATTTACTATTTAATTCTGGCTTCAATTTCACAAACCAGAGTCAAACCAAACAACACGTATCTAAAGCAATGGTTCTCCACAGAGGGAGGTATTGCCCCCTCAGGACATGTGGAAATGCATGAGAGCTTTTTTTTGTTTCAATAAGAGGGGTAGGGAGAGAAGTACACAGGGAGTGTCCACCACTAGAGTTTACGAGGGTGAAGACCAGGGGTGATAAACATCCCAGAACATGCCGGACAATCTTTTATAAACAGTCAAAATGCCAACAGCACTCCTACTAAGAAACAATGCTAGAGATTATCAGAAAAGGGGAGCAAATAGTCAATGTAGTTTAATACCATACATTATTTTAGTACCTTAGAATTAGAAAGATATAAGTAACCTAAATGTTATTAATTAATATGGTTAAACAGGCTAAAATTTGGAAAGGTTTTAATTAACGTGGGTCTTGCAATTTTGGTGATGTCGTAAGATGTACAGGAATCCTTTAACCTCTTTAACATATTGAAAAGCCTTGAGTAACTCAAGAAGATCAAGGATTTTTTAAAACCATGTGTTGAGGCCACTAACTGTAGCAAGTGCAAGGTTATTGACTATTTCTACTTAGAAGAATACTTTAAGCAGAGAAAACCATCACACACACTATGCTCCTTTTCCCAGTCAGGAGTCCACAGAGCACAAGCATTATTCTAGATGATAAATCATATAATCAACACAAATTGGCAAAAACAAAAAAATCACACCACATTCAACATATTATTCATAAAAGTTTAATCAAATAATATAAGAAAAATATATGTATACGTGAATGCTATAAAGTTTTACAAGGTCTCAGCTGTTTCTTATTGAATTCTAATTTCTCAAAAGGCAGAATCCTGGATATAAGTTAATTAATATCATGCAACAAGTTCCATGTTATTTAGGGAAATTAGACTATTTTCTTATGTAATAAAGAGAAAAAATGAGCACAACAGCTTTATGTGTATAGATTATTCAGTCACACATCTACAACTCATTGATACAGTATTTCACTAGTGCACAAAGAAATAAGTATAGCAGGTCTGAGACAGCCTCCTATAACTTAGGAAGCCATGGTTGCAAGGTTGGCCCTTGGCTGGCATCTGTAACTTGGATTTTGGGAGAGTTCTCATCATTTCCTGATAAGAATGGCTCACTGTGCCTAAACTGTTTAAAAAATGTCAAAAATCTGATTTATGTTGAACACTTGGCTTTTCATCTAGAGTCTGAAATCTAGGATCATAACAGGCAGAGGCTGCCTATGTGACTAGCCTCCAATAAAAACCCTAGGCACTGAGTCTTTAATGAGCTTCCATGGTAGACAGCATTTCGCATGTGTTGTCACAAATAGTTTCTGGAGGAATTGAGTGTATCCTGTGTGACTCCACTGGGAGAAGATGCTTGGAAACTTATACCTTGTTTCCCCTGGACTTTGCCACATGCCCCTTTGTTGCATTCTGCTTTGTATCCCTCACTGTAATAAGTCATAGCCATCAATACAACTATATGCTGACTCCCATGAGACTTCCTAGTAATCACTGAACCTAGGGGTGGTCTTGAGACTGCTGAGACGGCTGGTGTCAGAAGTGGAATTCACTAGAACAACTCTGACTCACTGAAACATAGTGGAAGCATTGTATGGGAAAAGAAAGGATGAAGTGGTAGGATGATGAGCCTTTGCTGCTTGGGTGGCTATGAAATCATCCATGGTATGAAACTGCAGCTGAGGTGCTATCTGTTGTGAGAGGTAAGAGTTACCTATGAAATGTGAAAATGATAGATCTAACCCTAGGAGAACTGGCTCGTTCAATCCCCTGGTTGCTTTTGGCCATGCTGACTGAAGCGAGAAGAGAAACAGCACAGCCTGGGTGACACTTTTGGCTTTTGTTCTCACCTCCAAATAGGAGAAGAATATGCCCAAAAGTTCCTTAAGGGAAGCTTTGGGTGAATCAAAAATGTTAAATGTTTGTGTTGCTCCCTCCTCCAAGCATGAGGAAGTAATTGTTAAATTAGATCCCAGGGCTGGAGAAAGCTTTAGATAAACCAAGGGAGAGGAAACCACTTCAGCTGTTTCTTCAGCTTAACTGCTGTTGCAGCAATCCCTTTGTACCCACTGCATTACAGTCTGGATCTCCCAGCAACTGTAACGTTAATGTTGCAAATGCTGAATTTACTTTTAGGGAATTGAATAAATTTGTAATAAGAAAAAAGGGGCAGGGGAGGTTTAAAAGATGGCTTTGTACTTTATGGATACTGTATCTGGATGTATGATAAATAATTATATAAAATATTATATGCTTGTACTTTCAGAAATACTAGAGGGATCATATCAACCAGGGAAAGTTGCAAAATAAAAAGTTTTTCAGCAACTTCCTTCCTTCTTACTGCTGATGAGGGGATTGGAATTTAAGTTTGACTACTGGAATTTAAGTTCCAGTACTGTTTGAGTACTGGAAACAGAATAAATCTCCAAAATGGATAATTTTTACTATTATTTTTACCTATTGGTGTCTCTGAGAAAAGGGAGACTTCATGAAAACAATGGAAATCTCCAGATAGAAATACACTCTTGGAGTTTTATAAAGCAGTTTTTAGCTGCAACTCAGCTCTTGTGAAATCAGATGTCTGAGCCTTAGAGGCTGATGACTTTCCAGCCTGATGTGGATACTTTTGAGTGGATCAATTTGGATTCTGACAAAAGAAAAAGGGCTTGGAAAAGTCTTGCTTGTCACTTGGACTTGGGACATGACTGTCTGGTCTGCAGTGTCTTGGCTTTGCTGCCACTGAAGAAAAGACGTTGGCTTTTTTTGTAATCCTGAATTCATAGACCCTAATTGGCTGGATTTGACTCTAAACTGAAATCTGACACTGTCTGATATGGAGCTGTTTAAATCTCAGCACAAGCTGTGCTGAACTAAAGCAGGCATATGCTCAATGAACAGGACTTTGATTTGAGGACTGTTGAAGATTTAAGACACCCTCTCTGGAGCCATAAACTGAAAACATCATGGATTCTAGTTGGTCCCTCTGAATCACTTGCAGATGTCCACAGAAAAGGGCTTATTCTCTGATGGAGTCATCTGAAACCAAGCTGCTGATTGGCTCTATCTATCTGATACAGAGACTAAGTACATTCCTAACCTGTGGTTACTGCCCAAAGCTGCCAGCTGGGAGAGGGCACTCTACTTGCTCCTTACTGACCGGACTCTTGACCACTTCTCAGGGATGTCTCACCCCTACTGACTTGTGTTCAGCTTTCTGGATTAGTTGCAGTTTTCAACAATGGATTAATAACCTGATTCTATTTCCCTCACCTTCACCTCACCCCTCCTTGTACACACACCTTAGTAAGGCAACTTGCTTATTAAACACAGACGTCTCCAGAAAGGAACTGATCTTTTCTAGGCTGCTCACTAGATGAATGATGAGGATAAAAGGGGTGGGAGGTGATATAAACCTATTTTGAAAAATTCTGAAAATTTGGATTTCAGCCAGACCAACTCCTAAAAATGTGATATGTCTTTCTAGTTAAGTTGGATAAAAATGTCTTTCTGTACAATGCTTCTGTTCCTCTTTCAGGTCTAGATGAATGGGAAAAAAATGAAAAATTTTCATTACTCAATGTGAAACACATTTTCTAAGGGAGAAAAAAACAAAATCCAGCACCTGAGGAGGCACAGGGGAAGAGGACATTAGTAATTTTTGTTTTTCAGAACTACTCTTGAAAGCTTCTCCCTGTTCCTGAAGGAAAACTCCTGGTGTTGGCTTTCCATGCTACTGTGAGTGCTTTGAATTCAAACTGCCTGCCGAGCTTCTAATTACACCTAACTCTGAGGCCGCAAGGAGCAGCTCCAACTCCTACACTTTCCACACAGAACACCTCTAAATGTCATCCACCTTAGTAAGGCAAGTAAACTGGTTTCACGGCTAAACAAAACTGTTTGGAACTAAACAGTTTTGTTTAGCAGTTCATCTGAAAGCAAGGCCTGAACTCAACTGGATGGGCTTGGGAACTCAAGAGTGAGGGGCCCCATGGGAGGAGGGCACACTGGGGGCCTTGTTAACCTATATTACCTGTCTAATGTATGTCTTGCTTGGGGTACTCTAACAACTGTAAACTCTTAATTTCCAGGGGTAATCACGTGTGCCCCCTGAGATTATACTATTTTGTGTGTGTATGTACCCTGACTATCATGACACTGCTTTAACCCTGGTAAGCTTTCAGGTCTGCTTCAACTTACAGGCCAGAGTTGTGCTTTGCCTAAATTGATGCCTCAAGCCTGTACAAAAAGGTCCATACAGGAACTAAAAGAGAAAACCACTTGGGGTTTTCTAAGGTAAAATTCATGGTTGATGCAATTTATTTTAACTAGCTAAATCCAGGACTTCTACAAGGCATAAATCAGATCAAGACTACAAATTGGTATTGCCTTCTGCCTGGGGTCCTACTGAAAACAGTTTTGCTATACAGACATTTTGGCCAAAGACCAAGAGTTAACACAGCAGACCTGAGACTGTATTCCTTAGAAAAGCCTGCTTGGCTTTGGCCGGCATGTGAGAACCTGAATGGTCAACAGTTCCCTACACTGATATAAAACTTTCCTGAAATGATAAGAATGGCTCACTGTGCCTATACTGTTTGTACAAACAATGTGATTTACAATGAACACCTGCTCTCTTTCTGAAAGTCTGGAATTTTGGTACATGCCAGGCAGAGGCTGCCTATGTGACCAGCCCCAAATAAAAACCCTGGGTACTCAGTCTCCAATGAGCTTCCCTGGTAGACAACATATCACATTATGTTGTCAATTGTGTTGCTGGGGAACTTAAGTATGTCCTGTGTGACTCAACTGGGAGAGTACTCTTGGAAGCTTGTACCTGTTTTTCCCCAGAGTTCACTCTATATGCCTTTCCCTTTGCTAACTTTGCTTTGTATCCTTTTGCTGTAATAAATCATAGTGGTATGACTATATGTTCAGTCCTCTGTGTGCTCCTAGATCACTGAACCTAGGGGTGGTCTTGGGAACTCCCAACACAAGTAGTAATAATTTTAAACAGCTAAACAGACCAACCTAGAGTCAACATTCCATTTAGACAGAGAAATGCATCACCAAAATTTCCTTTATGTTAGCAAACAGTTAGAATTAATGGATTACTTACGAAAACAGATCAAACCACTGCTGTTTTGTAACACATTCCTGGCGTAAAAGCTTCAAAACGATTGGACGCATGAAATCCCATTTGTCTTCAAACTGAAGAGAACCTTTATTCTTTAATTAAAAAAAAAAGATAAACAGTAGTTCAATTTAAATGCATTTAAATCAAATGTGTGCATTATTTTTATCTTTTAAGAGGCAGCTAGAGAAATTTAAAAGAATTATTTTTCCATAATGGAATCCCTATAAACTTAATCTGGTATCAAGGAATCACAGGAAGACAACCATAACAGAAAATCAATTGTACAAAAATATATAGCGAAGAATTTGGCCTTGCCCAAAGAGAAGGTCTGGCCTTTGCCCTTGGCTTTTTAGCAGGTAACCTTTGGGCCCTCAGAATTTTATGTCTGATAAGAGACTCTTTGTTTGCCTGGGGACCTTGGTTCAAACTGAATAACCAACAACACGATTTAGGGAGGGGACTGGCCATACCCATATAGGCTTAGAGTGGGGAATCAGGAAACACCAACAATCTGACAGAGTGGGGGCTTTTGGTCAACCAACCCGGAGACTGAGATTACCTATGTGAGCAATCAATCACACCTACATGACAAGGTCCCAATAAACATTCTGGACACCAAAGGTTGGGTGAGCTTCCCTGGCTGGCAATACTCCTTATACACTGTCACACATTGAGGCAAGGAAAGAAATGTGACCTGACTACACAGGAGAGGACAAGGGAAGCTGTGTTTGGAACCCTCCTGGACTCTGTCCTATATGTCTCTTCCTCAGGCTGATCTTAATCTGTTATCATTTCCCTGTAATAAACCATAACCATGAGTTGAGTAGCTTTCAGTAAGATCTGTGAGTCTTTCTAATGAATTATTAAACCTCAGAGTGGTTTTGGGAACCAGACCAACTTGCAGCTGGTGTCAAAAGTGAGGGTGGTCTTGTGTGTGGAGACTGTGTCCTCTAATTTATGGTTGTCCTACAGTCCTCACAACAAGTATATTGAACATCTATGTAAACTCTAAAAAGTGAGATAGAAAACAAAGAAAGACACCCATTCTCACTTTATAGTGCTAACAAAACCCTGATACCAAACTGGTGAGAAGACAACATGAGATGGAAACTCTAGACCAATCTTACTAGAGAACACAGATGCAAAAATCTTAAATAAATATTAGTAAATTTAAAAAGTGGCATATCAAAAGAATGATGCCTCATAATCATGCATGATTTATCCCAGGAATGTGCAAGTGGTTCAATATTAGAAAAAATATCATCAATTCATTACATTACTAAAAAAAGAGAGAGAGAGACCCCATATGTGTTAGTCATTAGTACTGTTCCTTTTCAAGTTAAGTACAGCCATGTGACTTGCTTTCGCCAATAAATTTCAACAAAAATCATTAATTTTCTAATATACCAGCACCAAACACCCCTATGAAACTCAATACTGTTTTTACTATATGACTGTTGTTGAGAATGTTGCTCACTTGTAGTACATGAGATTGATGTATTAACTGCATGGAATCTGCAAACTCCCTGGAATTATAACCCAGAAGCAGTTTCCGAACATATGGTCTGACAACAACCTACAACAGAATCACCTAGGGTGGCTGTTATACATATAGATTTCTAAAACCTACCTCAGACCTGTTGGCTCAGAATCTTCTGAGGTGAGTTCAGAATCTGCAAGTTTAGCAAATTCATGGTAAAACTACATAAAAATGTTAGAGGGTCTATGACCCAAAAAGGGTTAAGAACCACTGAGAAACACTAAACTCTTGTGAATCCAAGTGATGCTTCTTACATCTACAAACATGGTTGATCCTAAAAGTTATTGTACCGTCTTGACCCAGGTACCTAACTTTTATCACACAGTATTCTTATAATAAGGACCCATAGGAAATATTCATTCAACATTTAGTACTGGGATTAGCTGTGCTTCCCCCTTGAACAACTAATGTGTTTTTACCGTATGAACTTAAGCAAATCTTGTGAGTAACTTTGCTCTCTTTAGTGCTGGCTAATGAGAAATTCAGTCAGACTTGTGATCCCATAGCATATGCTTTGTGTACTAACCTTATAATTAGCATAACTTTTTCTACTGTTATTATTTTCCTATAACCCTCATTTCTTCATTTACTCTTCCCTCTGAGGAAAGGGTGTGCAAATAAACAAATATGAAAAACTATAGAAAGAACACACAAATCTTTTCTTTTTTGAGTATGGCATAATCATAACACTCTCTTAAAAGGATACTTCATAATGTCAATCAACTAAGTCTACTTCTATAAGCAATTTTGGCAATTTCTGGAATTAAACATAGTATAAATCCTGCAATTAAAAATCAAAAAGGCATAGAGGACTAGAGTAAACAGGTATTTGAGATAAATTAAATACTAGTTAGGCTCAAATCTATCAGCTATGGCAAAATAATAGGAAACACATTTTGGTTCTCCTGTCTGATGAAACATACAAGATTAACTACAGAAACATTTCCCCCCTAATACTGAATTAAAGGAGGAATTTAATAATTGAATGTTTTCTATTAAGCTTTTATAATAGATTCCAAAAACGATGCTCAAGCAGTTATATTTTCTGTTAAACTGAAGGGCACTATCATTAAATCATAACTAAACCTACTATCTACAAAAGAGAATGTTTTATTAATAAGTGAAGGACTTTCAAATTATGAACCCTGATTTATGAATGTTTCCAAAGTTTAACCCAAGGCTGCCTCATCTCTATTAATGTGCTAGAAAGTCTCTTTTGCTTTAATTCTTCTATTAAATACTCAGAATAGCAAGTAGGTTGAACTCACCAATTGCTAATAAGTCTAGGATTATCTCACCCACTGGTTCTTTCTCATCAAGAGGATTTCAATGTTTGCCATATCCTTGCTCCTCCATCATTCACTCCCTACAGCACAACTAATTCCCTCACAGGCACTCTTCTTTTCAAACACACAAATGGGCCATGAGGAAGCCAATGGGGAGTTGGCCATGGGAGATATCTAGGGGAAGAGTATTCTAGGCAGAAGCAGCAGCCATTGCAAAGACTCTGTCTGATGTACTCAAGGCAGAGCAAAGTAAGGGCAGAGGAAAGAGCAGATGAGGTCAGGGAAGCAACAGAGGGGTGTGCATCTTGTAGGGCCTTGAAGGTCACTATAAACACTTTGGCTTCTATTATAAGTGAGACTGAGAACTATTAAAAGATTCTGAGCAAGAAGTGGCATGATTTGATTTACATTTTAAAGTCTCCCTGATTGCTATGTTGAGAATACATTATAAGGGGGAAAGAGTTAAAGGCAGGTGCAAGGTTAGGAGGTGAGGTGAGATGACAGTGACTTGGACCAAGGTAGTAGCAATGGAGGTGGTGAGTAGTAGTTAGATTTTGAAGGTGGCGCTAACAGTGTGTCCTGACAGTATCCATGTAAGATGAGAGAATGGAGTAAAGCATGACTCTAAGGCTTTCGTCTGATGAAGTTAATTCATCTAACAGGACCCACAATAAAGGAGGTTACCCCAGTGGCCCAGCCCACATCACAAATCTAAACCTAAGTCAGTCTGCACATTTGGGAAACACCGCACTGTCAAGGCAACCTGACGCCAACCACAATCTTCCAACTCAGCTTCAGTTAGCTAATCTTACCTAAAAAAAGGACCTGTTTACTTTATAAGGAAATCCCTGACCTCCTAGCCAATCACGCCCTGTTTCCTCTTCTAACACGCGCTGCCTCTTCTAACACTCTATAAAACTAGGTCTTGCTCAAAATTCCTCAGGAAGAGTGCTCCACTGCTTGTTAGGCCTGTACTCTCCCAATCCATGGATTATTTTCCCTTGAACAAAAAGTCATCAAAGTCGTTACTAAATTGTTTCAGTTTTGTGATCTGACATTTCCCAGAAGTATGTCATTGCCATCAACCGAAATGGAAAAGACTGCAGATGAAAGAGGCTTAAGAAGGAAAGCTCATTAGTTCAGTTTCAGATATGTTACATTTAAAACTATTAAAAAGTCATTTGAAGATGCTGAATAGGCAGTTTGACAAGCAAATCTAGAATTTAACAGAAAGGTCCGATCAAGAAATAAAAATCTGTAAGTCCTCAGAATATAGATGGGTTTTAGAACTTGTTATTGGACGAGATCACCATGGGAGTGAATATAAACAGAGAAGACCCAGGCCTGAGCCCTTAGGTATCCAACATTAAGAGGTGGGGAGAAGAATGGACCTAGATGATATGCTAAGTGAAATAAGTCAGGCAGAGAAAGATAAATACGTTATGATTTCACTTATATGTGGAATCTAAGAAACAAAATAAATGAACAAACAAAACTAAACAGAAACAGACTCACAGATAGAGAAAACAAACTAGTGGATACCAGAGGAGGGAAGGGTTGGGGGGGGCGGGCAGGTAAAACAGGTGAAGGAGATTTAGGGTACAAACTTCCAGTTATGAAATTAATAAGTCATGAGGATATAATATACAGCATAGGGAATATAGTGAATAACATTGTAATAACTTTGTATGGTGACAGATGGTAACTAGACTTATCGTGGTGATCATTTCATAATGTATATAAATACCAAATCACTATGATGTACACCTGAAACTAATAGGACATTGTATGTCAATTATACTTCAGTAAAAAAAAAAAAAAAAAGAGGTGGGGAGAAGAGTAGAACTAGGAAAGGAAACAGAAAGAGCAACCAGAGAGGTGGCAAGAAAATCAAGAGCATGGTATTCTGGAAACCAAGTGAATAAAGCGTTATCAAGAAAGAGGGAGTGACCCACTTTAGCAAATGCTCCTGAGAGATAATGTAAGACGACCACTGAAATAGTATTACAGAAGTCACTGAGACTTTGTCAATAGCAGGTTTTGTAGGGTGGTAAGGATAAAAGCCAGACTGGAGTGGAATTAATAGAGAAAGAGACGGAAAAAACTGGAAAGAGTACAGACAACTCTTGACAATTTTTGCTGTAAAAGGGAGCACAGAAAAGGCACGGTAACTGATAGGGTAAGAGGGAGTCAAAAATTTTTTTTAAGATGGAATACAGTATATTTGTATACTGATAGGCATGTTCCAGGATATAATATTGATGATGTAGGAGAAAAAGGGGAAACTGCTGGAGAATTTAAATTGCCCTGGATAGGCAACAGGGAATGGAATCTAGTGCACAGGTGGAAGAACCAACTATAAGCCAAGAGGAGAAGGCAAAGTACGTACATGCAGATGCTGGTAAGAGGGCAGATGTGGTACTACTCTGAGAAGTTTTTTTTTTTTTTTCCGGTGAGGAAGATTGGCCCTGAGCCAACATCTATGCCAATCTTTATTTTATATGTGGGTAGCTGCCACAGCATGGTTTGATGAATGGTATATGTCCACACCCAGGATCCAAACCCATGAACCCGTGCTGCCAAAGCAGTGTGCACCCAACTTAACCACTACGCCACCAGGCCAGCCCTGAGAAGTTCATTTTTGATTCCTTCAATTTCTCAGTGATGTGGAAATAAGGAAAATGCTTGGAAGATGGTGGAGAAGGTGCTGGAATTTTGAGAGAAAAGATGTGAAAAAGACATCTAGGAAAGTGGAAGAATAAATGACTATGGAAGTGTAGTATGACTAGGCTCAACTATAGATTGCAGTCATGAATTTAAAGTGAAAATAGCATGGTGTGTCTTTTCCCCCTGCAACATTCAGCTGCACAGGTGCTGGCAGTGAGAGGTGAAGAGATGGACTTAACCAGGGTTGTGGTTTTCCTCAGTGAAACAAGAGAGGAGCAAGGCAGTCAAAAGTATATTCAAGGGAGTGATTATAATGATTGAACACAGAATTTATGCTGGGTATGGGGGAGAGAAAGGACAGCAGGATGATGAGAAACAGAGACTTCTGCTTCCAACCATGATGGAAAAACAGAGCCAGATTTTCCCTCCTGCCTGAACAACCAGAAAGCCAAAGGGCAGTACAGGACAGGGTTTCCTGAGAAAAGGAAAACAAATGAGCTGAGGCCTACAAATGCCCAAGCATACTGCCTAGAGAGAGTTTCTAGGCCTCGGCACAAGCAGGGGGAAGCTAAACAGCCTGGTGATTTCATTAAGTTTAGGACACAGAGTTCACAGTTTTGGGAGGCCAAGGCAATTAAAATTTGTGGCAAAGTACCAGAAAAAAGGGAGCTGCACAGAAAGGGAGCTCTGGAGATATGCAGAGGGGTCCCCTAGAGCCTTTGACTGGATATTGACCTATACATATGCATGAGAAAACTATCAGAGACTGGGGAAAGAACCATTAGAAGGCAGCAGACAGAACAATCACCAGAGCCCACAGAGAGCCAGGAACAGTTCATATTCCCAGCAGTCAGAGTGGAAACGCTCCTATATGCTAGGCATTGGGGAGAGTCCTCAGAAAGGTATTACATCCATAGTGGAGCCAAAGTAGCCCTACCCTGAATGTTGTTTCAGACCCACCCTCTAACAAAACTTAAAAGCAAGCTTCAAAAGAACTAAATTTATTCCAAGTAACTTAACCACGTCACAGCCAAATCCAAAAATATTTAAAGGAAATTTTAAAAATCAAGCCCCCAAAACATAAAACTCACAATGTCTGACATCCAATCAAAAATTACCAAGCAGAGCCAGCCCTAGTGGCCTAGTGGTTAAGTTCAGGGCACTCCTCCTTGGTGGCCCAGGTTCAGTTCCCAGGCGTAGACCTACACCACTCCGTTAGCAGCCATACTGTGCTGGTGGCCCACATACTAAAAAATAGAGGAAGACTGTCACAGATGTTACTTCAGGGTGAATCTCCCTCAGCAAAAAATAAAATAAAATAAAATTACCAAGCTGGCAAAGAAGCAGAAAAATATAACTTGTCATCAAAAGAAAAATCTATCAACACAAACTGACCCAGAAATGACACAGATGATAGTTTTATTAGACAATGACATTAAATCAGCTATTATAAATATACTCCACACGTTCAAGAAGAGAGAGGAAAATATAAACATTGTAGAAATCAATGGTTTTTAAAAATGAGTATTTGGACATCACCAAGATGGCGGAGTGAGTAGTCTTCTTTGTCTCTCCCTCTTCGAATCTACAACTAATTGGACATTCATCGGTTAACAAAGAATATCCATGTAGCATCTCAGGACGCCTGAGAGACCCATGCTGCTATAGATCAGAGGGCAGATGGACTTCCCCCCAGGAGGAGGTGGAGATAGGTGAAAACTCTCTGACCCCCAACCCCCGGACAGCCTAATACCTGCAAGTGGCTTTCTTCCAGCGGAATCCCCCATAGCATCTCCATGCACCAAGGGCAGGAGTGTGTGCGCACCGGCAGAGCAACAGTGGAAATAGGTGACTACAGCCCTACCTAAGCCCCCTGCGATTACACCTAAGTCCAGGGGGAAACTCCAGGGTCCTGCACCAGCGGCAGGGAAAGGCTCTACTCACCATTAGCGGAGAGGCCCCTCCCAGCATTCAGAACACCGGAAGACTCCCGAAGAGGAGGATCCTGGGCAGGGCAGCAGCCCCTCAGCTGCCACAGGACTCACAGACTCCAGCTGTCTCCCAGACGAGGCAAGGGCCTCCCGGAGATCCCATAGGAGTGCTCTGGGGCTGGGTGGAGTTCCAGTGGCCCAGCTCTGCGGCCCAGGGGGAGACTCCAGGGTCCCGCATCAGTGCACCAGTGGCAGGGAAAGCCTCTACTCACCATTAGCGGAGAGGCCCCACCGAGCATTCAGAATGCCGGAAGGCAGCTAAAGAGGAGGATCCTGGGCAGGGCAGCAGCCCTCCAGCGGCCGCCGGACTCATGGACTCCAGCTGTGTCTCAGAGGGGACAAGAGGCACCCAGAGATCCCGTGGGCATGGTCAGGGGCTGGGTGGAGCTCCAGCGGCCTGGCTCCGGGACCCAGGGGGAAACTCTACAGTCCCACAGCAGCCTCAGCGAAAGCCTCTGCACAGCACTAGTGGAGAGGCCCCGACTGGCAATCAAAAGGCTGGAAGGACCTGGGGCAAAAGTAGCACAGGTAGGTGAGCTAACCACAGACTGCAGAAGATACCCATAGTTCTGCTGGGACCTATAGTGGACAAGTAAGATTTTGTGGGCTTTGACAGTGACAGAGCTGCGAATATAGGTGATCCTGCTCCCGGCTGCTGGGAAAGCCCACAACACCACTGCAGACACCAAGGAGGGATTACGACTAGGTGGTCTGCAACAGTAGGCACCAGCAGCCTGAAGCCCCCTTGCAATTGCCCCCACAGCTGACGAGGGACCCCACAGGACTACTGTGACTATGAGGAGGGGCCCAGGTCCAGTCAGCAACAGCTGACAGGGTCCCTGGTCTGGGCAGTCTAAACAGGTGCTCCCCCCACACCAGTAGAAACAAGTGAAAGCAGTAACTAAACTCTAGCTCTATGCAGAGGCACAAATCCACGCCATCAAGCAGTATGAAAAAATATACTAAATCTCAAGAACAGAAGGAAAATGACAAGTACCCAGAAAAAAATCCCAAAGACAATGAAATCTATAACCTAAATGATGATGAATTTAAAACAGCCATTATTAAAAAACTCAACAAGTTAAAAGAGAATACAGATAAACAACTCAACGAGTTCAGGAGCTATGTCACAAAAGAGTTTGATACTATAAAGAAGAACCAATCAGAAATACTGGAGATGAAGAACACAATGGAAGACATTAAGAAAAATCTGGACTCTCTGAACAGCAGGGTCGATAATATGGAGGACAGAATTAGCAATGTGGAGAACAGGAATATAGAAATGCTGCAGACAGAGGAGGAGAGAGAACTATGACTAAGAAGAAATGAAGAAACTCTCCGAGAATTATCCGACTCAATGAGGAGATGCAACATAAGGATTATAGGTATACCAGAGGGAGAAGAGAAAGAGAAGGGGGCAGAAAGCCTGTTCAAAGAAATAATGGCTGACAATTTTCCAAACCTGGGGAGAGAGATGGAACGTCATGTGACAGAAGCCAACAGATCTCCAAACTTTATCAATATAAGAAGACCAACCCCAAGGCATATAACAGTGAAGCTAGCAAAAGTCAACAACAAAGAGAAAATACTAAGGGCAGCCAGGCAGAAGAAAATAACCTACAAAGGAACCCCAATAAGGCTATCAGCAGATACCTTACAGGCTAGAAGAGAGTGGAATGATATATTCAAAACTCTGAAAGACAAAAACCTGCAGCCAAGAATACTCTACCCAGCAAAAATATTCTTCAAATATGATGGAGAAATCAAAACGTTCCCAGATACACAAAAGTTAAGGGAGTTCATTGTCACAAGACCTCCCTTCAAGAAATGCTCAGGAAGACCCTCAAACCTGAAAAATCAAAAACAGGAAAGGGGTTACAAAACCCAGAGCAAAGGAGATAAGTAGAAGGACAATAACAGAAAGCAGCAGCTCTCCATCACAACAGATTAGCAAAAGTTCAATAAAACATTAAAGATAAAAGGAAGGGAAACGCCAAGAATAAATATAATCCTGTCATTTTAACCACAAACTCACAACACAAGAAGGAAGAGGGAAAAAAAAAATCTGACAATAACAATCTAGGAGCGGAAGAGAAAAGGGATGGAATGTTTTAATTTAAGGAAATAAGAGGCTATCAGAAAATGGACTATCTCATCTATGAGATGTTTTATACAAATCACCTGGTAACCACTAAACAAATAATAAGAATAAAGACACAAATTACAAATAAGAAGAAAGCCAATACAGAAATTTACCTACCTGAATTAGCAATCCAAAAATCATGGGGCGAGAAACAAAGGAAATGCAAGAACACCAGAAAACAAGTGATAAAATGGCAGCAGTAGGCCCCCACATTTCAATAATCACTCTAAATGTAAATGGATTGAACTCTCCAAACAAAAGACACAGAGTGGCAGGATGGATCAAAGAACAAGACCCAACAATATGCTGCCTCCAGGAAATACACCTCAGCTCCAAAGACAAACACAGATTCAGAGAAGGGATGGAAGACAATACTCCAAGCTAATAATGAACAAAAGAATGCAGGTGTTGCCATACTTATATCAGACAAAGTAGACTTCAAAGCAAAACAGATAAAGAAAAACAAAGAGGGGCAGTATATAACAATAAAAGGGACACTCCACCAAGATGACATAACACTTATAAATATATACGCACCCAACACAGGAGCACCAAAATGTGTAAAGCAACTCCTAATAAAACTAAAAGCAAACATCAACAACAATACAATAATAGTAGGGGACCTCAACACCCCATTAACACCAACGGATAGATCATCCAGACAGAAAATCAACAAGGAAATTATAGAATTAAATGAAAAATTAGATCAGATGGACTTAATAAATATATATAGAACACTTCATCCAAAAACAGCAGGTTACACATTCATTCTCAAGGATAGACCATATCTTGGGAAACAAAGCACACATCAATAAATTCAAGAGGACTGAAATAGTATCGAGCATCTTTTCTGATCATAATGCTATGAAACTAGAAATCAACTACAAGAATAAAGCTGGGAAAGGGCAAAAATGTGGAGACTAAACAACATGCTACTGAACAAACAATGGATTACTGAAGAAATTAAAGAAGAAATCAGGTATTATCTGGAGAGAAATGAAAATGAAAACACACCATACCAAATGATTTGGGATGCAGCAAAGGCAGTCCTAAGAGGGAAATTCATTGCAACACAGGCTCACCTCAATAAGCAAGAAAAAATCTTACATAAACAACCTCAAACGACACCTAATGGAATTAGAAAAAGGAGAACAAAGCCCAAAGTCAGTAGAAGGAGGGAAATAATAAAAACTAGAGCAGAAATAAATGATATTGAAACAAAAAAGACAGTAGAAAGGATCAATGAAAGAAAGAGTTGATTCTTTGCAAAAATTAACAAAATCGACAAACCCTTAGCCAGACTCACTAAAAAAAAAAAAAATGACAGAAGTCTCAAATAAATAAAATTAGAAACGAGAGAGGAGAAATCACAACAGATACCAAAGAAATACAAAGGATCATAAGAGAATACTATGAAAAACTAAATGCCAACAAATTGAACAACCTAGAAGAAATGGATAAATTTCTAGACTCATACAACCCACCCAAACTAAATCAGGAAGAAATAGAGAATCTGAATAGACCAATCACAAGTAAAGAAATAGAAAGAGTAATCAAAAACCTCCCCAAAAATAAGAGTCCAGGACCAGACGTCTTCTCTGGAGAATTCTACCAAACATTCAAAGAATATTTAATACCTATCCTTCTCAAACTGTTCCAGAAAATAGAGGAAGATGGAGCACTCCCTAATACATTCTGTGAAGCCAACATCACCCTGATCCCCAAACCTGACAAGGACAACACAAAGAAAGAAAACTACAGGCCAATATCACTGATGAACATAGATGCAAAAATCCTCAACAAAATTTTGGCCAACCAAATACCGCAATACATCAAAAAGATTATACGCCATGATCAAGTGGGATTTATACCAGGGACAGAGGAATGGTACAACATCCGCAAGTCAATCAACGTGATTCACTACATTAACACAAAAGGAGAAACAAAAACCACATGATCATCTCAATAGATGCAGAGAAAGCATTCGACAAGATCCAACATCCATTTATGATAAAAACCCTCAATAAAATAGGTATAGAAGGAAAGTACCTCAACATAATAAAGGCCATATATGACAAACCCACAGCCAACATCATACTCAACGGACAAAAACTGAAACCCATCCCTCTCAGAACAGGAACAAGACAAGGGTGCCCACTTTCACCACTCTTATTCAACATAGTACTGGAGGTTTTGGCCAGAGCAATTCGGCAGGAAAAAGAAATAAAAGGAATCCAAATAGGCAATGAAGAAGTAAAACTCTCACTGTTTGCAGACGACATGATCTTATATATATAGAAAACCCCAAAGAATCCACAGAAAAACTATTAGAAACAATCAACAGCTACAGCAAAGTTGCAGGGTATAAAATCAACATACATAATAAGTCAGTAGCATTTCTATATGCTAACAATGAACTAACAGAAAAAGATCTCAGGAACTCAATTCCATTCACGATCGCAACAAAAAGAATACAATACCTTGGGATAAATTTAACCAAGGAAGTGAAAGATCTATACAACGAAAACTACAAGACTTTCTTGAAAGAAATCGAAGACGACATAAAGAGATGGAAAGACATTCCATACCCACAGATTGGAAGAATAAACATAGTTAAAATGTCCATACTACCTAAAGCAATCTACAGATTCAACACTATCCCAATCAGAATTCCAATGCCATTCTTTACAGAAATTGAAGAAAGAATCCTAAAATTCATATGGGGCAACAAAAGACCCCGAATTGCTAAAGCAATCCTGAGAAAGAAGAACACAGTTGGAGGCATCACAATCCCTGACTTCAAAACATACTACAAAGCTACAGTAATCAAAACAGCATGGTACTGGTACAAAAACAGGTGCTCAAATCAATGGAACAGAATTCAAAGCCCAGAAATAAAACCACACATCTATGGACAGCTAATCTTTGATGAAGGAGCTGAGGGCCTACAATGGAGGAAAGAAAGTCTCTTCAACAAATGGTGCTGGGAAAACTGGACAGCCACATGTAAAAGAATGAAAATTGACCATTCTTTTTCACCACACACTAAAATAAACTCAAAATGGATCAAAGACCTAAAGATTAGGGCTGAAACAATAAGTCTTCTGGAAGAGCATATCGGCAGTACACTCTTTGACATCAGCTTCAAAAGAATCTTTTCGGACACCATAACCCCTCACATGAGGGAAACAATAGAAAGAATAAACAAATGGGACTTCATCAGACTAAAGAGCTTCTTCAAGGCAAGGGAAAACAGGATTGAAACAAAAAAACAGCCCACTAATTGGGAAAAAATATTCACAAGTTATTTATCCAACAAAGGCTTAATCTCCATGATATACAAAGAACTCACACAACTCAACAATAAAAAATCAGACAACCCAATTACAAAATGGGCAGGGGACATGAACAGACATTTCTCCAAAGAAGATATACGGATGGCCAATAGACACATGAAAAGATGCTCATCATCACTAATCATCAGGGAAATGCAAATCAAAACTACACTAAGATATCACCTTACGCCTGTTAGAACGGCAAAAATATTCAAAACCAAGAGTGACAAATGTTGGAGAGGCTGTGGAGAAAAGGTAACCCTCATATACTGTTGGTGGAAATGCAAACTGGTGCAGCCACTATGAAAAACAGTATGGAGATTCCTCAAAAAGTTAAGAATAGAAATACCTTATGACTCAGCCATCCCACTACTGGGTGTCTATCCTAAGAACCTGAAATCAGCAATTCCAAAAGTCCTATGCACCCCTATGTTCATCACAGCATTATTCACAATAGCCAAGTGATGGAACCAACCTAAGAGCCCAGCAACTGATGATTGGATAAAGAAGATGTGGTATATATATACAATGGAATACTACTCAGCCATAAAAAAGGACAAAATCGTCCCATTCACAACAATATGGATAGACCTTGAGGGTATTGTGTTGAGTGAAATAAGCCAGACAGAGAAAGACGAACTCTGTATGATTCCACTCATAGGTGGTAGTTAACATATGGACAAAGAGAACTGATCGGTGGTTGCCAGGGGAAAGGGGGGTGGGGGGAGGGCACTAGGGGTGAAGTGGTATACCTACAACATCACTAATAATGATGTACAACTGTAATTTCACAAGGATGTTAACTTTCATAACCTTAATAAAAAAATAATAATGCTCAAATAAACACATGAAAGTAAACAAAAATAGAAGTCAAGTGGCTTGCAAAATGTTTTAAAAGTAATACAAAATCATTTTTAAATTACTCACTTACTTTGCAACAAAGTAATACAAATACTGATCTATTAGTTTGCCCTGAAAATGTCCAGAAACTCCTATATAACATATGGGACAAAACATACCTCATTAAATTGTAAGAATAATGTTACTACAATATTTTAAATGTCAAATTTTGCATTTAAAAGAAAACATAATGTAGTTACTATTGCTGGACATCTTCTTGCTATATCTTCATGACGACAAAAATTCAAGAAAAGTTATGGTGAAAGGACAAGTTGAAGGCAAGACAAGAAACAATAACATCCACAGAATTAAAAGCAATTATTTTTTATCAGCTGTATTCTTCCACGCCCATAACATTTTGACACACAATACAAGGAGTTCAGTCATTTTAAGATTTGTATTTATTCCCTCTTTGAAGTTCCTAATCTATTAATTATAGATATATCCAATGATGGCATTTTAATAACTTTACAAAAGGAATCCAATTCGTATATTTTAGGTCTTCTGTGTAAATTATGAGGTCAGCTATTTGAATGTGTGGGTTCCCAGACTGTCTATGAGTCACTAGTACTCCCAGTTATGTGGTTTTAAAACCACATTTACAATCCCCATCAACCAAAAGAACCACAAAACCACAGTATATATTTGAATACCGGCAATTCTCACTATATTCCAGCCACACTACCCTTTTCAAGGAGTTCCTCAAACATGCCAAGCTCACCACTGCACAAGACGTTTGCCCAGAATGCTGATCATGCAGAGGCCTTCCCAAACCAAAATGCCCTTTCCCCTGTCTTCTCTACAGACCCAGAGCCAATGTCTTGAGCTGGTAGGACAATTGCTTTGATTGGCTATGAGATTGAAATTTTAATTCAGACTAAATGGCAGTTTTCAAAAAGACCTGAAAGCTACGAATCTGACTGAAATGTCATCAAGTGGCAGGGAAGGAAAATTCAACAGAATATAGTTGAAAGCAATATTTAGGGGGGAAAAATTATTTTCTATTGTAAATAAGTAAAATAGTGCCCCCACCTTCTGAACATTTTTGATTACATTGTTTTCATCACAGCCCTTACCCAACGTGTTACTTATTTCTTTGGTGTCAGTATTTACACATTAGAATATAAGCTCCAAAGACCAGGGACCTTGCCTGTCATATTCACTACTGTATTACTGACACTTAGAATAGTATCCATCAGAGTAGATGCTCACATATTTGTGGAATGAACAAGCCCCAGTTATACACATCAAATATTCCTGCTATTACCTGTATGTACTCCACGTATTATGACTAATTTTTTTTTTTTTTTTTGGAGGAAGATTAGCCCTCAGCTAACTACTGCCAGTCCTCCTCTTTTTGCTGAGGAAGCCTGGCTCTGAGCTAACATCCGTGCCCATCTTCCTCTAGTTTATACGTGGGACACCTACCACAGCATGGCTTCCAAGCAGTGCCATGTCCGCACCCGGGATCCGAACCAGCGAACCCCGGGCCGCCGAGAAGCGGAACGTGCGAACTTAACCGCTGTGCCACCGGGCCGGCCCCCTAATATTTTAACCTGAGCTGTAACTTGTTTACAGAGCCGATCAGGCACCAATTTATGCTACATACTATACAGAGGCAAGAGCCAGGTGACTTTCTGTGACACAACTAGGTTCACCAGGACCCTAGCAAAATACCTAATGAGAAATACCTGTCTTTGTCCATCCCCCTTCTCCAGCTTTCATTGTCCACCAGATAGATGTCCTATAAGTAGCTTTAATTAACATATATCACCTCCAGATTATGGTAAGTGCTCACTTATCTATTTTCACAGAACACGAAAACTCTCACATTTACTTTTATCACATAGTTTTATAGTAGGTGATTTAGTCCACCATTTCCACTTCACCCCTACCCATGGCCAACATACATACCTCTGAAATTGTTTTCTCCCTAGGCTGTAAGTGTCAAATATAACCATGTCTCTAGGACAGGACACAGGAATGAGGGAAGGAGGCCCTAAGGATCATGTGCCTCTTAGATGTCCATTCAGAAGGGCAATTTCCATCAACTCGATTAAACTGACAAGTTACGTTCTAAGGCTCTCATTTATGTTTAAGTAAGACACTAAAAAGAATTACATACCCAGTTGTGTATCTTAACTACATTCACATCTTAGTATCACATCCATATTCCCTGCCAAACATCTTCCTGACTCAATGCCTCTGCACTGGCTGTTCCTGTTCCCTCTACCTGGAACTCTTCTCCTAAATATGTAGATGGCTTGTTCCCTCACCTCATTCAGGTCTCACCTCAAATGTCATCTCTTTAGGGGTCTTCCCTGATCATCCTATTAAAAATAACACCTATCACCCTCTATCCTTTACCCTGTTTGTTTTTCCTCATAACATTTTGCACAACCTGACCTATAGTATATATGTATTTGCTTATATGTTTATTGCCTCTACCCTCCACAAAAATCTAAGTTACATAAGGGCAGGAATTTGTCTGCCTAGATCACCATGATCTAGTTGGAATTAGAAAATTCTAAATACTTGTTGAATGAATGAATTTATTTTCCACAGACTTAATGACTGCTGTTATGATTTCAGTGAACATGGTGTCATTAGCACAAATGCCCCCCATTCACGGTCACCCCACAAATTAGATTTTGAATACACACAAAATAGAAGTAATGATGAGTGACAGATTTTATGTGTAAGAGCCAAGAATAGATTAAGGGCTTGACAACATCTCTGCTCACATATATTTCAAATATTCTCCATTATCTATGGAAGTTTATTTCAAACTCCCTTGTCTAGCATTGAAGACCTTTGACAATCTGACCCTGACTTTCCTTTGTACTCTTATCTCCTACTGTTTCCTGTACTCCGGGCTACTTCCAGTACTCTGGGCTGCAAGGCTGCAACAATTCCAAGGAGCACCATTCATAGAGAAAGCAAGAAAGCATGCAGTCCTGCTTACAACGCAGCCAAACTAATCTAGTCTCCATTCCTACCAAATTTTCTCCTAACCACCACCTACAAAAAGTCTACTCATTCTTCAAAATCCAGCTCCAATGCTTTCTCCATAACACTTTGATGGTCCCTTGAAATGATCTCCTCAGTCTGTGAGGGACCATACAGCATGTGGTAACATTCCTGAAATTCTTGCCTTAGGGCAAATCATTAGTACTTTTATTCTTCTTTAGTGTATGGTAAGTTCCCAAAGAGCATGGACATTGTTTTACACATCTTTGTATCCTTCATGGTGCCTGCACATGTGTCTAACTTTAATTTACTTTACTTTTACATTACTTTAATAATGAGTAAATTCTACATACATTTCGAATCACTCTATAGTATTTCCATTTTCTTTCCTCTCAAAGGATAAAAAAGTTTCCACTGAGAAAAGTAGCTTCATATTTCAGTTTAAAGTTTAGATTCTCTTGTGGTTTGGTTTTATACCTCTATCACTTCTCTCTCTCTCTCTCTCTCTCGCTCTAGATCTAATTGGAAGGGAATAAAACCAGAAATTCCTCCTTTTAACCAATCAACACTCATTTACTGAGCACCTATAATGTACAGATACTGCAGTAGACTTCTCTTTTCAATCAATTATCGTCCATTTATGGAGCACCTACCATGAGGGATCATCGCACTACATGGTTAAGGCATCAATAGATTAATAAAATCCCTGAACTACCAGGGCATACAATCCAGAAAGGGAGTTAGATATGTAAACGGATCCTGTAACTAATACATAAGGCATAATGTAAGTGCTAGAAGAGACTGATGCAGTGCTATGGTTGAGCAGAGTAGGCAAAAATTAATTCCAAATGAGAGCACTAAGAAGAAAGGAGGTATCTGGGCTGGGTCTTGATGAATAACAGGATTTCAACAGGGAAATATTGAGGGGAAGGGTGCATTTCTGACAGAAGAAACAGCAAACATAAAGAGTCTTGAAGACTCTGGCATGCCAGTGATCCAACGAGTAACCAGCCAAGTAGAGGGATGTGTGTGTTTGTGTAAGAGAGAGAGAGAGTGTGTGTGTATGTTATTAGGGAAAAGACCCAGCTGGAAAGATCTCAGAGAATTTGAATCATCAAAGGTATCTGAGTAGGAAAGTGATATGGTCAGCACTGTGTTTTGGTCTAGAGCTCAGATTAGAGTTAAGAGATAAAAATAGTGAAATCATGGGAGTTAAGATTGTCCCAGAAAAAAAGTACAAAGACAGAAAAGGGCTGAAGATTAAATCCTGAGAAATAATTATATTGGGGAGGAGAGGAGGGAGGTCAATGAAAAACACAAATGATTTGAGAGACAGGAGACCAAGGAGACAGTGTCATAAAAACCAAAAGGCAAGCAGAGTTAGTGATCAACAATATCAGAAGAGAGGATGAATGTATCAGAGAAGAATCTCATTTGGCAATCAGGAGGTTGCTAGTGCTCTTGAGACTCACAGCTTCAATAAAATTAAGTGGGGGTAGGGGGAGAGTCAGATGACAGCAAGCCAAGCAAAAAGGTAAAGAATTACAAAGGCAGCAAGTGAGGGCTGTTTTTCTAAGAACTGTGATAGTGAACGGGAAGGGAAAAGAGCAAAAGTTTGAGGCCAAAGCAGAGTACAGGTTAAGTTTACACGAGGAGATACATGAACTCTCTTATCCTAGAAGTGAAAATAAAGGAGATTGAAACAAAATAAGAGGGGACACGCTGCCAAGTCCTGGAGGGAAACTGAAGGCTGAACAAGAACAAGTGGAAGGAGGCAATGTTGCAGTACCTTGGAAAAGAGCAGAATACAGAGGAAACAGAAAAATGTATGGTATTGACCAAGGAAGCTAAGGGCACTCCAGATAGATGGATAAAGTAACATGCTAGGAATTAAATGGGGTGAGGCTTAGCAAAATAAGATTTAAACAATTGCTATTTGGAAAAGGATACTCAATTGGAAATGAAGAAAATGAGCACTGAGGGCCTAGATGAAAACTGCAAAAGTAAAGGAACAAGCAGAATTATATGTTAAAACAACAAAGTTAAAACAGTAATATTGGAAAGTTTTTGGAGATATAAAACCCCCAAGCAACTAATAACTGTCTATGTCAAAACATAAAACACAAATCTTTGTACATATATCCAAAAGATTTCCAAATTCCAGCCAAGTCTACCTGCTTTAAATAGAGAATACAATCATTATAATCAAATTCCAGTATTAAAAAAGTAGGTGGTTTTTGCTCCAGTGGGTTCTGACTTGTAAGTTTCATATCAAAGTTTTGCGTGTTCACAACTTATTAGCCATCCCTCTGAACACTGTCACCCACAAATTCAATAAATTTAACTTCATCCAAGTTATTGATAAAGAGGAAGAGGGCATATTCTTTCAGAAGGATACTAAAGCCCTCCCTTCAGAGTTGATGATGATTTATTACTCATCATTCTTCAGATACAGTTGTTTGACTGACAATGAATCAAATTCTAACTGTATTATCATCTAGCCCACATTTGTCCATTTTGACCAGAGGACATGATAATTCTGTCAAATATGCTCTTGTGAAATCTAATTGTACAATGTCTAAGGCATTTTTCTACAGAACCAGTCTATTAATCCTGCCAAAAAAGGACGTGAGGCTAACTGGCCACTCCCCATCGCCCTGTCTCTATTCAAGGTACCACTAGCCTTGAATTTAAATGATCCTACGAAGAATGTCATGGATCTACTCTGGCGGGGTCTCACTACATTTCTCCAAGAAGACAACCTTCCACTTTTTAATTAGCTATTTCTAAATATATGAATATAAGGCAATCCCCTCCACCTCCCAGTAAGGAGAGAAAAAAGAAAAGAAGGTTTTCCGGCCTACCTGAATATGTAAACTTTTGGTGATATAGATAAAAGAATCAAATGTCTACTCATAATGTCCATTATGTTACATTAGTTATACATATTTAAAATCACATAGTGCATAAAATAATATTTAGAAATTATTTTCCCCCCCTCTGCATTTTATAAAACAATTTTATTGAAATTTTTCCAGTGTATCTCTGGCACCTGTCTTCATGTTCACCAGAGTGACTGAGTCATTTACCAGTTTTTTCAAAGAGTTACCACCTTCATTTTTTTTTATAAAAGTTGTTTGATCAAGTTACAGAACTTTTTGAATCCTTGTGATCTTTTTAACCTAAGTACCATTGTCTACACATTCAGGCAGTTTTTTCATTCTATAGGTGCGTGCTGTAGATGCAGACTCATAACCTCCACAAGGTAACCACTTACTAGTACTGAAGGAGCTTCAGACTTCTATCTCCTCCAACAAGCCTCTGTAAGGCTTTGAATGGAGTAAAGTGACTTGCTCTTTTCTGAGAGAGACTTACTGGTGGTGTGTGTCGGGGGGAACATGACAACTTGCTTTATATCTAGGTAACCAACAAGTCAAAAATTCACAGACAATCAGGAACTCAATTATTTCTAATTACATTTCAATTAAATACATTTCAATTAATGTATTAGTTGAATTAATCGATTAAAGTATTTCAATTAATAACAAGCTATTGCTTATGTTAACACACAGATGCATTAACAGGAGTCTTTAATTTTAATTAAAGTCTTTAACAGAAGTTAAGTTTTCTTTCTAAACTAACACATTAGAACTCTGCTATACTGTTATAAAAGTCAAGTCAAGCAGGATGGGTTACTCAATTTCTGTGAATTTGTCTTCTTAGGGAAACAGCAAGAGTAGTAATTCCAGTAATTTATCTATATCCTGTACTAATTAAGCGCCAGTCACTATTTTAAACGTTTTACATCGTTAACTCAATCTTCACAATGCTCCTATGAAATAGGTGCTACTGATAATTCCATTTTATTGATGAGGAAACCCAGGAACGGAGAGGTTAAGAAATTTGCCCAAAGTCACACAGCTTCTAAGTGGTAGAAATTCAGTCTGATTCTAGGCCTCTCCCCCTTTTAAAAGAAGATATATTGCCTCTTAAATCAGTAAAATTGGGTCTACATTTTATAAGACAGTCCCATCTATCAAGCAGTTAATGTCAGTAGTCTGAAGAAGACATGAATGAGATTCCAGTATATTTTAATATATTTGCGATTCTATTATTTTCTATTCTCATCCCCACTGCCTGAAGGGACAATGAGGGGTTTGGGGGAGTAGTTCATCCCTTGTATTTACGTTCCCTGAGCTAATCGCTACCCCCATTTCAGTCAGTACTTTTAAGGCAAAATCTTCCCACTATAAACACAAACACAGAACAGACTAGCGCCCTGTCTCCCTCATTCGCCTCCAAACTTTTTAACAGACGGTAGAGAATCTGCCCCTCTGGGGCCAGCTCTCCCTCGCTATCCCAAATCTCTGAAACTAACTTTAAGCGTTTTCTTTGTTCAGGTAACTTTCCTAAGCCCTAAAACGATGGCAGCACTTCCTCAGTAGTCATCTGGTTGTGTCCTATAACGGGGTTCAGGAGCAGTTTCCCAAGGAAAAAAAGGTAAAACGTGAACTCAAGTACGAGAGGCCGGGAGGGAAGGTGTGGCGCGCAGGCCAGCGAGGGCACCGCTGCCCGCCTCGGAATTTCTGCAGACAGGACGAGAACGGGAACTGAAGGTGGGGGTCGAGCCACTGGAACCTGTTAGGCTGCGTTTTCTCCGATTTTCCTCTCACGCGTCTTAGACTCTCGCTTCAGAAGAAACTGAGACCCTAAGAGTACGAACTGCCCCACTGGTCAGGACACAGCGCCACCATTCATCCCCAGCCCGAGGCCAGAGCTGGGCCCGGGAAGCAGTGCTCCCCGCCAGCCCTCCCTGGGCCTTTCTCACACGGGTCAACCGGCGGGAGGGGCAACAGGAGCCTCTCGACCCCAAGGCCAGAAACCCGCGTTCCTGTCCTCGGCGGCAGCCTCCCCGGCTTCCCTTCCGGGAGACAACCCCTGAACTCTCCCACATTTCACCCCCGAACCCGAACCAACCCTCTCCCGAAGAGCTGAACCGAGCGGTCACGGAGTAAAACCCAAGAGGGACTGAGGGTCTTACCTTTAACAGATTAGACGTCGCCATGTTCCTTCAACTTAGATTCTCGCGAGACGACGCGAGATTTCGTGGCGCTCCGGGCCCGACCACAAGCGGAGGCCGGAGTTGCCACCAGGGCCGACGGACCCAGCGGCCCGCACCGGGGGTGTCCTGGTCGCCGGGGCGGCGTGCCGACAGCGCTGACCTTGTCCCAGGCACCTGGAGCTTCCTTTCTCTTTTCCCCTACATGGTCACCGGAGCTTCCCCACACGAAAGAGCTCATACAAACGCTCAGGGAGACGGCAACGGCGAATGGTGAGAAGATAACAGGAGCCGACCTGAATGGGAAGAGGAAGCATCGACTCCACCAGCCTCCCCACTCCGTCGGATTAGCCTTTGTGGTTGCACCCGCGGCGGCCACCGGCAACGAATTTAGCTCGGCTTAGGCCGGGCAGCTCGGGTTCCCCGGGCGCATCACGTGACGCGGCGGGCGGGGGCGCGCTCGGGAGCGAGCGTGGGAGCCTGGAAGCCTCGGTGGGCCGGGAGGCTGCGGAGAGGGCGAGAGCACGCCCTCTGCTGGCGGGACCGCACGTTTTCTCTCTTCCCTCGCCCCAAATCTGGCGAGCCGGGGCTGAGGAAGACACCTTATCCCGAATGAAATGCTTATGACAGCTCGTCTTAGGCCCGGCAGCTCATGCAGTAAGAACTGGCACATAGATGGCGCCCAATGAATATGTGTTGAATGAATGCACAGAAGTATTTATTAATACTTCTATTCAAGAGTGCCTGGCACTGAAATCATCTAGAAAAGGTTGTTCAGGCAATGAATATTCATCTTGGATTTTCTGAAGGCACATTATCTTAGAAGATCCTAAACCATAAGTCCCCAGGCTTTATCGCTTCAGACCAGAAACCACGCCAAGGGAAGAGAATATATATGTAGAATCTACAATATACTTGGTATTGTCATGCATGTTTGCAAACAATCTCATTCATACGTTCATAATATGTTGGAAACAAGTAAGAGCTATGGAGTAAAAGCAGGAAAGGGGAATGAAGTTTGCAGTTTTCAGTAGAGTGATCCAAGTAGTCCTCACTGAGAAGATGGCATTTGAGCAAAGTCTTGAAGGAAGTGTGGGAGAAGAGCATTCCAGACAGGGGGGAAGCACAGCACCATGCCTGAGGTGGCAGGTTGCCCAGAGTGTCCGAGGAACAGCGAGAAGGTTGGTGTGTTCAGAGCAGAAAGAGTCATGAGGGCGTTAGATGGTAAAGGGCCTTGTAGACCACTGGAAAGACTAGCTTTCATTCTGAGTGAGACTGGGATCATTGCAGCCTTTTGAACAGAGAACTGATGATCAAACTCCCATTTTAACGTGATCTCTCTGCTGTGTAGTGAGTAGAAGCAGAAAGCTAATTTAGAAAGTTTTTGTAATATCTCATTAAATTGACACAACAATCAAGCCACCTAGGTGTCCCCATTTTACAGATGATTTAGTAGAGAGTAATCTAGGCACGATTAAACAATGAGTAAATGGTAGAACAAGGATTCGGAGCCGCTCTGCCTGTAATGTCCTGGCAGAATGTTAACATAAGGATGACTCTTAGAGGTCTTTGTTCTACAGATGAGAAGACTGAGGCTTGATCTGGCCAAGGTCACTCAACTATGTTAGAGAAAAGTCCTAGTCCAGAATAAACTTTATATAATTATGGTTCACTTTTCCAGCGAGACTAGGTTATCTGCAACCCTAGGCCAACTCTACTGCTTAAAGTGTAAAACTATAGATTAAATTATAATCAACTTTACCCTAAAAAAGAAAGGTGACAAGCTGTGATACAACAATTGAATTGAATTAATTAATTAATGGCCCTACTTAAAAAATCCAATTAAGTATTTAATTCTTGTTTGAGTACCTATTAACAGTTAGGCACTAGAAATATAGGGTTAAATGAGACAGAGGAGACCATTGCCCTCTAGGAGCTTATGGTCTAATAAGGGAGCCAGATATTAAGCATAGTTCACAAATCAAACATTACTTAACTGGAATTATGATAAATATTGCAAAGGAAAAATTCAGTGTGCACTCGAGAACATATGATAGGCAGGGGGCTTAATATCCTAATTGCCATCATTCCTCTGGTCACACTCTGAACCTTATGGCTAATTTTGAAAACTCAATTTCAGGGGCCGGCCCAATGGTGCAGCCGTTAAGTGTGCAAGTTCCACTTTGGTGGCCCGGGGTTCGCTGGTTCGGATCCTGGGTGCGGACATGGCAACATTTGGCACGCCATGCTGTGGTAGGCGTCCCACATATGAGGTAGAGGAGGATAGGCATGGATGTTGGCTCAGGGCCGGTCTTCCTCATCAAAAAGAGGAGGATTGGCAGCAGTTAGCTCAGGGCTAATCTTCCTTAAAAATAAAATAAATAAAAAATAAATAAGTTTAAAAATTAAACAAAAAACAAACAAAAAATCAGCATATGGTTAAATAGGCATTATCATGCATTACTAATGCAAGTATAATTTGATAACTTTAGGATAAAAATTTGGTAAAATAAATCCAGAGCTTTAAAAATGAAAAAAAAATGATTAATTTAAAAATAGAGAACACAAGCACGTTGTACAAAATTCACAAGGTGCTGAAAGGAATACGGTTAAAAGAAGGCCTCCTCGCCCTTTCTGGGGTAATGTCATGTTCTATATTGCGGTAGGGATCTGGGTTATTCGGGTGTATGCATTTCTCAAAACTCAGCCCTTCTACCCTTAAGATTTTTGCATCTCATTCAAAAGAAAAAGTAGTAAACAAAATTTGAAATGTAGTTAGTGATATTTATGCTAAAGAATTTAGGGGTAAGTGAAGTTATGTTTACGATTTACTTTGAAATGTATCAAAAAATAAGATGGATTGATGGTTGCATTGAAAGGTTGACAAAGCAAGTATAGTAAAATGTTAATGACAGAATCCAGACGGAGGATATACTAGTGTTCTCTGTGTAAAATCTTTTAGCCTGTCTATATGATTGAAATTTTTCATAATCAAATGTTGGGGGAATTTTTTTTTTTAAACAGGCCTCCTTTCCTCCACAGTCCCCCAGGTACCCATTCTTCCTTCTGAGGCTCAACTGTGGTTAGAAGTTTTTTGTGACTCCCTAGGACATTTCTATGTGTATATAAGTATTCATGTATGTATTCTTTTCTTCTCCTCCTCCCCAAATGATGGTATACTACTTATACTCCTTAACATCTTTTTTTTTCACTCAGCTGTGATAGAAATTACTGAAAAATATGTTTTTGCTTATTTTTTTTCACACGTTCTCAAAGAAATTCAAACAATTACTGGCAGGCCCTAATGCATCCGTTGCCTCCAGGATGTTTGGGATTATTACTTCCAAAATAGGCTCTTGATGTCCATGAGAAAGATGCAGGAGAAGCATTGACTTCAGGGGAGAAATAAGATTCATTTAGAATAAGAAAGAAACCATTAAGAGGAGAGTTTGAGGATACAGAGGATTTTACTGCCTGTCCAGAGGCTCAGAGTTTGGGGAAAGAGGAGATGGAATTAGAAGTGCTAAGTGCTGAGGTGTACCTGAATGAGGGGTAACCTAGGTGTTGGGGCTTCTTGTGGAGACTGATAGAACAAGGCTAAAGGCATAATAAGATTGGTCTTAATGGTGGAAGGGTAGATAATGGGGGTGTGTCAGATGGTATGGAGCAGTGGGGATCTCGCCAGAAAGAGAGCTCTAGAATCCCATCTTCTCTGCTGCAGTTGAAAGTGTGGAGGCTGGGGAGGGGCACTCCTACTCCATTCAAATCCACAGGGTTCTTGGGAATTCTCTTGACCCTTACCAGAGGAGGCAGGGAACCCAGGGAGACACATGGGCTTATCTAGGGTACTGAGAATTCTGTGGAACAATATATATATATTTTTTTTTAGTGATGAAGATTCACCCTGAGCTAACATCTGCTGCCAATCTTCCTCTTTTTTTGCTTGAGGAAGATTACCCCTGAGCTAACACATGTGCCAATCTTCCTCTATTTTGTATGTGGGATGCTGCCACAGCATGGCTGATGAATGGAGTAGTTCCATGCCCGGGATCCGAACCCACAGACCCAAGCCACTGAAGCAGAGCATGCAGAACTTCAACCACTCAGCCACAGGGCCGGCCCCTGGGGAACAAATTTTAATAACCAATTTGGGGCTGGTCTTCTCAAAGCAAATGGCAGTCACCTATTCTTTCAAGGTTCTTCATTAAGAATTGTTAACCAATGCCTTAAGCTTATGCCTCAATGATATTTTCTAGACAAGGATGAATTGAATAATGTAGGGCTTATGATTTATTTACTGGAAAATAAACCTCTGAATGCTGAAAAATGCAAAAGCATCTAAAGATTTAAAATATTGCAAAACAATACTGCAAGGCACCAGAATGATCAATTCTTGAAAAACCAGTGATTAGATATATGATTTCTGGAACAAATAGATATTTTAACCAACTTGTTGGGTTGGCCAACTTGCATCCTATAAACTTGCTTGGGGTCAAATTATCTTCTGCTGTATCAGCTAGTGTTGTTAGTGACAGAACTGGGACTAGATCCAAGTCCTCTGATTTGTGTTTTAATACTCTTCTTGTCTGAAGGATTTTATCAAAGAAAACAAAGACAGAAAGCTCAAGATATGTTTCGCTTGTCCTGCGAGGCAGAACTCTCATTTCTGGACCTGATTCTTATCTTCTCTGAGGCCACCTCACCGAAGACTCAGACTCTAGTTCCTCGTTGGCCCCTGTCCACAGCTGTGGCTCTCCCTTGCCTGACTCTCAGACGTACCCTCTCTTCAGTTAGGAGAAAAGCAGCTCAACCTGAGATGGTTCCAAGTTTTCCAATGTTTTTGCTGGATCTGATTGCACATCTTCTGTACCTGTTTGCTCCAGTGCCCAAGGCAGGCTCATCCTTTCTCCTTTACTCACCTACTAAATAGATTTGCCAGCAGCTAGGAACTCTCCTCCCTGGAAAGAGAAGACAAGTCAGAGGTTTTAACTCCGGGCTCCTTAACCTCGCATTCTGGTACTCTCCAGCGGCTACTGGTTGGACACGCAGGCGCTGGAATGGGAGTGTTCAAAACTCTGTCTCACTAGCTCCTCCCAGTGGCACATCCATTCACTACAGTGGCAGGAGCTGCTATCAGAGATCATGTGGACTTTTTAAAGGGGATTTCAAAGACCCAGAAATTCTCCCTCCCTCTCTCTCTCTCTCATACACACACACACCCCAACACTTCTAGTACTTGTTTCATTATCTATAATTACACAAATAATTATTCCCTTTCCAGAAAAGCAAACAACTTTTTCTTGCTTAATTAGTGCTAAGCAGAGGAAACAAAACTTTGCAGCTGTTGGCCAATTATAACCTTTTGATTCATGCTATCACTTGGAGACTTCATCTAATTATAATTTTATTTTAAAATTCTATAATAATACTTTTTACTCAAGCTACTATCATTCAAAAGCCTTATCTACTTTTAATTTCTTTCAGTTTAGACAATTTGAAATATGACTATGAAAATAATATTTTAGTAATAGAATTTGGACTTACTTTCTGTGTGAAACTCAGTTTCTTAATTGAATTAAATCTGAAGTAAAGTGTCAGAGCATTTTTGCTGTGCCAAAGCAATCCAGTAGTTGTAGTACAAAGGGTGTATCCTGCTGTATGTTTCTTATTAAATTAAGTACTACTTATAAAATTAAAATACCCTCAGGCTTCACAAGTCCAGGCAATGAGGTCACATGAGTATTAAGGTCTAAATGTTGCCACTTCTTCCACCAGCCTCCACTCCTTCCCCTTCACTTATTTTGTTTCGTTTTGTTTTGTTAGTCTCCAGGGCAGGCTTCGGAATGCCTGGGATCAATTCTGCTTGTGTTCTTCAGCTCCATTCAGCTCCATCCAGCTCCATCATTTAGTCAGCTATCTACAATGTATTGGTGATTTCAGAGAATACAATTAGACATGCTAATTATGAGCCAGCTGAGAACAAACACAAGGGGATAAACAGGCCTTAAAGTATTTACATTATGGTAGTAAGGCTATAGCGGAGAATGTGTCTTGAAAGGGAGGCCAAGGGCCAGCCCGGTGGCGCAATGATTAAGTTCGCATGTTCTGCTTTGGCGGCCCGGGTTCGTCGGATCCTGGATGTGGACATGGCACTGCTTGGCAAGCTATGCTGCGGCAGGCGTCCCACATATAAAGTAGAGGAAGATGGGCACAGATGTTAGCTCAGGGCCGGTTTTCCTCAGCAAAAAGAGGAGGATTGGCAGCAGATGTTAGCTCAGGGCTAATCTTCCTAAAAAAAAAAAAAAAGAAAAGGAGGCCAAGTGTTTTTTTCCTCTCTTCTCTCTGAATAGGACTTGCCCACTCAGTCATAGATAGTGTGGCTGGAGAACCACCGACTGCCTTCAACTCCTGCAACTTAGAAGTGACTAAGGCCTGGAATCTACCCACTAGACATACATAAGAATCAGCTCAGACTATCAGGGACATTCTCTTACATTTATCTTTGATATGATTTCCCCAAAATTAATTTGTATACTGTATTCAATAAAATTCTGATAAAATACTTACATGATCTTTTTTTTACAGAAATTTGGCAAGCCAATTAAAAATGTATTCAGGAGGTAAAATGTGGAAGAACAGCAAAAATAATTTAAAAAACAATAAAGGAGGACTTGCTCCACTGTATATCAACCCATATTACATTTACTTTTTCAATGCTGGTTTTCTTTTATTTTTCAAAAAACTTTTTATTAAAGAAAATTTCACAAAAGTAGAAAAAAAGCCAAATAAATTCCATATGCCCACTGTATTAGATTCCCATTGCTGCTGTAACAAATAAACTTAGTGGCTTAAAACAGCACAAATTCACTCTCTTACAGTGCTGGAGGTCAGAAGTCTAAAATCAAGGTGTCAGTAGTGCTGCATTTCTTCTGAAGGTTTCAGGAAAGAATCTATTCCTTGCCTTTTCCATCTTCTAGTGGCTGCCCTCAGTCTTTGGCTGGTGGCTCCTTCCACCATCTTCCAAGCCACAGCATAGCATCTTCTCTCTCTGACTCTGCTTCCCTCTGCTTCCATTGTCATATGGTCTCCTTTTTTTGACTTTGACCCTCTTGTCTCTCTCTTATCAGGACGCTTGTGATTATATGGGGCCCACCTGGATAACCCAGGATCTTTCCATCTCAAGATCCTTAACTTAATCACACCTGCAAAACCCTTTCTGCGATGTAAGGTAATATATCCCCAGCTTCTGGAGATTAGGACACGGACGGACATCTTTGGGGGGGATATTATTTTGTCTTCCGTCCATACCAAAAACTCATCCATGTATACTCCAATTCACTTCTAGTCTATTATTTTGAAGCAAATTCCAGATAGTCTATCATTTCATTGATAAAATGTTAGTACGTATGTGTAGAAGGTAAGAGCCCATTTTAAAAACATGACTATATACCATTATCACACCTAAAAAAATCAACATAATGTCTTAGTATTCAATTTCCCCTGACTGTTATATAATTCTTTTTTACAGTTGAATCAGGATCATATGATCAACACAACGCATGTGGCTGATGTTTCCCGTAAGTCTCTTTTAACTCATGAGCTTGTATGGTGGACACTGAGATATTCTACCCTGATCTCCTTCACTGAAGGACTTGTTTCCCCAGCTCTGCTGTCTGTAGGCAAACTTCATCTGCCTCAGGTGCAGAGAGCCACCTCACCCAAGGCCACACCTCTTCTGGAGGCCCATCTCCTACAATTTATCAACAAAAGGGAATCAAGCCCTGGCCATCTCAACCTAAATCTGTCTCAGAGGCAGCTTGCTGGGAAACCTATTCTGTGAGAGTTGTTACCAGAAGGATTTCAATAAAGGAGTAGCTAAAATGAAGTTATGGAACTGAATCACTTCTTACAAGTACGATAAAGACACCATCACAGGTTGTTAAAACTTTCTCCACTGGTGAATTGTTTGATATATGGTGGAAAGGAATGCATTAGCTGGTGCCGTATATAAGGTATTTGAGGAATAAAGGTTAACTATATGGGGGTAACTATAGTAACTATTAGGACAACGGTATTAGGTGGCTATCACTAAGCACAAGAAAAGGTAATGAAAATCGAAGAACATTAATTGCCAATTGGAAACTAAGTGTGAAATCCAGGTCTCCTCAATAGCTTGCAAACAGGCTTTCATGTCCTCCAGTGGGAGGATGGAGAAAGCCAAGGACCAGGACCAGGACTTAATCGTCAGAGTAGCTGAGCTCCAAGGAGAGTTAAACTCCCTACAAGGCAGGTTTTCTACTCCAAGGTCAAGGCCTGACTGAGAAAGCATGAGAACCTGACAAATGGAGTGAAGACATCTAGTTTGATGACCTAGAAAATCTTGATTCACCAGATTCCCCTGAACCCTCTGATCCTGAGGAGCCCATCCTTTTCTATTAAGAACTAGCACTTCTCCCTTGGCTTGTTGATGATTCAGAGATTTTTTTTTTTCCCCTACAAGGCAACATGTGCTTCCTCTCCTGGCCTTAGCTAGGGTTAAGTCACGATATAACGCAGTCAAGAATGTGCTGGGCCTGATAAGTGAGGAAAGAGACTATATCCCAAAAAGAATGGCAAGACTGCCAGTCTGCACTGCAGGGGCTGGGGGATTACTCCTGCTATTGGTGTCTGAAGGTGCTTGATCTGCAGGCCAGAATATAAGGTTGATAAGGGAAATTTTATTGATTTGGGAGCATTTTCACAGAGCATTGGATTTGATACTCTGGCAAGAACCCCAGGGTTGTCACCTCAATAAAAATCATCATCCTTTGCCCAATTTTCAGACCCAGAACCTATTGACTTTAGAAGAGGTTGGGTACCCAGGAGGAAGGACCCTACAACATCTCAGCAAGTGTACATAGTAATGGTTTCTCTTGTCCTTTCCCAAAGAGACCCACAGCCATTTACGATGGTAACTATGCACTGGGGAAAAGGGATATCCAAATATATCAAAGACCATTGGACACAGGGTCAAAGTTGACACTGATATTCAGAGTCCTGAAGTGTCATCATGGTTCCATTCTAACATGTCATCCGTGTTGGAATAGAGGCATATAGGGATCAGGTAATAAGTGATACACTTGATTAGGTCCACCTCACAGTGAGGCTACTGCATCTGCAGACTCATTCAGTGGTCATTTCCTCAATCCTCAAATGTACAGTTGAAACAGACATAACTGGTAGTTGGCCCATCATATTGAATCAATAGCCTCTGGGGGTACAGCTAGCAATGTGGGGAAATCCAAGCAGCAGACTCGGAAAGTGCACATCTGCCCTGGCCAAGAGCATAAATACCATATCCTGAGGGAGGTGGTGGAAATTAGGGCCTCTAAGATCTTAAAGATTTTAGAATTCAGGAGTGATAATCCTTATTACATCTCCATTTAATTCACCCGTCTTGACCCTGAAAACACTAGACAGATTTTGGAGAAGGACAGTAGACTATCAGATTCAAACAACTGCAGCACTAATGGTACCAATTGTAGCATTGTCCCAGATGTGCTGTCTTTGCTAGAGTAGATTAACATGGTCCTAGGTACTTCTGATTTTGTGAATACATTCGTTCCTATCTCTATCAGAAGAGAGGATCAGAAATAGTTTGCATTCACTTGAAATAGACAACAGTAAAAATGTACAGTTTTTCCCTAGGGCCATGTTAATTCTTCTGTCCTTTGTCATACTATAGTCCAAAGAGATCTGGACTATCTTAACATCCTGCATAACATCATATTGATACATGACACCATTTATGATAGATGACTGGCCATAATGCTAGAAGCCTTTATAAGACACATATACTTCTGAGGTGGGAAATAAACCCTATGAAGATTCAGGAACCTGCCACAAGAGTAAAACGTTTAAGGGTCAAGTGATCAGATGCATGTTGAGACATTCCATCTAGACTCAAGAACAAATAGTTATATCTTACACCTCTTACCATGAAGAAGGAAGAACAAATCCTGGTAGGCTTCTTTGGGTTCTGAAGACAACTTAGTCCACACCAGATAATACTGCTCTGCCCCATATACCAGGTTTCCAGGAAATGAAAGGGCTCTATGGCAAATGCAGATTGTGGTGCAAGTGGCCTTGCTGCTTTGACCAAAAATCAGCAGACTCTATGCCATTAGATGTATCAGTGGTGGGAAAGACACCTTGTGGAGTTTATGGCAAGACCCAATGGGAGAATCACAAGCATCCCCTAGGTTCCAGATCAAAGTCATTCCATCTATAGAGGAGAATTATATGCCTTTTGATTTTTTTTTAAATTGGCACCTGAGCTAACAACTGTTGCCAATCTTCTTCTTCCTTTTTTCTTTTCCTTTTTGTCCCCAAATCCCCCCAGTACATAGTTGTATATTTTAGTTGTGGGTCCTTCTAGTTCTGGCATATGGGACACCGCCTCAACATGGCCTGATGAGTGGTGCCATGTCTGTGCCCAGGATCTGAACCCGTGAAACCCTGGGCCACCGAAGCGGAGCGCATGAACTTAACCACTGGGGCCGGCCCCTATATGCCTTTTTAAAAACAGCTTCTGGTATGATGCTGGGCACTGGTAGAGGTGACGAGCATGACCATGAGGCACCAAGTGACCCTGTGGCCACAATTGCCTTTCATCAGTTGGTTTCCATCAGAGCTGCCAAGCACAGCAACACTTATAAGACAGAAGTGGTACATCCAGGATTGAGCACAAGCCAGATCAGAAGCAGAAGCAAACTGTATAGACAGGAAGCTTGGAACCCTATGTCATCCAACACTATTGCACCAGTGTCTCTCCCTTAGCTCACACCTATGGCCTTATGACCAGCTGACGAAGGAGAAAAAAGGCCAGACTTGATTCATGATGGATTGGCTCAGTGTGTCTGTGTGCAGGCTGAAAATGGACAGCAGCTGTACCAAAGCCTTGAAAGGCAGTAGTTTGGGGAAACCCTCCCTATGGGCAGAGCCTTGGGTGGTGCCCTTTGACAAAGATTCTCTCCTTGACCAAACTTTAGCCAGGTTCCTCTGAGCCTGAGTAGGCCCTGGCTTTGGGGATGTCCTAGAGCCCAGTTTTAGCAAGAACCCTGTGAAGTCATTTCAGCTAAAACCTTCCAGCCTTGATATGTGATCAAACTCCTCATCCCTCAAATTCCTCATCGTGCATCATCCCCCAGGTGGTATGTGGTCACCCTGGCCTGCCTTCAGCAAGAATCCTGTTAGTTCTGTTCAGCCAGAATCTACCCTGATGTTTCCTCTTAGTCATCTTCCCCTACCCTGCTCCTTGGCTATAAATTCCCACTTTTGCTTGTTGAATTTAGAATTAAACCCAGTTCTATACTGAAGTTTCTTTTCCCTCATTGCAATTGTTCTTGAATAAAATACATTTTTACTACTTTAACTACTGTCCAGTTCTGGTTTTTCTATGCCAACTTAGTCATTCACTTTACGTGGAAAGAGAAATGGCATGAAGTTAGAATATACAGACTCTTGGGAAGTGGTGAATGGCTTGGCTATTTGACTAGGGGTGTGAAAGTAGGATGATTTGGGATGAAGTCTGGGATTGAGGCAGAGGATGGACATATGGGAGAGGGTACAAGGTACGAAGGCCTTTTTATCATGTTAATGCTGCCGAAAGCACCTATCTCAGAAGAGGCTCTAAACAACCGAATAGACAAAATTACTCTGCCAGTTGGCATCAACCAGCCTCTGTCATTGGCCCCCCAGTTCTGCTATGAAGGGCACATGAGCAAAGTGGTCATGGTGGCAGGGATGGAGGCTGTGCTTAGACATAACAGCATGGGCTCCCAGTTACCAAACCTGAATGTCCACCATTGAATGTTCAATCTGTCAGCAGAAGAGACCAACACCGAGTCACTGATAGAGTATCATTTCTTGGAGAGACTAATTGGTCACTTGGTGGCAAGTTGCCTATAGTGGAAAGGTCAACTGTTAATTCTGGCAGGAAAGACACATATCCTGGATATGGGTTTGCCTTTCTTGCTTACAGTGATTCAGCACAGTATGCCATATATTATCACATCAGATCAGGGACCCACTTTATAGCAATAGATGTGCAGGAGTAAGCCCATGACCATGAGCTCCCTGATTGTATCACATATCGCATCACCGAGAAGCTGCTGACCTGACAGGGTATTAGAGGCAGAGCTGAAATGCCTGCTAAATGAAGATACTTTGTGACGACGGGCCATCATCCTTCAGGATGCAAAGTTTACTTTGAATCAAAGCCTTATATATAGTGCTGCGTCCTCAATAGAACACACGGGTCCAGGAACCAAGGAGTGGAAGCAGGAGTGGCTTCACTTACCATCACTCCCAGTGACCTACTCCATCTCCACAATTTTGAACTCTTCAGGATGAGAGGTCTTGATCTCCAAAGGGGAATCCTTCTGCCAGAGGACACAGCAAGAATACTGTTAATTATAAACTATGGCTGCACTGGGAACGTTGGCATCTTATGGCAAGGGACCAGCAGACAACAAGAGGGATCTTCATCCTGCTAAGAGTAGTTGAGTTTTGTTAGGAAAGGATTTGGATGCTGTTAATGTAATGGAGCAGGGAAAACTATTTGGATCACTTGGGTGTCTTGTGGGACTCCCTTTTCCAATTTGATGGTAAATGAAGAAGTGCAGTGACCTCGGCCTGAAAAAGGCATATTGGATTAATTTCCTATTGCTGCTGTAACAATTTATCACAAACTTAGTGGCTAAAACAACATAAATTTATTATCTTACAGTTCTGGAACTCAAAGGTCCAAAAATGAGTCTTATGGGCTAAAATTAAGAAGTCAACCGAGTTGTGTTCCTTCTGGAAGCTCTAGGGGAGAATCTGTTCCTTGACTTTTCCAGCTTCTAGAGGCCACCTGCATTCCTTGGCTCATGGCCCTGTTCCAACAATGGCATCACTCCTCTGCTTCCATCATCACAGCTCCTTCTCTGACTCTCAATCTCCTGTTTCCCTCTTTCCCTTGTGATTATATTGGGTCCAGCTGGATAATTCAGGATACTCTTCCCACCTCACAATCTTTGTTTCAATTACATATTTGCAGGGGGACTCTGCAAAGTTTCTTTTGCCATGTAAGGTAACAAAGTCACAGGTTATCTGGGGATTAGGATGTAAGCACCACCAGAGATGAGAGTCTGCATCATATCACCAGACAAGCCAATGAAACCAGTAGAGATGCTAGGCGAGGGTGAGGGGAATCCAGAATGGATGGTAGAGAAAGAAAACTACAAGTATTCGTTGTGATCTTGAGACCAGTTGCAGAAGCAGCTTCTTGTATTTTGTTCCGCTTCCTCTTCTAAGTTTTCCCCAGAAGGAGAGGATCATTGGAATCCTAGAGGAGCTGCTCTCAAACACATATGAAGAAGTGGATCGGAGCAGCTTTGCTAGGGGTCAATTTATGGCTTCTGGCACCAAATCCAGCTTCCTTTGCCTTGCTGTGTGCTTGGACGCAACAACACAGACTTCTACTTAGTAAGGCTGATCTAGCTACTGTTACCACTGAATGTCCAACAAAAGAGACCAACACAGAGCCCCTGACATGTCACTACTCCCCAGGGGGACTGTGCAGAAAAGAGTTAACACAGCCAGCCTGACTGCTATTCTTTGGAAGTTCTGCTTACAAGGTTGGCCCTTGGCTGGCATCTGGGAACTTGTATTTCAGGAGGGTTCCCACTATCCCCAGAAGTGAGAAGAATGACTTGTTATGCCTAAACTGTTTACACAAACAATATAGTTTATGCCGAACACCTGCTCTCCTTCAGGGAGTCTGGAATATGTGCCATGGAGAGATTGCCTACATGATCAGCCCCATGAAAACCCTGGATGCTGAGTCTCTAATGAGCTTCCCTTGTAGACATTTCACACATGTTGTCACAATCTTTTGCTGGGGGGATTAAGCACATCCTGTGTGACCCCACCTGGAGAGGACTCATGAAAGCTCATGCCTGTTTTTTCCCAGACTTTGTCTCATGCACCTTTTCCCTCGGCTGATTTTCCTTTGTATCCTTTGCTATAATAAATCACAGCCATGAGCAGACTATCTGCTGAGTCCTGTGAATCTTCCTAGTGAATCACTGAATGTGGGTGTGGTCTTGGGGATCCCTGAGACAGGGACCAACCAGCTGCCCATGGAAGGTTAATTACAGTGGACCTTTTCCACCATGGAAGGGGCAGTAGATACTTACCAGAATACACACATATTCTGGATATGGTTTTTATCTTCTCTGTCTGCAACGCTTTCAGCTGCACTTCCTTGAACTCACAGGATGCCTTATCTATGTGATGGTGTCCCCCTATAGCACTGTGTCTGATCAAGAAACTCATTTCACAGCAAAAGAGGTGCAGTAGTGAGCTCATGCTTAGGGAATTATTTGGTCTTACCACACACCTTAGCACTCAGAAGCCGCTGGCCTAACTGAAAGGTAAAATGGGTTACTGAAGACTCAGTTACAGAGCCACTTAGAAGACAAAACCTAAAAGGATGGGGCTCTGTCTTACAGGATTCAGTATATGCTTTCAATCAGAGACCATTACATGCTATAGTTTCCTCTGTGAGCCTGAAAACATGAGTCTGGGAATCATGGAATGGAAGTATGAGTGGTTCCTTTCAGTATACAGTGAATTTTTCTTACTATCATTTTGAACTCAGATTTAAAAATATTTAATTCTATTTTACTCCACTCTTATTCATTTTGATGCTTATATTGCCCCACCTTTGGCCTCTTCAGGTTTGCTTCTAAGTCCTTTTGCTATGTCTGTAGTATTTTTTGATAGCTTCCTCACTTCCGGTATGACAAGATGTCCAGGCTCATTTTGTTCATTTCTTGCCAGACCAAGAATCAGCCATTGCACCAAAGATCCCTGGTTCCTTTTAGTAGGAAATAGTATTTAGAGATCACAGTCTGGGTGCTGGTGGGCGTGGGAGGGAATTATAGCAACTGGGTTAGTCATTATGACACCACACTTTAAAACTTCAGTAGATGGAAGTGTGGTATTAGCTCAACAGACTAATAGTCAGTGGAACTGAGGTCTGGAAACAGACTCTGTTCAGATACAGATAGAGCTAAAATATGGATATGTAAATCTTATGTGATAAAGATGGCAATTCAAATGTGTGGAGAAGGGGATAAATGACATTTGAACAATGGACTATTTATTCAGAAAAAAACCCCTAGGTCATATCGTGTATAAGTAAGTTCTGTTATATAAAAGTGTAACTATAAAAAGCAAAATGGAGGAGAGTTTTATAAGTTTTGGCTAGGGAAGAAGTTCCTAATCAAGACAAATTCTAGAAGACACAAAGGAAAACGAAAACTTTACAACAAAAGATAACATAAACAAATTATAACAGGCTGGAAGAAAATAATTTCAAGCTACAAAACAAAGCGTTTCTGTTCATATTATAGAAAGCGTTCCTAAAAAAAAATCAATAAGAAAAATTCTAACAAGTCAATTGAAAATTTGAAAAGGATATAAATAGGTAATTCACCAAAATACAAATGATCGATAAATTTATGAAAGCTGCTCAGCCTCAGAAGAACAGAAAAATGTGAATTAAAACGAGAATATTTTGCCCATCATTTGTCAATATGTCACAATTTTGCCATATTTAGTATCAATGAGGGTTAGAAGGAAACAAAGGTTCTTATAATCTCCTTTTGAGAATATCCTTGGTCTACTCATTTTAAAGGAAGTTTGGCAATAGCTACTAAAAAATGCACAATGTCCTTTGACCCAGTAAGCACACTTCTGGGAATCCACCATACAAAATTACTCACACATTTGCCCAAAAATATGTTCACTAATATGTTCATTTAACACTGTTTATAGTAGTAAAAAACTGGAAAAAATCTAAATGTCTATTATTGAAAGTGGTTAAATAAATGATATTTCCCTGATATTATGGAACTCTATGAAACTATCAAAAAGAAAATCAAAATATGTCAAAATGGAATAGATTTCCAAGACCCTATTATGTGCAAAAAGCAAGTTACAGAGTAATATTATAAATTGATCTCATTTACGTAGTCTCTCCTCCATTATATACATGTATTGTATGTGTATTTACATAGGAAAAAGACATGAACGATGTATGTAAAATTGTGAACGGTGATTTTCTCCTGGAGGGGAATGGAACTAGGGTAGAGTATCTGTATCATTAGATTTTTTCTTTTTACAACATGGCTGTGTTATTACTAGGAGGAAATACATTAAATATTGAAATAGTTGTTTTCAGGTAATGGGTCTAATGGTGATTTTCCCCTCCTCTTTCTATTTTTCTATATTTTCCAAATGTTGTACAATGTGCTAGAATTTATTACATAATGGGAACACTTTTATTAAAATGATAGTACCACCTTAAAAATAATTTGCTAATTCAAAGAAGCCAGTCACAAAAGACCACCTATTACCTGATTCCATTTATATGAAATGTCCAGTAGAGGTAAATGTAGAGACACAGAAAGTAGATTAGTGGCTGTTTAGGACTCAGGTGGCGTGAGGTGGGAAGGGGTGTTGGGAGTGATAGCTAAAGGGTGTGGAGATTTCTTTTTGAGGTGACAAAAATGTTCTAGAACTGATTGTGGTGGTTATATAACTGATTATACTAAAAGCCATTTAACTGTACATCTTAAATGGGTGAATTATATGGTATGCAAATTACATGTCAATAAAGCTGTTACCAAAAAAATCTTTTAAAAAACAATGCTACTGATAATCATTTTATATATAACCGACTAAGTAGCCCCATCCTTTGACCCACACACTGTGCACGTGCACTAACTCTTCCTGGTGACGACTGTTCCAGCGCTGCTGCCGAGATGTGACGGCCTACCTCATTTGAGGACCTGTCCCTCTGGTCAGATGCTGTTGGTGATTGTCAGCAGTTCCCAAGAGCTGAATCATCTTCTGTTTGTCCTTCTAAAGCATTCTTCTCTGACTCTAAGAATCAGACCATTTCAGAGTCATGACCACTTACAATGAACTAGTAAGACAGCAACTATCAACAATTAGTTTCTAGCACAAATGGGGATTAAAGCTGCCTTCTTGGCAATTCAGCGTTATAAGAATACTACAAATAAAACAAAAATAAAAAATGACGTTTATCAAGTGATTACTATGTGCCAAGCACTGTTGTAAATATTTTACACGTGTAACTGGTTATATGTGCAGAAGTCATGAAATTTTTTGCATGTGATTTAACAGCTCATTTCAAAATTTAATAAGCTCCTACTATGTGCAAGGCTGAAGCACAACAAAGATAAACCAATTAGAAAAAAGTCACAAATTCTGAAATATCTGTTAAGGCTTGGTACATGGCCATGAACCCTTTTCTACAATTCTAAAATCCAAAAAACTGTCAAAATCTGAAATTCTTTTGATAACTCCTTTGGCTGTAAAAATCTGACCCGAACTGATGACAAGTTATTTATAGACTGTGCCTTTTTTAGTGTGAATATTCATACATTTTACTGCATATATATTAATGTTTGACTATGGGGTTCTGCCCCACACTCCATTATGTATTATGTAATTCATAAGGGATTTCAGATCTCTGATTCTTATTTGCACTTCATGTGTGAATACACACACACATGCATTTAATTGCAGTTAAATAGTTGCTTCTGTTTTAAAAGCACCACTAGAGATAGTTTGCTAAAGATGGATAACGTAACAATCCTGTGACAATCATAGTTCTCGTTCTCATTCTTTTTATTCATTATTTAAAATCAAATAACACTAATACTTCAAAAAGGTTTATACCATATCTTTCTTTCATTGGTTGTCATTCTAAAAAAAAATGACAAGTGATGATTGTAGCAAAACATGTTTGTCCTCCACGGAATGTGTAAATTAAAACCAAGAGTATGGAACCCACTTTTAATAGGATTAATTCAACATAAGAACCATCAATTAGTAGCCACTGAATGTCATGTAGATAATAAAATGTTTTAGGCACTATTTTAAAAAAGACAAAAAAATTACCCAGAGAGACAACAAAGAACACTAATGTTTTTATATCTTAAAAAAATTTCTTCTCATTTATTTTATACCACGATTATTGTAGTAAGCGAACTAGACTGTGTAATGATTGCTATAGATTGTCAGAGCTCATCACTCATGTGTCTACTTGCATCAGTTATTAAGATTTCAGAAATACCAAGTCATGCAGTTCATTCAGGTCAGAACTGTTTGTTAGTTATTGTAAGTGAAGATCGGTTACTCAGGAAACTTCAGTGAAAACTTTGGGATTGAGAAAGATTCTGAAGCAGAAATGGCTATTTATTGGCTGTGGAATTTCCAAGAGTTAGCTTCTGGTCAGGAATGTATTCTACCATTTTAAAATACAAAGGATCTAACTTTACAGCCTTTATAGTCTTTCATTTTTTTTTTTTCTTAAAGATTACATGTTTCCTTTGCATTTCCAACTACAGCACTCCAGGCAATTACTGGGGAACTGATGAGTCAGTTTAAGATATGTGTCTTTAGTCTTTCGAGTCCTTCTCACTATGTCAAAACTAAGGAAATTAATATGTAAATATGGTGCACTCTTTGAAGTCAATGGAAGCTTTGTAGTTAGTTAATTGAACCAAAAGCAATATAAAATCTGACAAAACCACTCTTAAAATGATTTTATTAATCCACAGATTCAGTTTTTTAATGATGTAAAGTTGGATAAAATGACTGGTAAAGTTATCTTAACAACAGAAAAGACTGCTTTGGTTGCCACACAAAAAAATCATGAAGTGCTTTGAGGCTTTTGGAAACCTAGGGTAAACTTTCAAGTTTCCAGACCCAAGAAATCTTATTTGCTACCATTATGCACATAAAGGCCACATTTAAATGCACTGTGATTACATAATCATTTCAGCTTAAGCTTACCATTTAATGAACCATTACACCACTACATGCACGGAGAGTGTTAATGCAACTCAAGATGAGCAATTTTGGTCAGGGACAAGTTTATTACACAATTGGATAGTTTTCCATTTCTTTTTTATCGCATTTAAAATATTTAGTAATTAGCTACATCATCCATTAGTTTTAAATTTTTAAATTTAAATAAGGTTTAAATTTAGATTAAATACATTTTAAATTAAATAATTTTAATGTAAAATCAAGACCGATTTCTAAGAAACTTGGTCAAAATATTTTGCCTGGAGCAAATATTTTTACTATTTTGGCATTATCATCCATATTCTCTATAACGACGTGTAAGAAAATAGGTCAGCTATTTTATATAGATAGATCAAGATATCTAGCTATGGTTACACAGATGTTTGGCAATCTTGTATAAGAACTCAGATCTTTGTAGGCATTGTTCATTTTCATATTGTTTTACCACAAATAGCTCCTCTATAACATCAAAATGATTTAGTCCAATATTAGTATTTTGGATTCATTTAGTTCCCATTTCCCATTTTCTTCTACACACACACACACACACACACACACACACACACAGAGACTCCCGACACAGCATGGTAATGGAAAGAATCCTTACCCAGGTACAAGGAAAACCAGAGTGCTAGGCTTGCTTCTGCTCATGTGTGCCCTTGGTAAGTGTCAACTTGTTGGGGCCTTGCCTTCCCATTTGTTTCTTCTGATTACTTAATTCTATTCTAAATCTTGGAACACATCATACTCTTTACTCAAATATTAGTCCTACTTGAACAATAGTACTGCAAAGGGTGTCCACTGAAAGCTAAGTCACATTTTAGATTTTAGCTAACTCTACAAGTAGGCACAGGTGACGGTACTTTAAACTCTTGTTAGATATTCAGTATTTGAGTTTGTCATTTTGGGCTGATGGAAAATTGTAATAGAAGATTTAAAATTGTAACAGTAAAAATAGACCACTTCGCATTTTGGGGAACAGGTATTTTCTTATCTGGCCAATTAGAGTTTGAACTCACCCACGTGAAATTAATGTAAGGATATTAAGAAAATGATGACAATATAAATACTCAAAAATTTCATAGTGATGGTATAATTTATATTCTTCTCTCCACAAGCACTATTAAAAATACTTACATGAACCTGGAAAATGTGCAAGTACTTAAAAATACAATTAAATATCTACTTCAAAGATGCACAAAGCCCACATTTAAACATGACTTTTGATTGAATTAAGTCTCCTGACATTTCCTTCCCTATCATTCCCACTTTGGAGGAGCAGTGTTCCAGGGCAAGAGGGCAGAGAGAATACATCAAACCAAGAATTCCCCCAGGTCCATGAAAACATGAGTCTTCCTTGCTCCCTCTGTGCAGAAATAAAGAGAAAGAACATGAGAAAAAAAAGTCTCATCCACTGTAAATATAATAGGATGCTTATGAGCAGCTGATAGCAATCTCACATTTGTATAATGCTTTCTTGATTTACAAAACTTTTTTACATGATTCACTTGATTCTCAAAATAATTCCAGGACACATAATAAATGGAATTATTACCCTCATTTTACAGATGAGAAAACTGATACTTAGAGAGGTTAAGTGACTTACTCATGTGCAAATATTGTAGAGCAAATGCAAGCTTAGAACCCAGGTTTTCTGACTTCTCGTTAAATATTCTTTCTATTATACCACTTTGGTTTTCATACAAGTGAAGCAACTATAGTTTTTAACAGGAAAAACCTTATGATTCCGAAGAAGGCAGATTCATTTAGTGCTCCTTTGTGATCAGGAATGGTTTACAGAACAGAATAGAAAATGTATATTATAAAATATTTGACACTGTGATCAAAATGCCACTTCCAGGAGGGGAATTTAAATATAAGTTAAAAATTAGGAAACTCAAAAATCATCTTATAGTCTTAACTTATTATTCTATCTTTACTTTTACTGATGAGATTGTAAAATACAATTTGAATGCTGAATATAGCAAACATCTAGCCAATTTTCCTTGCCCAGAAGAATCTTTTCTGTACTTTTCTGTTTGGAAATGGGGAAATCTGGAAATTTACTTGGACCAAAAAAGCCATTACTAAAAACATTCTATATTTACCTATATTGATAATTTTGACAATAGTTCAAGGTGAATTGCATTTACTTTCTTTGAAAATGCCAGTATATAAATAAATTTGTTCTTCTTGTCTAAATAAGGACAGTATACTACCACATCAAAACATTTGTTGAGAGTGGTCCTTCATTTTTATTTTTACAAATATTTGCAATAAAATATTTTGCCTGGATCCTTAGATATCTTTATAAAACATAACATTTTCAGGACCAATAAATCAGAGAACAAAAATGACTATAAAACATTTTCTAATGTTCAGGCAAAATTAAGGGAGGATAAATATTTCAGAGAATGGTTAGAAATCTGATACGTTAAACAAGGACCTGCTACTTGAGTCCTAGTTGAAACCTCTGAGATGGTTTACCTTGTAAATGAACAATGCACTTTTAAATTCACTTTACTATTCAATAATAATTAATTAACTCAAGAGAATGTAATTCCTGATAAATTCTTTTCTTTCTTTTTTTTTTAAAGATTTTATTTTTCCTTTTTCTCCCAAAGTCCCCCAGTACATAGTTTGTATTTTTTTTTAGTTGTGGGTCCTTCTAGTTGTGGCATGTGGGACACCGCCTCAGCATGGCTTGATGAGCGGTGCCATGTCTGTGCCCAGGATTTGAAGCAGCGAAACCCTGGGCCAACGAAGCAGAGCGCACAAGCTTAACCACTCAGCCACGGGGCTGGCCCCCTGATAAACTCTTTTCAATCAGGTTATATGTGCACAAAAAAACCATTTGGAACTGCCAAGAAAAATGAGTAACATTGACAAATTTGGATATTAAGGTCAGCTATATGATAACAAAGAATGGAGGTAATTATGTAGACACTCCAGTTTCAAGAAAAAGTTGTCTGCTTTGTCTGATAATTTAGCAAAATATCCAATCTGGTAGTGTAACAAGTAAGCATAGTGCTCTGAATCAGATACCTTACAAAATAGTGTTAGCATGGGTTGATAACTTTTTTTAATGCATTCATTGCATCATTCTGCTGTTAATGTTGGTATTTATCCTGAAATGACACCCAATCTGTTCTTGTTAGTTCTTTGGCATATTTGAAGTCAGCAGAAGCACTCTTTCCTGGGCTTGACTGCTTCCTCAGAAGAATGCACAGTATTTGGAACAAAACCACTTTTAACCCCTTCCCAGCCATCCTGAATACAAATTTCTCCCCTTTTAATCAGCTCATATATGTCTCTTGTCAAGATCGTGAAGGATTCCTCAACATTCGTAGCATCTCTTGCAGAGGTTTCTATATACTTCATACCACAGTCTGCTGACAGTTTCTCAGCTTCTTCCCTTGTAACTTGACGTTGTGAAGCTAAATCACATTTATGTCCCACTAGCAGAAATACAATCCGAAATGGCTGTACATACATTTTTGCTTCTTCTAGCCAATCTTTCACATGTTCAAAAGATCGTCGGTTAGTAATGTCAAACACTAAGAATCCACCAACTGAGTTGCGGTAATAAGATCGAGTTATTGATCTGAAAAATAAATAGAAAAAATGGTTGTAAAAGGACAAGTTGTTCTTTTTCCCCTCCTTCAAACAAACAATGTAACGCCATAATAAAATTTTAAGATACCTTAATGTGATTTAACTAGAATTTATAAATTAAATATGAAGTGTCTAAGGGAACAAAAATATTCTCAGACTAATATGCAGGCCAGTTTCATCCAACGACAACATTAAAGTTGTAGTTATTTTTAGATAGACAAATAAGCACTTACATGGTATATCATCTCACACTCTTAGGATTATTTGTTTTTATTTTTAAACATCCAATAGAATAATTATTACATCATTGTTGTTAAAAATAGGCACACAGTGAGATTTGGTGAAGGGCAGAGGTTGCAGAGCAAGCCAGATCTTAAGAACCTCTCTCTGTCATTTAATTCAACAAGCCCCTCTCTCCACCAGTTAAAGAAGGAGAAACAAGGGCAAACTTGTTAAAACATTAGTTACAGGTTTAGCCCTGTGCTATATCCACTCGAGAAACAGGAAAGTGTTTGGACGTGGGATATGAACCCGAGGTGTGCTAATGATTGCTTCTCCAGATCTAGTCTCTGCTCTCTGGGCCTCAGGAAGCTGACCTTTACAGAAAGCTTTCCCAAACTCCCTTGCCCTCTGGCTTGCAGTGGGGTTCAGCCAAGGGGAGGTGCATGCTGGAGACTGGAGGAAAGACAGGACAGGGTTTTTACCCCCTCCCTTTGTCTCTGCCAGGCTGTGGCTTGGCAGTGGTTGTGTTCCTCTGCTTCTGGTCAAGGTTCCTGTTGAGGAGTCCTTCTCTCATGCCTTTGGCTCTCACCAGGTTCTGGCAATCTCATTTCCTTTCTTTGCCCCTTCTCGCCAGGTGGTTAATGGCTTCCCAGTGTTTCTATCCCTGAATGCTTCATTTTTTGTTGGTGTTCTTGACCTTGCCCACGTTTTTGGAAATAGTCACTTCACTATATTCTTTTCAGTTAACCTTTCCAATGTGCCATTTGTTTCCTGACTGAATCATGAGGCAAGGTGGCAAAGCCATACTGCTTTATATTTCTTGGCTTTATGTATATTGTTTCTCTAACTAGAATATCTTCTACCCTTTTCTGCCTAGCAAACTCCTATGTCTCCTTCAAGAGTCAGTTCAAAAATGATATCACTTGAGAAGCCTTCCCCTCTCCCCCTCCACCTCTTTTAGGCACTCTCATAATTCCATGGAACTTTTGGCATGCTGCCATTATGATCAGATCAATTTTCATAACCAGCTGATTGGATTTGCTGGTAGGTCTCCTACTCAATTCAAAGCTCCGTGAGGGTCAAACATTTTCCGTCTATGTTTCTAACAATCATATTGCCTGGCAAATGGACGTCATTTAATGTTTGTTATATTCAGTTTATTAATCTTATTGGAGAGGCAAAGTGCTAAATGTTGCACGAGCAGAGATCACATGTCTCAAGTTTCCAAGTTGTCAATGATCTTGAGCACCGAGATCCTCCTTAAGCAAACTCATCTGTCTGCCTGAGGCACCCAAGATCTTTGTGGGAGGGCCAGTGGGTTACCTGGTACTCTCCAGCTTTTACCTACCTCCCTTATGCTTACTGCCGAAATCACAGCTCAGTTCAGTGGCGCAATCTCACAAGTACCATTTCTCATGGGAGTGTAAAGAAAGTATTTTATTTACCTCCTCTTTCTTCCCATTTCTCCTGCTTCCCTGTTTCTCCTCAGAATTCCCAGTAGAGAGATTCCCAAATGACTATTTTATAAAAATTTTTCTCAAAGGCTACTGTACTAAACAGCCATTGACAGTAAGGAAAAATCTCCCACTCTTATTGGCAGGCTACAAATAATCAGTTCATTTAAACTGTTGCTATTTTTTTTGTTAATTTTGAGGAAAAACTAATTTGTTATTGTTTTGCTGTTCATCTTTGTATGTGTGAATTTAGGTAGAGGTGCATTGTCTTAAGAGAAACCTAATTAAGGCTGTTATTAGACTGAAAGCTTTAATTTACTCAGCACCAAGTGTGCATTACTCCCCTCGGCCTCCATTTAATTGACCATTAATATAATTTTAAAAAACATCCTTTTGTGGTTAAAAACTCAACGCTGAAATGCTAGTCCATTAGGCAGACACATGTCTTACACTGTATGAAGTACCATGCTTTCTAGCACCTTGTATTGAATTTTGAAGACATATTTGGAATACAGTTGGCAAATCATTATGTAGAATAAAATTATAGCAAAGTATGTGCAATATATGCTGTAAAACAGCCCTTATTAATAATTAGTTGGAATAAAAGGTCTCCATATGACACCTGCCATTTTCTATATAATAACTTGACCTCCATTTTCTGTGTGTCAGTCTGGATATTAGGTTCAGAATTCTGATATCGTTAGGCTTCAGATTCGGACATAGTTGTCCTAGGGGGTAGGGCTTTCCCTCAGTTGGGCATCCCTGCTGCCCATTATTTAGGGGAAGAGACAGGTCTTCAGACTGAAAACTGGAACTCAAGATGCAGATCTCACAGGAGTGATGAGGGAGCATCTCTCTTTTTCTGGACCTTCCTCTCTTGGGTCAGGACACTTAGGTCTCTAGAAGTTCTTGAAGGTATTAGAAGGAGGTAGGCAACAGACGCTAAAAGAACTAGGTAGGTAGGCCTCCCTGTAAAGAATTCAAGAGTTGGTGATGAGTAACAATTCTTTATAAGGAACAACTTCTTGTTGCATGTTATTTTATATCTGTTTCCTTCGTGGCTTTGAAAGTCTCACTGAATGAATGGATGATTTAAAGAACGGAAAAAAATTAGGGGAGAGAGAGATGCAAGGAAGGGAAGAAGAGAAGGGGGAGAGAAATCAATGAATCCAGTCTGGTCTCAGGTGCGCTATGGGAGAATTAAGTGTTACATAGACTACCCTCTGGCAAGACTGGTATAGGGGATATAGCATCCCCTAAATTCAGCGTGATGGTGGTGTGATGAAAGGTGAATTATGGAGAACAGGGATCAGGGTTACAAACTCTTGGCAGCCCCTTGTCCCTCCCAAATGGAAGATCTGGTTTTGATTATAAAGGAAACCTGCTGGTTCTTTTATTCCTTCAAAGCTATACTATCAGCAACTCCTATTTCATTTTCAAAGAACAGTCACCTCTCAGATTGTTTTCTCCATCTCCTTGCCTTAACTGAAACCTGCTGTTCCCTGAGAATCCAGCTTCCTCTGCAGCACGCTCATGTTGCTCATTCTATAAGATCAGGAGGTGGTTTCTGCTTCCCCAATGCCACTTCCAGATAATTATTCTTTCCCAACCTCTGTTGTAAAAAATATCCTTCTCCTCTGAGCCTTATGCCATCTGGCTCTCTCATCTGTTGTCATCTGCCAATTGCTTGGTCAGTCTCCGTAGACTGAATGAAGACTTTAGCATTTTGCTTTGTTTTTCTTTCTGTCTCAATTCCTGTCATTCTGCCCAGATTTCAACATCCATTTGGATGACCTGTCATCTCTGTTTCTTGACTTTCTTATCTCTAATGAACTTTCCCCTGCATTCTGCGTTTCTCATCCTCTTCCTCTTTTCTCATCAGAAATCTTCACTACCTTCAAAATTGCAAATTTACAATCCACTTTTTGATCAAAATCTCACAACCCACAAGCATATTTTTCTGTGGTAATTCTTTATTTTCAGCAAGATTCATAATCCACTGACCAACTCTATCACTTTCTATCCATTAATACCCTCCTATCTTTACCTCCTTTCATACATTAGTTCTATGAGACACCACAGTTGTTCGCTTGGAAATATCTCAATTCCCAAGCCCCTTGCCCTCTGTCGTATTCACCTGGGAAAACTCTATCTCTAGATCAGTTCAGCATGCAGCTGTGTTTCTGGGGAAAATCACTCAACCAAGCAGGCTTGTGTCACTACGAATTAGTTAAAACCAATCCCAAGTGGGCACTCAACACTGCCAAGGAATACTGCTGGTGTCAGGAGAAACTCTTCTCCCTCTTTCCTCACATTTAGACTTCTAGCATAGATAGAAATGGAATTTCCATTCAACCTTCCTCTCCCTACAAAAGAGAACTGGAGGAACACTTTACCCTTTTTGCTAGGTTTCTCCATAGAAGGAAAAATGGCTGCTCTGTTTGGTTAGAGTCTGTTTCTCAGGCTGGTAGGTAGAATCATTGTGTGTACAAGGTTAGTACTCTTGCATAGCATTGCTTCCCCCTTCTCTCCACTTTCTGGATGCATTATCTTGGCTTGATAATTTCGAGGTAGGCAAATGCCAGGACTATGCTCATCTCTGAATACCCAGTGGTTTTCAAGTGCCTGGCACATAGTGGGCACTCAATACATTCTTAGTGGGTGAATCTCTGGTTGATTTGGTACGAGCCATGAACATAACTGTTGGGGAAATAGGAGAAATGGCAGAGAGAGTGAGGAAGTTTGAAGGAAAGAGATACCAGCAGTGCAGAAAAAAGAAAGATGCCCAATATTAGACCTATTAGCAGTGAGTTCTTTTGTTCTTATACTGGGGTCACTGAGTTGCTACGAGCACGTCAGTACTGGAGGAGGGTGGATAAGTTAAATATACACATATGCATCCTAAAGACATATCCCATGAAGTTACAGTAGTCAGTAATCTTTGTGAAGTTTCTTGGGAGAGGAAGATCTCTTAATCAGGGGCATACTGATGAAACTTTTCCAAAGAAGACAAGTTGTGGTATCTTATGTCCCCTACCAAGAAGAAGTAAGCATAATAGTTGGTGGATTTTTTTGGATTTTGGAGGAAATGTATAATATTTGGATGTGCTTTTCTGACCTAGTAAGTGGGAGACCCCAAAGCTACCAGCTTTAATAAGGCTGCAAGCAAGAGAAATCCCTTCAGCTGGTCCAAGCTACAATGTAAGCAGTTTTGCTACATGGCTCATGATTCATCAGATCTAATGGAGCCTGCCTGAAGTGCCTATAGCAGACAGATAGATGCTCTATCAAGCCTGGGGAAGGTTCCACTGGACTATTACAGTGCATTTTGGAATAAAGGCATGCCCTCTTTGTCAAGAACTATTATGCTTTTGAGAGATACTTCTTGGCTTACAAGCTGGCTCTGATAGAGACTCAATGCCTGGCTGTGGAACATCAAGTGACTGTGCAGTCTGAGTGCTCATCAATAGCTAGGTGTTCTCTGATTCACCAGGCTGGAACTTCATCATGAAGCAGAAGTCACATGTATAGGCAGGAATAGGGATGGGACCTGAGGGGACCTGGAGTAATAAGGCTCACACACCCAGCATGCCTACTCCTGCATCACCCTCTCAACCTATGGCCTTATCTGGATTTCCCTATAATTATACTGGAAAAAAATTCAAGGCTGCCTCACACATGGCTCTGAACAATATGCTGGCATCAGTCAGCCCCACTCAATAGTGGACTTGAAGGTCAGTGGAAAAGAGAAACTCTCCCACTTGTGGAACTCCTAGTGGTACTTTTTTCCAGAGAAGGAGATGGAGAGATGCAGGTAAGAATCTATACTAATTCATGAGCAGAGGATAAGGATTTAACATATGGGAAAAAACAAGATTGGAGGACGGATAATAAGGAGGTTCAGAGAAGATGTATATCAATGGGTCTAGAGTATGTGAAAACTTGTATCTTATGTGAATACTCGCCAAAAGCCCCCTCTGTAGAGGAGTTCCTAAAAATTGGTGAAACAAAATGTCCTGTCTTATAGTTATTAGTCAGTATTTTTAGCCCAGTTTGAACTCAAAGTGGTCATGGTAGAGAGAGAAGCTGTGACTCAACAGACTCTCTTACCTGGACTGTCACTGCTTAATACCCAGTTTTCCAGCAGCTACTGACACCTTGGATATGGTACTTTATTCTCGGGGGACCTTGATGGAGAGGACACTGATATGTCCTATTTGTTGTCAGGGCCATCAATTTGACTCTCTTGTCGATTTGACTCCTAGTGATGAGCTGAACCCTGCCTGGTCTTTTTGCGACATCCTCTCACCTTCCAGCACTATACCAGACGAAGCTCCACTGCTATTCACAGGGTTTTCATGGCCAGTTTTATCAGAAGTGGGTGGCCAGGTCCTTCCTCCTAGTCTGTCTTAGTCTGGAAGCTCTGCTGAAACCTGTCCACCGTGGGTGACCCTGTTGGTATTTGAAATACCAGTGGCATAGCTTTCAGCATCACCGAAACATACAGCCACTACAGTACGATAACCGACAGATAGGTGGTGTGGTTCCCTGATCAGGAAATGAACCTGGGCCACATAGTGGTGAAAGTGCAGAATCTTAACCACTAGACCGCCAGGGCTGGCTATGTCCTCACTAAAACAGACATTTAATCTGGACTCAAGCCAAGCTAGCACCACCATCGATGAATTTGTAGAATGCCTTATACATAGTCATAGTATCCTACACTCTGCTATAGACCAAAGATTTCACTTAACAGAGGAAGAGAAAGGGAAATGGGCTGATGCCATAGGATTCATTGATCTTGTCATGTCACTGTCATCTAAAGGCATCTGGCCTATAAAACAGTATAATGGGCTATTAAGATTCACTTAAGCCCATGTCCAGAAGATGACACCTTGTAAGATTTTGGCATGATCCTTCAGGATGTGTATGTTCTAAACTAGTGAGAAATAGAGTAGGTGGTGTTTTTTGCCCATAAATAGATGCTGTGGTATGAGAAATACAGGGTGAAAGTAGGGTGATGGGCCGTCTCACAGTTATTCTTAATGAGTCACTAAAATTTTTTGTTGCTTCTAATCCCTGTAACTCTGAACTCTGCTGATATAAGGGTTTTAGTATCCAAGAGAGAAATGCTTTCACTAGAGAACCCCGTGATGTTTCTACTGAATTAGTAGCTGAGACTGCCAACTGTCCATTTGGGGCTACTTATGGCAGTGGGTGACCAGGCAAAAAAGAGACAACAGTATCATGAGGACCACAATGGCCTCTTGTGGTTCTTGCTGCCCAGAACTCCTGGGATCTTTTGATTCATTCTGAGTCTGGTCCCTCCAGCTTCCTGTCAAGTCTCTGTGCCTCAGACATATTTCCAACAACTTTCATTTGTGATTAAGGTCCTCAAGCTGGTTTTGTTGTTGGCAATCAAAGACCTGATTGATAGAGGCTGCATATATTTTGGAAAAAAATACAAAACAAAGTCACAAATATTTTATAACTTGCAATATAGTTTCACGAGGCCAAAATTCATTTTTTTTATTGTGGTAAAAAAACACATGAGATCTACCCTCAATAAATTTTTAAGTGTACAGTACAGTATTATTAACTAAAAGCACAATGTTGTACAGCAAATCTCTACAACTTTCTTATCCTGCATGGCTGAAACTTCCATACCCACTGAATAGCAATTCCTTCTCCTCCTAGCCCCTAGCAACCACTATTCTACTTCCTGCTTCTATGAGTTTGGCTACTGTAGATACCCCATAGAAGTGGAATTATGCAGTATTTTGTCCTTCTGTGATTGGCTTATTTCACTTAGCATAATATCCTCAAGATTCATCAATGTAGCTTATGACAGGATTTCCTTCTTTGTTATGGCTGAATGATATTCAATTATATGTATATACCATATTTTCTTTATCCATTCATCTACAAAGTCTATTCTTGTATGTATATTTGATTTAGAATAGAAAAGTGGTCATGTTGTTTATGTAAATATTTTCAACTGTTTAATTTTCCTCTTTAATTTTTTTCCTGAAATAATATGTAGACAAGTAATATTGAGAGCACTGGAGTTGGCTAACATTTACAAAGAATTACTTAATATATGAGCAATGCAATCAAGCATAAATAATATGCTTTGGGAAATTTGGAATTTTTTTGACACAAATGATGTGATTACTGAGATTCTAAAAAATGTAAATGATATCTCAAATTAAACATTTATCTAGTTTCCTGGAAGGCACTTGAGATGCTGTTGTCATATGAAGGACACAAGTCCATAGGCTCTGCAATGCCCAAAATTATTTGCACTAGATAGTTACTTAAATATAAGATTTTATCTGAAAGCGGCAAGATTATGTAGATCTGATATGCTATTATTATAAACTTTGTTGGATGTGCACAGGCCTCTTAAAAAAGCAACAAAATATACAGCACTTGCTGACTGACTTAGGTAAAACCAACCAGATATTCCACCCTGGAAATGCCCTTCTGTGGCTTTGCCAATTGTAAGGTAGGCATTTAGAAGATAGAAGTACTTTGATGCCAGAGGCTGTTGGCAGCAAGCAGCTTATGAGCGCATTAGCCTTGTGAGTGCCTCTCTTCACCATGACATTACACTCCTACTGTCCTTCTGGGAATAGTCATTGCGTTGATGCCTTATTTACCTGGTTCACTTGCCTTGTAATCCAGGCCCTTAGGACTGCTTTTAAGAGACTAAAACACAAGTCTCCTTCCTCCTTTTATTATCACTGACTTTAACAGTTCCTGCCCTTGCCTGAGATTCTGAAACCTGGAGCTCACAACTCAGGATATAATTTTGCACACACAAACACCAAAATTCTGTTTTTTGTATAATTCCAGGGTTTCGCCATCAAAAACCAAGTGTGTGGTTATGGAAGCTATATATAATACTGACAAGACCTAATGGGCCATATTCTCTCTTTGAGTATGTGAATCAATTCACCTGTGACCACCTTTTATTTTCCTTTTATGACAGATGATTGTTTTATGATAGTGAGGCCTTCTTACCATCCCCAGCAGGCTCTACTCACTTTTTATCCTCTATTTTCCTGGTAGCAATTACCACATTCCAACATCCTATATAGTTCTTCCAGCTTTTTTGGTTCTAGCCTGTCTCCTCCCATTAGAAGATAAGCTCCATGAGAGCAAGGATTTTTGTCCGTTTTTTTTGATACTGTATCCCTAGTGTCTAAAACAGAACTGGGCACGCAGGAGTCCTACCAACATTTGTAAATGAATAAAGAACTGAATTAATAAGTTCATACTGTCAGGCTGTGCCCAGGTAGCATGCAAATGATGAGCAAATGGGAGAATAAAAGAGAGAGTACAAAAAGCTTATCTCCTTTTGATATTTATAGTAGGCATTTATGAAGTCAAAAGGGGAGCAATGGGCTGAATAACTGTACATACTCTAAGCATATAGGTGACATCATCCACATTTTTTAAAGAACCACTATATTTAAATTGGTAGGAATTCAAATTGTACTTTGCAGTGGATTCTGGAAGGCAAAACAAGTTATGTGTGAAAACTGAAATAGTTTATTTGGAAATTAATGAGAAATGTTTCTAGCTTCACTAACTGTCTGCAAGGTGATAACGAAGGATGTGTATTTTCTATTTGGTACGGTACCAGAAAGTGTATGAAAGACTTTAGCACTTATTCCAGTGCTTTCTGGTATCCTTTTGCAGAACAAAAATGAGATGATGACCAGCTTCTCATGATTATTTTATTTTCCATATAACATACTGCATTATGTGATTTAACATAATTAAAGAACATTTTTTCTTGGGTTACAATGCTGCCACCATTTTTGTGACTCTGTTTCCATACGACTTTCTCTTTATTGCTTCATTTCGTGTGCTTTGCTATCTCTCTCCACATGTTGGAATTTACAATTGGTGCTTATCCTTTTATCATTTCATTCTCTCTGAAATTATGCAGGTTTTTATTTTCAAGTCATCTGAATAGACTGTTCTTTTCCTTCTCATTTCTTTTTCTAAGTTTGTGCTTTTATCAAAGTTACTTGTGCACTTACCACACATCCTTACTTTTCCTATTCCCCCAACTTGCCAATATCATTATACCATAGTTTTAGAAAGACCATTTCTTGGCATGTGTGTTATTCTGACCATGTAGATATTTTTCAATGCTGAGCCTTGGAGTAAACTATGACTTCTTTTCCTTTCCGGCACAACCTTTTCTTTTCCCTAGAGTTAATAATAACCTCACATATTACTCAAGATAGGCCAGGTTATGCTGCAGTAACAAACAACCCACCTCTCAGCAGGAAGAATGTGAAACAATCTGAGCTACGTTTTTTTTTTGTTTATTTAATTTTTATTTTTTATTTTTCCTTCTTCTCCCCAAAGCCCCCAGTAAGTAGTTATCTATTCTATTTGTGGGTCCTTCTAGTTGTGGCATGTGGGATGCCACCTCACCATGGCCTGACGAGCGGTGCCATGTCCCCACCCAGGATCCGAACTGGTGAAACCGTGGGCTGCCAAAGCAGAGCACACAAACTTAACCACTTCACCACGGGGCCAAGCCCTGGGCTATGTTTTAAAACCACCACATGTGAGCCCTGCTCAAATCCACTGGCCAGAATTAGTCACATGATTCTGTCTAAGTGCAAGCAGGAAGGGAAACACATTCCTATCACGTGTCCTAAAGAAAAGAAGCATCAGATATGAGTGAGCACTAAAGTCTCTACCATATTCTTTTCTTCTTTCCTTTATCTTTTTGCTGTAGTGCTCAATAATCCAATGTAGTTTTCCATGTAGTGCTCAATAATCCAATCCCAAACTCTCTACCAGTTGCCTTCTAAGCAGTTCTTTCCCATTAGCTTTTCCGTCAATTTCATCTTCCTGAGGCGGCTGCTCCTACAACCTTCTGCCCCGATCCAATCTGGCCTAGTTGTCCTCGGTGTCTGTAGCAGAGATTTCATCCTAGGATCTCCCTTCATCATCTTCCTGGGCATTTCCTTTGCCTTTCTTCAGGGTTAGATCTCCTGTTTCTGGTATCCCACATCTTCTTCATTCCAGGTTTACTCTTTTATGTGTGTGCGCGTGTCTGCGTGTGTGTGTGTGTGTGTAGAGCACATCCTCAAGTAGCTTCCTAAAAAAGAGGCATGAGGTAGTGTTTCGAAATCTTGCATGTTTGACTTATTCTGCTCTCAAAGTTGAATGACAGTTTGGTCAGATACTGAATTCTTTTTAGAATTTTGCAGTCTTTCCACTGCCTTCTAACTTCCACTGTTGTTTTGGGGAAGTCTGAAGCCAAACTGATTCACGATCTTTTTCTATGTGACCTATATTTTTCCTCTAGAAGTTTATAGGAACTTCTCTGTGGTCCCAGAGTTCTAGAATTTCATGATGATGTCCCTTAGAATGTGTCCACTTTCATCTATTGTGCTGGGGCCTTCCAATCTGAAAACTCAGGTCCCTAAATCTTGGAGAATTTGCTTAAATTGCTTCACTGATGATTCCTCCCCTCTGTTTTTTCCTCTTCTCTCTTTCTGGAATGCCTGTTACTTGTGTATTGAGCCTTTTAATTTTTAAAAAAATTTTTTTCCCTATTTTCTATATTTGTCCTTTTGTCCTACTTTTTGAGAGATTTCCCCAACCTTATATTGAACGTTTTCTTTTTTTCCTACTGTTTCCAAAAGCTCTTTTGTTCTCAGAACATTCTTTTTTTAAAAATAGCATCCTGCTGGGGCCAGAGTGTTGGCATAGTGGTTAAGTTTGTATGCTCTGCTTTGGTGGTCCAGGGTTCATGGATTTGGATCGTTGGCAGGGACCTACGCACTGCTCGTCAAGCCATGCTGAGACACACAAAATAGAGAAAGATTGGCATAGATGTTAACTCAGTGACAATCTTCCTCAAGCAAAGAGGAAGATTGGCAACAGATGTTAGCTCAGGGTGAATCTTCCTCAGCAAAAAAAAAAAAAAAAAAAAAAACTATAAAGGGGACCCCAATCTCAATTATGCCTGGTACTTCTAGTCAGAGATTCTATGTTTAATTCTTTTCAAAGAATAAATTTCCAGTTTTTTTTTGCCAATGACAGGGAGAGAAGAAGTCACCTCAGGTGTAGAATGGCAAAGAGGATGTGAGGAGCCAATCTTTCCTAAACAGACTGACAATGAATGATCCTTATTTTAGCACTCCCACTTCCAGAAGTATCTGGTGCCACCATTTCCTGAATCGTTAGGGGATTCAATCGTATATATTGGGTTTGTTTTTAGCTTTTTCCACCACTAGCTTAGAAGTTTTCCTGAATCTACTAATTCATTTAGCATTACTCCATCTGCTTTCCTGCTTCCAAAATTTTGTTGCTGTTGTATCCTAACCTATTCTCCTTGTTTGAGTGTTTATAGTTAAAAAACAAAACAAAAACAAAGCTACTGTCACTTTAGTGAGGTTTCAGGAAAAAAAGCTAAAATAGCTACGGGTGTTCAATCTGTCATTACTGGAAGCCACTTCTTTTTCTATTGTTATTGTTTCCTATTGTTATTTCTCCACTACTGACATACCCTCATGACCCAGAATCAAGGACCGCCTTCTTTGGGATACATCCTCTGAACTAGCCCTCACCCTAGGCACAGATGACAATCCCTCCCTTTGTTCTGCCACTGGCACTTATTTTAGCACTTATGAGCCTTTACTGCAACGATTTGATTACTATCTGTCTTTGCTACGAGTCTGTGAGAAAGACCTCTAATAGTCCCCTACTGTCTATTCTGTCTTCCTTCAGTAACAGAACTCCACGAGTTTTAGCTGTCACATAGCAACTCATATAGAGACTACATTCCTCAGCTCTCTTGCAGTTAGTTGTGGTCATGTCACTAAGTTTGGGTCAATGGCACATGGTAAGTTATGCCTGCAGTCTGAGGTTCATCTACTTGAAGACATTTGTCCTAGGCTTCCTCTTTCTCCTTCCTGCTTGCTAGGAAATGGCGAGGACTGGAGAACCCTGGAAACTGATGTTGAGGCAGGACCAGCCTGAGAGGCCGGAAATGCTCATTCTGGACTATTATTATAGGAGAGAGAAATGAAGTTCTATAATATTTAAGTTGCCATATTTGGGCAGTCTCTTTGTTACAGGAGTATAATCTGTACCTACCGAGTATAGAGACAGCATGGACCTTGAATGTGAGACCATATCTTATTTATTTTTATAGCTAGTGCCTGACATATAGCTAAGCTAAATAAATGCATGGATTTCTACAAGTAACTGGTTGTCCTGGCTGATTTCAGTTTCTCTGGAAAAATATGGGGCTGCAATTAAGGATTGGAAAGCTACTTTATAGTACCTTTGAAACTTCAGGACACCATAGCAAGTATTTGCTTGTAGCTTTGCCTGATACCCAACACCTCTCCTTGTCTAACAAAGCAAAAGGGTTTGTATAAATTTCTCCACTGCAGTGGCAGGGTTTGTTCCTGTTTCTTAGTATAGCAGCGCAGTCACTGAGTACTGCATGGAGGGGAGGGTTGGTTGTCATTGCGGCCACCCGTGTTTGCTGGCAGGTATCAGTACCCCTTCTATTGTGTAAAGCTATTTCCCCTTTTGTTTCTGAATATAGCAGTAAAATAATAGGTTTGGGTGGACAGAGTAATTAACATGGGTCTACAGAGGTGGGAGCAGAGGTGGGGTTGTGTGCAAACAGAATACTTTCCATGACAGAAATTACACACTGTGCCAATAAAATTCTTTTTAACCATGACAGGAGGCCTGGTGCAGCAGAAAGAACACTGAACAGAGTCTTATGAACACTGGGCTCTTATGCAAACCACTAAGAATAACGACCAGGGCAAGGCAAAACCTCTCTGGATATTAACTCTATTATTTTTAAAATGGGACTGTTGTGTCAGATCATCTGTCTGTTCCTTCCCAGTCCTATGGCTGTAGTTTAGCCACCAAAATAGCGAGAATATTGGCCACAGTGTGGTTGACCTCTGCAGCTTCTTTCATGTGCCTTTTCCCCTCATTTTCTTGGATTTTGTTTTCAATTTATCTCTCACTTATCTTCCGCACCTCCAATAGTCCTCTGCTATACCATTAACTATACCTTCTCTTCTTTTAATTCTCTTTTTAGAGTCTACCCATCTATTCTATCAAATCTCAGTCTTAAACTTCACCTCATATTTGCTTCATTAACTTTTGCTTTCCTAATCCCATAGGCTTTTGGTAGCCCTTTTATATCTAGGAAATCTTAAATTATGAAGTTTCATTCATTTGCTCCTTTATTGTTCTTCCATTTTCCAAGTGATTCTAATTGGAAGGTTTTGTACTTAAAACAAGTGCTCATAATAGTGCATGATCTGTGTAAAGTGTGACAAGTGGCTGGAACATGCAAGAAGATAAATCTTTTAATTTTTACTGAGGGGACAAATTTCAAGGGACTCTCCAAAGTCTACAGATCTGACAAGATCTCTCCCTAAAATATAGTAATCAAGTGTTTTAAAAGGGAGACCTGACGAAATCATCCGGAAGTGCCAGCAAAAGGGACACAGAGAAACATATGAGAGAAGACACTGTGAGAGGTTCTCAAACATATTCCTAAAATTTAAGGAATTGCCTTCACTTTTTCTTCAAAGTATCGGTGCTCGATCTATCTACTGGTTCTTAAAATGCTCTAGGGACAAGAACTCTGGATTAGAAAACACCGTTACGTGTCTTGGGGATTCACAATGTGTATCAGTATATTAGCAATTACAAGCTCTGAGATCCTCCCACAATCCAGAATTTCCAAAACTATTTGATCAAGGAAACTTCTTCTCAAACTACACTTATTACTATCACTTTGAAAAATGTTACTCTGAAGAAAAATGATAGGCAATGCCTAGAATTTCAGAATCTATAATCTTTCTTCACAATGTCTTCTCTTACAGCCAGGAAGTTCTTAATATCTACCTGACTCTCATTTACAGTATTCCCTCTTGATCTTTTCTCAGATAAGAGGGGTCAGTTTGGGCCACACACGCTTCTTTTGTATTTCTGAGGCAGGAGTCTGTTCTTAAGGCTATCTTTCAGGCTCATCTGTTTGAGGCCATATCATACTAAGTCCTATGAAAAGGAAATACATTTGGAAAGGCTAAAGATTCAGAAGAAAAACCTCTTTTAACATTCCCAGTACAGGAAGATAATTTTAAAAGAGATTATGACCAATCATACAAAAAGTAGAAAAAAAAATAGGCATTGAGAGGGATCACAATTTGCCAAGAAAAGTCACTGATGACATTTTGGCATGGCTTGATAAAGATTTTTCATGGGTGACATCTTATACACTCATCATATTAGTGAAGTAGAAGCAAGCCTGAAGAGAGGTCCCTGTTCCCTTATTTTTGGGGGATTGAGATATTTTTGATGGCTTCTTTATATCCTAGCTATTGATATCAGTGGATGGTCTAAAAGATTTACTCCCAGTAATATAACAATTTGATTTAGCAAGGTGTGTTCCTAAGTGAAAAACAAATCATACTCATAGGAAGGAAAATAGAAAAAACTCCACTACATTCCAAGAATGTTTAAGAGAATGCCATTAAGATTTTAAACTGAACTAAAATAATATGCCAGCTAGCCAGCAACATTTACTCAGTTATGCTTATATAGAGAGCTACTATCTGTATTTTGAAACTTTCACAGCTTAAACTAAAAATATGCTTTTAAATTTAGAACCTACTTTGACCTCTGTTTCACATTTTTCTGGAACTCCTCTAGGTCAGAATAGTACTTTATTACGTATAAAGTGATTCTTTTCAGAAAACAATGGTTTTTACCATAATGCACATTTCATGATAAGCCAGGTAGATTGCATGGGGTGGCAATTTCTAAAGTGAACTTCCCTGAATTATATATTATCAGAATTTATTAAAAGTTATTGACATTTAGAGGCAGATTTATTAAAATCATAAAGTATTGGCTTTATAGGTATTTTGCTTTAGTAAGAATGAAAATATCTTATTAAAGTAATATCTGATGTTCCCTGGTATATATGTGTGTGTGTGTGTTTGTGTGTGTGTGTAACTTTGTACCACTTGAGTGGCTCACCTTTCTTTTCCACTGCTTGACAGACAGAGCAGCTTGGAAGAAAACAGACAAGCAGATTCTCTCTAACTCCACTACAATAACAATAACAGGCTCTTAATAAACCAAAATATTCTCAGATCATTCCAAGACATTCCTCTTTAAACTTTTAAGTGGCATGGCTATGAAAGTTAAGCTGTTAAGAAATCTATGTATGCTAGCCAAACTGACTGACAATGGCTGGAAATTTCTTCTCTCTTTCTCTCAGACTGAGCAAAGCAGTTTTCTTCATGTGAAAACTTTGCTGTCGTGACCCGTGTACTCACAACATCATTTTTCTAGCCCTTGCTTTGAAAGCTAAATGTGGGGCCAACGTGTCAGAACAGGCAGTTATCACTGTAGTATGATGAGAGGAAATTGCAACACCCATCAGCCACATATCTATAACTCTGCCCACAGGGAAACACCAAGATGAGGTGTTACCTCTCTGGGTGGTCATCCTCTTTTAGATGTAAATGTAAAAGTAAATATAAATACTCCTGGCAGGACCCTTTTTAAGTTTTTTCCAACCATTAATAATTTTGTGTGTCTTGGTTTCCCAGCTACCTCACTCTCTGATGCTAAGATGGAGTATTAAGGGATGGATTTTTGATTGAGATGTGCAGAGAAGAGGGCAAGGTTTCACTATCCAAAAACAGAAGGAAAGAAAAGTGGGAAAGCCTCAAAGGCCCCAAGAATGGCCTTTACTCACTTTACAATTTATCCTACTGCTGGTCCAGGCCTCTTAGACATTTGGTAAACAATATTTCATTTACTTCAGGATGCATAATCACCCTCATATACTAATGCAGCCTTGAAGTTGTGGCTACATACATTAAATCAAATGATTTATTGAAGAAAAAATTAAGAAAAACAGTCACAGGTTTTTCAAATTACTGGCTAGTTTCTTGACTGTACTGATTATGGAATCACTCAAAATGGTCCGAATGGCCTGACTGGACAGTGAAAATAATCTTTAGAGTATAAAAACATGTTTGGCTACACAAGTCATCTTTTCACATTCTGTTACACTTGTTAGAAATGATGCTGGCTCATTCTTACATATCATTTTTCTCTGAAACACCATAAAATAGATACTTTTTGGGGTGACTGCTCATTTTCTTCTTTCCCAAAAAGTAGAACCTGACAAAATTTCTCCTTCCCAAAAATTAGACCCTTACAGATACATTTGCATTGTATGACCCATAATACATATCTAGTATATTTGTATTATAATACATTTGTATTACATGTATCTTAATGACCTGATTGTGGGGGAGCTGATTCACTGGCCAGTCAAATGGCCAATGAGATTTTTTTCTCTCAAGAATTTGAATAAGAAGCTCAGAGACTGAGAGAGTTGGGAGCCAACAGAGTTGGAGAATGGTAACACATTAGAGGGAAAATCCACAAACCCTTGTTATTGGAATTTCCATACTTCCAGACACCTGTATGTTCAGTGAGCTTTCGTCTTTCAAGAGATGTGTATCATTTATCATTTGTCCTCTATTATCTAAACTAATTTGGCTATATTTCTGTTACTTACAACACAAATAATTTTAACAATGATATTATACTGATTACTCAATAAAAATAGAGCCTACTTCCTATTGCTTCCAATAACTTGGAATTACAGTTGACTGCACTGATTATGGACCTGAACTGTGGACGATCTGTGCTCTGCTACCTATGCAATTATGAAACCACCAATCCATGGTCAAAAAATCTTTTTCTATTGAAGACTACGAACAACAGTAAGGAGGGTGGGGAATCAAATAAGCACCCTTAAAAAAATTTTGTTTAGTTTAGGGATCTTAAAAGATCTCCTAAGGAGAAATATAAAATGTTCATGTTCTTGCTTTTAAAATTAAGAACAGGCAATACAAATTAAACCACCTTTAAACATTAACTTTATACAAATGTTTTGAAGGAGCAGAGGAGAAAACAGAGACATAAGAGAGCCAGAGGAGTAAATAGAGAGAAAAAGAAATGAGAATAAGAGAGACATTCAAATAAAAAAGGAGAGAAAAAGATGGAGGGTGGGAGGAAACTATGAGTAGGGACAAACAGATGAAAGGGGTAAAGGAAAAATAAAAATAAGCTGAAGGAAGGATAAGACACATGGGGAAGAGAAAGATACACAGCAGAAGAGGAGCTGGAGGAAAAGAGGAAGAGGCAGGCAGGAGAGGGCTGTCCCTTATGTAGCACATAGCCCTTACAGCCCTTTGCTAGGTTAATTAGCTAGTCAACTAAACTCTGCAGGTCTTGCATTGCTCCACACCTCCACAGTCGAGTGGTTCTGCTCAAAGATTGTGACTAAAGCAACTTATCAAGGGAGCTTTCCCCAAAATATACTCCTCAGAACACTAGTTATCAGAGATTTTCATATTTTAAAAATAGCCCCTCAAATAACTTTGGGAAATGCTAGTTTAATCAAAGTCAGATAGATTTCTTTGCTGTAGTACTTCTTAGAGGCTTTGATATGAATTCCTAAGAGAGTACAACATGGAATATGGGGATTTAGAAGCTTATTTGCTCACAGAACCCATCCTTTAATAAGAATCACCAGGGCAAAGTGCTCTGCAGAACATGCTTTGAGAAGTGCTGCACCAGGAGGACGTTACTCTCTGAGCTTTATAACCAGTGGCTGTAACTGTAACACCCCAAAGGCCAGACCACATGAAATAAAAAGCCGAATCTGCCTCGAAGCCTCAAGGTTTCCTATCCCTTCAGCCAACACTGCTATTTCTTTATCTTAGTTTACCTTCATATTTCTTTAAATGCTTTTTATGGGAAAAGTTCAAAATTTATATTCTTATATTTGATGCTCTCCATACTTCTAGCCCTTCCAACAGTTATCCTTATTAACACCGTGTTAAACAATATTCTTGTTTCCTTTCCTGCTAAACTTCTTCCACTACGATGATTAAAAATTAGGGCTGGCCAGTGGTACTGCGGTTAGGTTTGCACATTCCCCTTCTCGGCGGCCCGGGGTTCGCTGGTTCAGATCCCGGGTGCGGACATGGCACTGCTTGGCAAAAGCCATGCTGTGGTAGGCATCCCACATATAAAGTAGAGGAAGATGGGCATGGATGTTAGCTCAGGGCCACTCTTCCTCAGCAAAAAGAGGAGGACTGGCAGTAGTTAGCTCAGTGCTAATCTTCCTGGAAAAAAAAAAAATTAAAAGGGGTGACTGTTAGTTTCCCCTGAATGCCCAGAATGCCAAGTCCATTTTCCCTTCTTCCTGGGCACATGGTGGCCCTGTCTAAGTTTGGCCCTGTAATTAATTTCTCCTCAATGAATTGAGAGCTGAAGTGATCTGTACCACATTGGCCTTACTTGCTTAAAAGCAACATTGCTTGATTTAGATTTTTCTCTCTCCTTCCCTTGAGCTGGCACACAGCGTGCCTGCAACCTAGCTTTGTCCACAAAGATGATGAAAATGTCCTAGGGAAGGCAGAACATAAGAGGGAAGACACCTGAATGATGTTCTGGAGCAGAGACATTCCAACCACTTGGACCACTTACCTTGAGACTGTTACACAAGAGAGAAATAAACTTCTACCTTTAATGAAGGCCCTGTAATTCTGAGCCTCCTTAATACAGTAATTTAACATTTAACTTCATTAAAACATAGTGTTAATAATAAAAACTTAACATTTCAGTGTTACATTACAATTTACAATATGCTTACATACACATTATTTTTCTAAACCTTCTTTACTTTGATTTTGTTCCTTTTTATTTTCTGCAAGTATTATCTACTAGCATATGTTAATCTAAACATCGAAAACTAAATCTTTGTCAATTATAACTCAATAAAGCTGGGGGGAAAAAAGGAAAACTAAGGTTCAATATGGTCATAATTATCAGTTTGCTGTTTTGTTATTCTGTAACATATTTGTTTATGCTTTCAAACTACAACTCGGGCCGTCTAAAGTCGGCTCCTTTCTGTTAGTTTATATATAATCACCAATAAGCCTTCAGATGTAATATTTCCCACAAATTCCTAATGGTATGATTATAACTAATGACAGGAACATATCTTCATGAACTATACTACCTTTCTATGAAACAAACGTGCAAGGATATCTGTTATTCAAAATAAGTATCTGTATTTTCCTGGAGAAAGATACAGAATGATTTAACAGAAATTATTTTAAATGCAATTTTATGGAGAAATATTCTGCCAAACGAGAGAAAAGCAAGTACGCATTTGGAGGTAGCTACTGAAATATGTATGTATTTATGAATACGTCTTTGGTAAAGAGCCAAAAAAAAATAAAGTATGACTCATTGTCAGTAAACATTCCCTAAATGTCCTTGCATTATTATGGGAGAGTTACTGTCTGGTTTTAATAATGTATATAAAATGAATTACTATTTACATTCTTCTGAAGGCATTAAAAAACAATGATCTATTTAGCAGAGAGGTCTTTAGAATCTAACAAATTAATTATCCTCTACTTTCTTGTCAATCAGTTTAGGACCTACTTTTAAAGAAAGAATTACCAGATCCAATAAGATTTCACTACCTATGTTTCTTGTAGTTGCAATTCACAGTAGTTGCTAGAAGTTTAAGGCACTGTAAAGAACACGTTTTTATTATATTCACTTCAGAAGGTAGAGCAAGAGCTATTAGTAAACGTTTTTTTTCTGACCATGAAATGTCTGAAAGTTCATCTCTGATGGAAATCACAAGTGAAGGAATTTGCAATCAACCTTAGAATGGTAAAACTGCAAGGAATCTTGGAGATGATAATGATTCTTTCATTTTATAGATGAGGAATCAGAAATTTGAAAAGTTATTTTAATTAAAGGAGGCTTCTTGAAAAAAAATTCTTCCGTATTCTAGGTATTGTACAATTCAAACAGATAACCTTCAATACCTCTCTGAAGGGCTGGCCTTACCATCTTCCCACTTCATACACAGGAAAACTAAGGTAAAAGCAAGCTAAGCAGTTCACTTATTATTATGAATCAGTGTCATAGCTGGGAATGGAAGCCAAAACTTTAAACGTTGGAACATTCTCCCAGAAGTAGGCTGATCTCATTCAGAATGGACGCTGGCTGGGGTGAGGGGAAGCCATGTTTGGGAAGTCCCCTCATGGAGTACCGTATTTCACAAGCAGAGTACTTGCTGAAGATTGCAAAATGCTTGCTCAAATGAATTCCAAATGATAGCACAATCTCAGAAAAACCCCAAACACCACAATATATCAGATTTCCTACCTTCCTCTAAAAGAAAGTGTCTAGAAATTTGAAATGTGCTTTATATTTGGTTCAATCTTAAATATCCAGGAAATGCATACAATTTCCATTTAGTTTTTATTTACGTAACAGGAGTCGCCTTTGTGAAATCCTTCCTTCAGGGTCTCAATGAAATTTAGACATGTAGAATGAGACTATTCATTTGGATCCCTTCTTCTCTATTTAGAAACGTGTTTTCTGATCTATCATCACCGTGGAACATTAATTACCCATTATAAAATAAAGGAAAAGTTCCTGCCAAACCTCAGTCTCTCTCTCTTTTCCCCACCAAAGCACCAATGACAAACTTCTAAAGACAACACAACCATTAGAAAACAAAACAACAAAACCCTCTCAGCTGTGCCAGTGACCCTGATGTCACATCTTGTTGCTGTATAAGACACAGTCCCACGGGTCCTGGCCCAGTATTTCTGATGACCACATTCGGTGCTGTGAGGTGTTCAAACCATTACCGCATCCATCTCCCTCTGAACCATGCCCAATGAGCTCATGCAGTAACCTGGGTTGGAGCACTGCTTGCTGTGAAGCTAAAGGGATCAATCACGACCCTGGGAACCCTACTTTGCAGTTCTCCCGGACCGCATAGGGGGGAAGCTGCTTGGTTAGGGGAGGAAGAGGGGAGTTTGGAGGAGGGTGGCTAGGTCAGGGTGTGCGCAGCGAGGGATGCTGAGTTTAGGGAGAGGGCAGAGGGGAGCCGAAGAGTTGGGGACCAAAATACCTGCAGGGGCGGAGGGAGTGGGGGAACAGGGGGCCGGCGAGGGTGACCCCGGCTCAGGCGGGAAGGAAAGACGGAAAAGGGGCGCAGGAAATGGGCGCCAAAGAAAGAAGTGAGAAATTGCGGAGGAGGAAGTCGTCCCTGGAAGAGGAGGGGCAAAGGGGAAGCGAGAATGGAGTGTTTGCACTTTAGAGAGGGGAGGGCCGGAGCCTCTCCCGACCAGGGCCGGGGCGGCTGGCGCTTGGGGAAGGGGCGCCCGGGCGGACGGAGGGGGCGACGCGGTCCCTGGGGTCCCCGAGGTCTCGGTGCTGGCGGCCATACCTGAACCGCTCCTGTCCTGCCGTGTCCCAGAGCTGCAGCTTGATCCTCTTGCCGGGCTCGATCTCCAGCAGGCGGGAGAAGAAGTCCACGCCGACGGTGGGGTCGCAGGCGGGGGAGCGCAGCCCGGGAAAGCGGCCCTGGGTGAAGCGGTGCAGGAGGCATGACTTGCCCACGGTGGAGTCCCCGATCACGATGAGACGGAACTGGTAGATCCAGATGGTCTCCATCGCTCACGTGCTCCGCCGGCTCGGGGGCTGCCCCACCCGCCCTCGCGCCGCGGGGCAAGTTAGGCGGCGGGAACTGTCCGTTCAGCACCTCCCGGGTGCCCGCCCTTCGGCTTCCAGCATATTCCTGCAGCTGCGGCCGCCGCCTGGTCCCCGCCCTCTCTGGAGGGAGAGGCGGGGCCCGGCCGGGCTGGGGGCGGGGCCTCAGGCCGGGGGCGGGGCGGGGCGGGGGCCGCGGCTTGGGGGAGGGGGAAACGGGCTGGCGGCGCACGGACTCCCGCCCCCGACCTCCGTAAATCACTCTCTCCCAAAGCTCACTGGGCGCGGACGGGAAAGCGGGTGTGGTGAAAGGACGTGACGGCAGCAACAACCAATGAAAATGAAGCAAGGGCTCACCTCTGAGAGGGTCAGCCAATGAAAAGTGAGAATCGTTTTCTTACAGGCGTCAGGGCGGGCTCGTCGGATTCCGGCTCTGATTTTGGAAGTGGTAGAGGCCATAACCTGACTTGCGAGTCTTGGTGTTGCTTTCATCAATTTGACCAGCTTTGTGAACCACCGTCACCTTCTCCATTTTTGAAGATTCAAGTTGGCAGATTTCTGCTCTCTAGCCTTGCTGAGCGCCACCTTTGAGGCGTTCTAAGCTGAAGGAATTGAGAGCAGGATGGAGATAAATTTGCAGAGCAGATTCTGGATGTTTCCAGTAAGGGCTTTGGTCATTGCTCCTGCTACAACCTTCTCTTCCTCACTGCTTTTCAGTACCACTGAAGAGTGAGAAAAATGCCAGGTACTCATCTCCCCGCTCTCTGGGGCCCTCCAGCCTGGGGAAGGAGAGGAGGAAATGAGTGAAACGTTGAAATGCTCATAAAAGCTCCCATTCTTCTCCATCTCCGTTCTATAAATCGGAAAAATCCTAAAGTGGTCTCTGCTTAGCTTGTGTCTGGTCAGGAATCTAAATAAACAAAGCACACCTGAATTCTGGTGAGATCTTACTACTTTCTCATGCCTTTCTTCAAACCGGATAATAGTGAATTCGAGATTTACCTTTTAAAACTTAAACAGTTTTAAAGTGTATTTTTGATAAAATAGAATTTTCAACAATTCTTTTTTTCACGCCGGCATCCAAAGTTACACTATTGTTATTCATCCTTACCTCCTTTCTTGTTTTGGTGGAAGGAGTGTCATTTTAAAGATGTTTTTAATCCCTGCCACCCATCTTCTTGGAGCTTTTTTTCCCAACAGTTGATCTTTATTTCATACCATTTATACCTAAAATCTCCCCCTCTCCAATTGGTTCTACTCCTCAGCCTGTTAACATGCTCAGGTGTGCACAATCCTAAAACCAAGCAAAACTTCTCTCTATTCTGCCTCTCTAGATTTTTGATTCCTCCCTTATTCTCCATTTCAAACATCAAGAAAGAACCATGTAGGGCCTGCCCGGTGGTGGAGTGCTTAAGTTCGCGCTAGGCTTTTGGGGCCCAGGGTTTCCACAGTTGGGATCCTGGGCAGGGACGTGGCATTGCTCATCAGGCCATGCTGAGGGGGTGTCCCACACGCCACAACTAGAAGGACCCACAACTAAAATATACAACTATGTACTGGGGGGGATTTGGGGAGAAAAAAAGAAAAGAAGATTGGCAACAGTTGTTAGCACAGGTGCCAATCTTTAAAAAAAGACCAAAACCATCTATTGTCATTTCTCACCCATCAGTTAGTCTTCAACAGCCCTCTCCATGCCTAATAGACCCTTGAAATTGCTTTCAATAACGTTGCCAAGGACTTCTAAATATTATCTCCCCCATCATCTATCTTTAGTTATCATTCTTGATCTCCCTGTAGTTTTGTCGATTATACTCTGTTGCTGAAAGCTAATTGGCTGACCCAATCACAATCCTTATCCACAGTCCTCTTTCTTCTAGTCCTCTAGAGATCAATGGCTTCCATTTGTGTCAAAAATATATTCTCTATAATGTCCAAAAGTGAACTCAATAGCTTTCTTGCCATGTTTTCTCTTCCTACATTTTACAGGTTGGTTAATGGCTTTAGTATTTATTCTAGCTCCCTAGACAAGTGTGAGCTTGTGGTGCTAGATCTGGAAGCTGGGAGTTTGTGCTGGGTATAGAGGCGGGCTGGAATTGGTCTAAACGCATCAGAATGTAGAGCTAAGGATAATCTACATGTATAGCGTGCAGGACAGAACTAAAATGGAAAGGAAAGTAGGCAGGTCAACTGAAGTCTGAGAGGAGCAGAATAGAGGGAGCAGAATATAGCTCTAAGCCAACAGAATGGAAACTGGGAAATCTAGCTCAAAGAAAGGTTTGAATGAGAAGTCAGAAGCATAGCTTGGTTAAATACCATTAAGCAGAGGAAAAGGCATGGGTCTTTTTATATGGTCCCTGGCCTCAGGAGAGATCTAATGAGGGCACTAAGGTAGTTTAGACACTACATTCACTTGATTAAGATAGGGTCAAAACATCATCCGTCTTGGACTCCTGCCTCTCCTTTGGCACATTCAGCCAATCATTAAATCTTGTTACTTTTATCTCAACAATATCTTTCAGCTATATGCCATTTCCGAACTCCCCACTGTCACTGTCTTTGTTCAGTCTCTTATCACTTTAGGCTATAGTGCTGGATAGCTTCTGCATTAGTTTCTAGGGCTTCTGTAACAAAGTATCATAAACAGAGTGGCTTAAGATAACAGAAATTTATTGTCTCACAGTTCTGGAGGGTGGAAGTCCAAAATAAAAGTGTTGACAGGGTTGGTTCCTTCCGAGGGCTGTGAGGGAGAATCTGCCCCATGCCTCTCTCTCCTAGCTTCTGTGGTTTGCTGGCAATCTTTGGTGTTCCTTGGGTTGTAGATGTATCATTCCAGTCCTCCACCTTCACACGGCGTTTTTCCTTTGTCTCTTCAGGTAGTCTTTCCTCTGTATATGTCTCATGTGGGCATTATTTTTTATTTTGTTATATTTGCAATGAGGGGTATCTAAGTGGTAGAATTTCCTCTATATACTCCTCTGCACTTAAAAGATAAGACTCTACAGCCATTGTGTTAGTGAAGGCTTTGCCATTTCTCAGTTGAACCAATGTCCAATTCCATTACCATCTCCAATACAATGAACTCATGTAAACATCCAGGAGTTTAAATGACTTGAATAAATATAGGGAGAGAGAAAGAAATCCTAAATTGACAGAGTTTAAACCTGCAATGGCTGGGAAAAAAATATCCTAAATAACTACATTGGGTTATTAGGTGGAATGGAGGCTCAAAATAAAGACCAAGTTGAGTTGTAGAAAGATAAAGTTACAGTTCATTTGCATACCTGAGGCAGTAGATTGAAGATATCTTGCTTGCTAAAAGAGGAAGGACTGATCTAAATGTTATCCAACATGTAGTCATGATTTAAACATGCGTGCACTCCAATAAACTGTGCGCATTCATTCAGACACAACATGCATGTGAATCTCAGGACTTTCGTGAGAGCTATATACGTGAGTGGTGAAAGAAAATCTACAGCACAAGTAGCTGCATTTTTTATGTCATCTCTCTGGAATGTCCATTTTGGACTTCTTATATCAGTTGGTCATAGTCTTGTAATAGTGCCTGTCTGCGTCTATTGCTTCAGAAGTCATTCAGGTTGACCAAATTCCTGTCAAATCTTCCTTGTATATTTCTTTCAAATCTGTCTCCTCTTTGCTTCCCCCAATACTGATGCACTGATTTTGACACTTCTCATCTCTTGCTAGAGTTGTTACAAGCTCGCTTCCTCTGGTTTTGCCCACCTTCAAAAGATCCATCATGTCACTTGAAGAATCTTTCTAATATATAAAATAATCTAATCATATTATGCATAGCTCAAACTATTTTAAATCCCCCTTGTATATACATACACACATTGCTTAAAGAATAAAATTTAAATTTATTAGAATGGCATAAAAGACGTGCTTTGGTCACCAATGGATTTTCCTTCATCTTCTGCTTTCTATTTGCTGTTACATTATTATATGATTTGTGGCTCCTGAAATGCCATGGTCTATCTTAACACTGTGCACTTTGCATTGGTCAGTATTAGATTAGGCTATGAGTGACAGAAAAAACAAAAATAACAAAATAACAATGGCTTAAACAAGATGGAAATGTATGTCTCTTTCATGTAAAAGAAGGATAAAGTTGGGCTGTCTGGGACTAGTAGGCAGCTTTATGAAGGTAAGGACCCAGACTTTGTCTACATTGCTGCTCTGCCATGCTCTACTTGTGGCTTTCACCTCCAAAACCACTGCATAAGCACCAGCCATCACATCCACATTCTAGCAAGCCAGAAGAGGGAGGAGTAAAGTGTGCCTCATCCTAGTGATTCTTAGTGAATCACAGGGCTTTAGTGAAAGCTATTAAAAAAGAGAATCTCTCTTTCGGTTGGATTTGGGGTTTTGAGGTTAATGAGTGCAGCCTCCTTGCCATCATGAGAGAGTCTGCCTGAGTGTGGAACCAACCTGGAGGAAACAAAGCTTTTAAGCCCAGAAAAGAGACTGCATTCTTTTGACATCGTCTGATCCCCAGCATCAAGCTATAGCTAAAGCAAGACATATCCTTGGATTTTTAAATTACATGAGTGATAATAAATTTAGGCCATGATACCTAAGGTAGATAAGGAAGAAAATGAAGACAAGAAAACCTTGATAGACGGGAAGTGGTGGAGGGGGAAGGCGTCAATAGATAGGTACTCTTAATGAGATGAAGAATGTGGCAGTGTGCTCACTACTTGAGTAAAGAAGCTCACTACTTGCGTAAAGTACTCACTACTTGAGTAAAGATGGACAGAAAAGAGGGTCAGATGTTAGATTTGTGATTTTGGAAGTGGTATAGTTTCTGTTGATGACATCCAGAATGTGACTCTGGAAAGTGGGTCCCTCAGGTAATGCAGATGAAAAATATCCATGGAGTTGAGGAGGTCAAGAAACAGTTTGATTGTTTCATGTGAATGCCTCTCAGCATAGGCCAATGGCATCATGTCTGAGGTTAATGCAGCAAGAACAGATGACAAGAGGTTGAGATTCAGGTCTCTTCTGGTTTGGTTTTTCCTAGCGATAGATCGTAATAAGACTAGGGGAATAGACCATTCAGTAAATCTTGCATAAACATTATTTGTCTCACTTTGGACAAGTATTATGAATTCAATGTTATTCTCAATGCAAGGTACCTGGAGTGTAGTTAAAAGTAGAGCCATAAGTATTAATAGTCAGCTGGGCTGGAGATAAGATTGACAGTCTTTTTTTTTTTTTTTTTTTTGCTGAGGAAGATTCACCCTGAGCTAACATCTATTGCCAATCTTCCTCTTTTTTGTATGTGAGCTGCCACCACAGCAGGGCCACTGACAGACAGGTGGTGTAGGTCTGCACCTGGGAACCGAACCTGGGCCGCTGAAGTGGAGTGTCCCGAACTTAACCACTAAGGCATGAGGGGTGGCCTGACAAACTCTTTTGAAGGTAGAAAAGTCCTGGAGGGCCATAGAGGTACGACAAGGGAATATTCTTGGGTGGGGCTTAGATTCTCCTCAGGAAGTAGTTTGGAATTCACTCTAGCACACAGATGAAAGGGTCTTCAAGACCCAAATGTTCAATATAATGGAATATGACTTTAGGAACTTAACCTGGAAAAATTTTAAATCAGATGAAACTAAATGTCTGTCTCAACCATTCAAAATGAAAACACATGTAGGTAACCCAATAAATTAACTTGTATAAATTTGTAACTGATAAGCAAGTTAAACAGTGGTATCTGTCTTTCAAGGGTAGGAATTTATTTTTAGAACAGTTGACTTTTTAGAAGCATTTCTTGTCTGAATAGAGAGCAGAATGGTTATAACAGAAACCCTTAAAAGTGATTCACATTTAAAAGCAAGGCTAGTTTTTTTGTTTGTTTTATTTTGTTTTATAGCTAGGGGCCTGTAATCTACTCATTCAAGAGCAGTATTAGTAAGGTACAAATTAGAAAAAGCAGAGGTCAGAACATAGTTTGTCTTTACTTCACTGGAAATTGCTATCTGATTTATTAAAACACCATTTCTACCAATGAACAGGTTATTCACAAACGAGAAAATACAAATGGCCATTAAGCACTGAAAAAATGCCCAACCTCACTAGTAATCAAAGCAATGCAAATTAAATCAATGATATGCATTTTTTACCTATCAAATTGACAGTTTTGCTAAGGGTGACTAACTTGATGATTGATCTCTCTAGTTTTTTCTTACCTCACTTTTCCCATCACTGGAAATGAAATGACTCAAAAGTTAGGGTGTAAATCATCACAATGAATTTCAAAATCATTAAAGAAAGCAATTTTGTTGGAATTTCTGAACTGTGAAAGTAGAAGCAAGTTTTCCTCTAATCCCAAACCTAAAACATTGAGGAAATTTTGCTTTACAAAGATGCTCAGAAATCAATATTATTGAGGAAGAGAAAAGGGAAAGAATTGAATCTCTTCCAATTCTAAGCCTCCTCAGATGCGAGTGATTTCTGATTGGAAGTCTACCAAAGAACGTTCAGCACCTATTCACCTCAATAGAGCTAAATGCTTGGACTCTGATTCTTCCTTAAAAAATGATTCAGCTTTTACTACATTTTCTATCAAGCAACATTTCATTAGGAATAGGCAACCTGCATGTAGCCTGCATTCTTCAATAATACATTCATGGAGTTGCTGCAAAAGAGTGGCCATTTATTTTTATTAAAAACATAGAGACATGGCATATTATAAAACAATCACTATTGTGATCCTCCCTAGAGTTAAATATATTGAACAGTGTTTATCTAGCATCTTAAAGATCTCAAAATGGAAAAGCAAAAAGTTTTTTCTTTGTCTAAACTACCTTCTTCAAGTCTCTCCAAATGATGGTGTCTGGCCAGTAGTTCTTTGAAGTTTTGTGTGGTCATCCTTTCAGCCTCATCCTCCAAGGAGTTCAGGGAGAGTCAACAGGGAATATGTGTGGCCGGCTGCTATACCCATCCCTGACCACATCACACCAAACACCTTTCCTGCGCTTCTCAGTGCCATCACCGTTAGCATTTTGCTTTCTCTTTGAATACACCTCCCACCACCACATAAATACAGAGTTTTTAATGCTGGAAGAGACTTTGAAAGTTATCTCGTCTACTGAGAACCCATCATTTTAATTTTAATTTTTGCCAAAGTGTAACATGATATAATGGCAGTTTCAGTGGAATCCTCTTTACAAGAGAACATATTTCAAAGTAAGGCTTGAGACAAAGATACAAAAATTTCAAGAGACATCCCAAAACTGCTCGTTCAACTCATAAACCCTACCTGTATAGAGAATATAAAAGTCATAGATTGCCAGTGATGAGAGGAGAGTTTTGGAGAGAACTGGTAGTGTTCTGTGAGTTCCTTCTCCCCTTCCCAAGGATTCCTGCCCCTCATCTCAAGTGCAGGGCAAGAACCTCAAGAGGATCACTTACAGAGTCCAATATGTGTCCCAGCAATTTGGGGATATGTTTTACAAAACCGGAGAAATCTAAAGACTGAGAGCCTTGCTGGCCATCCATTCCAATGTAGGAGCAAAGGAGAAGTTACTGATATGTTGGGACTAACCTGCATTTCCCTACTTCCTCAGGGCAAAGGATGAGTAAGCGTTTTCTGTGGACCAGAAGGAAATCATGCATGTGAGAGAGACAGCATGGAAATGTCTTAGATCCCATCCAAGAGGATTCCCTGGAGGTGTACCACTGGATGCCTGTGGACCATGGAAGGAGTGGTAAACAACTAGTTGGAATACAGACGCATACACCCATGGCAGTGGACTTGCAAGTGAAAGCTTCTTAGTGATGCGGAATTTATTAAAAGTCCACAAAATCTACCAAAGTGCCCAGGAAAAAAAGAGCTGGTTTAAAACCTTCTCAGAGACCAAAGAGTATGACGCCACATTACCGTGACGGTGCCAGTTAGATACGAATTTTTCCGCTTACCTTTCCTCTTCCTTTTCTGTGTACTCAGACCCTAGAGAGGTCAAAAACCAGGGCTGGCAAGATGAGGGAGAAGGAGACGCGAGGGGTGGGGCAGAGGCAGCAGCTGCCTTTCTCCTCCTCCCGATTTGCAGGCTTCCCTGCAGCAGTGAGTCAGAGAGAAGCCACAGCTTTGACTTGTGGGACAGGGGATTTTTATTATTGAATTGAGTGTGTGCCTTGTGACCTGAAGTGACTAAAAGGACTTTCTGTTACCTAAGAATGGCCTGAAAAGTCCAAGCACTGGCCTGAGTTTTTATCTAGAGGTGGGAGAAAATTAGCGCCACAGAGTGGGTTTAAAGAGACTCAGGGAAGCAAAAAATAACCTGAACCTCCCAGTCCTTGCATTCTTTATGCACATCACACTGTGGTGGTTTTTGCTACTCATTCCACCAAAGCTGTGCCTTCAAAAGGCACTTCATTTTAGTTCATGCAGGTGATGATGTAAGTAACATGCCTCTGGGTGACATGGACTAGAGGCATCCCATCTTCTAATCTTGATAGATCCCCACTCCTTTCAAATAAATCCAGGTTACATAAATCCTAGGTTCCTATCCTTGACTGTCTGTTGCCTACAATCCTTTTGGGTGCAGATAGGCAACAGAAATCACTCCAGCTACTTTAAGCAGAAAATGATTTAATATAGGAATTCAGTGGCGAAAATAATTGCTGAGAGGGCTGGAGGAGCAGGCTCTAGGTGGCCTCCAGGGATGACTCAGAACAAGACTGGCTGCTGGAGTGCTGCCATCTGCCCTAATCAAGATGCTGGGGAATCAGGAAGCCATGCTACAAGAACATACCCTCTGATACAGGAATCAGGATGCTGCCACTGCAACTGTGGGCTCCAAAGCCATGTCACACTTGCTATATCCGCACCAGCAAAAACAGATGCCATGCATGTTACATACTCATTCTCCACTTAACTCAGTTCTGACTTCAAGTTTAGCATGCATGCATCTGATTAACAAAAACTGAAGTCTTAGCTTCAAGGGAATTGGGTAAATGCAGTTTTTAGCTTTCCAGCCTCTACACACTCAGAGAGGCACACTAGGAGGAGGTTAGAATAATTATTTAGCGAGGCTTCACTGCATCTGCCACACCATATATCTTTCTTTCTTGATAGATTTTTTCATTTGGTAGATCACATTTTCCAGCAGCTTCCCCAAAAAGGATGCATAGTAAGGATTATTTTTGGGATCACTTTCATGTCTAAAAATGTCTTTATTTTACCTTCATATTTACTTAATAGTTTGCCTGGATATAGTGTTTTGTGGTTGGCAATCACTTTCCATCAGAATTTTGAAGATGTTTTTGCATTGTCTCCTAGGTTCCAACGTTGTGGTTGAGAAGTCCAATGCCATTTTCATTCCTAAATCTTTGCGTAGAAACTGCTTGCTTTTTTCCTCTCTGTAAGCTAGTTGGATCCTTTATTTATGTCTAGTTTTATAACATTTTACCATGGTATGACTTTTTCTCTCACTGTGGGCTCTTTCATTATAGGCACTCTTATGCTTCAATTCCTGGATTTTTTTTTAAATTTATTTTTTCTTTGAGAATTTCCTTTTCTCCATTTCTTTTTCCTCTTCCTGGAATACCTAAAAGTTGGATGTAAGAATTTTTGGACATATCTTTTGATTTTCTTCTGTTTATCTCTCTTTTTCTCTCTCTTTATATTTTGGTTTCATTTCTTTCTTTCTTTTTTTGGTGAGGAAGATTGGTCCTGAGCTGACATCTGTTGCCCATCTTCCTCTTTTTGCTTGAGGAAGATTGTCACCGAGCTAACGTCTGTACCAATCTTCCTCTATTTTGTATGTGGGACATTGCCACAGCATGGCTAGTTGAGTGGTGAGTAGGTCCATGCCCAGGATCTGAACCTGTTGAACCCCGGGCCACTGAAGTGGAGCGTGTTAACTTCACCACCATGCCACCAGGCTGGCCCCTGCTTTCACTTGTTAATAGATTTCCCCAAGTTTATCTTTCAATATTTCTGTTGAATTTTTAAGTTTTTCTTTCACACTTTAATTTCCAAGAGGTTTTTGTTGTTGTTGCTCTCTGATTATTTTGTTTTTATAGCATACTGTTCTTGTTTCATAAATACATTATTATGTTATCTCTCTGATGATAATTAATGTTTTTAAAGTTTTCTTTTGGCCTCTGCTTAGTCTGTTTCCTCTGACTTCATTTTATTTTCCCTGGTGGTTTGTTTTGGCCTCTGACTTTTCACACCGAAGCTTCAGCTTCCTTAATTCTGCTAAATCAGTTATGATTTGTTCAACTACTCATATCTTCCAAAATTTGATTGACACCCTTGCCTGCTGTTGTCTTTTCTTCTCTTTGTGCTTGTGGGTTTAAGTCTTCATCTTTCTTCGGTTAGTCTGTTTACTCTCACTCGCTGAGGTTTTGGAAAGGAAAAAGGATAAACATATATGTTCAATACACTATGTTTTAAAATGACTTTCGTTTGATGTGTGAGGAATTAAGATCCAGGAGAGTGAGGTGTTTTGCCCAAGGACCAAACACAAGTCTGTGGCAAAGCCAGGCTAGCACCTCGTTCTTCTGATTTCAGGTTCAAGACTATTACCAATTTCTGTTTTCCTATTTCTTCCCTTCTACCACTAGCACTTAAAACTATCTGATATCCTTCTTATGTATTATTAATTAACTCACTTCCCCACCTCATCTTCCATGCTCTATATATGCAATATTAGGAGAGTGCCAGGCACAGAATAAGAACTGAGTATTTAATTATTGAATAAATTAATGGAAAGACAGGTGATCTGTACCTTAGATTTCCCCTCACTTAGGATTATGCTTTTAGGAAAGACAAACTCTTCTCCAGGTTGATGGCTGATCAGAGGCATTCAGTATGACTTGGGGTTTTGGAAGATAATATCTAAACTTATTTATTAAAAGGCAGAAAACAGGGTGATTGAGAGCATGAAATTTGAAGACAGAGATAAATTTCGGTACTTGGATTCGCATGTCAGCTACCTTGCTTACAATCTGTGCAACCTCTTCTTCTTTTTCAAAAATCTCAGAAGGTGAGAGTTTTAAAGCCCCAGATCAGTGTATTCTTCCAGTTTCTCTCTTTTCCCATCTCACAATCATTCTCTCCTTTTGGAGCTCTGTGGGGTCTGTTTTTGAAGAAAGGAGGCGTTTCTCTCTCTGTCTGCGTGGGTAAATAACTCTATTTTGTAGAACTTGTGTGAGTCTACTCCCTCAAAGCTGGAAAAATCATTCTTTATTGTCTTGGTGTTTTCCCCTAACTCTTCGAAGTATACTGACTGTGATGCTTAACATTGCTTTTATTTTTATTAATACTAAGCAGAAATTCAGACCTTTAGTGCTTTTGGCTGAAGACCATAGGAAGATAGTATAGCAAGTAATTACATTGTACTTCTAGCCCTTATTTCCAATTGGTCCATTACTTCTTGGTAGCTTAATAAAGCTAAAAACTTAGTTCTTTCAGATTACTGAATAATTTTTTTTAGGCCATATAGAAATTATTTTTTTAGAGTTTTTTTTTTTTCCTGGGAAATACCAGGCTATCGTAGGGCTTCCAAGAGATTTCTCAAAAGGTTACGTAGACTAAGAATCTGTCGTCCTGGATTACTTTTGGCCTGCAAGTGTTTGACTATGTATAAATGTTTCCTAAAACAATGAAGCACCGTGGTAGCCCCTCCGCATTTGCGGTTTCGCTGTCTGCAGTTTCAGTTATACCCATGGTCAACTGGGGTCCAAAAAGAACACTATCACACAAAGTCTACGCCATTCACCTCACTTCATCTCATCACGTAGGCATTGTATCATCTGACATCATCACAAGAGGGGCGAGTACAGTACAATCAGATATCTTGAGAGAGACAGACCACATTCACATAACTTTTATTATAGTACATTGTTATAATTGTTCTATTTTATTATTATTGTTGTTAATCTCTTACTGTGCCTAATTTATAAATTAAATTTTATAGTAGGCATGTATGTATAGGAAAAAATGTAGTATATATATAGGCTTTGGTACTATCCGCGGTTTCAGGCATCCAATAGGGGTCTTGGAATGTCTCCCTCTTGGATAGAGGAGGACTATTGCAGGTGATTTAAGTTTCCTTGTGCTGTTGCAACTTGGGTACACATGGAGGCAGTACAGCATAATGGATAGAGCCCAAGGTTGGGAGTCAGACTGGGATTCACATTGGGATCTGTGTTGACTAGTTGAATGATTATGCTAACTAGTGTAAGTATTAAACCTATACCTTTGTATCTCTCTATATAAAAAGATGTTTTTTGCTTTTTGTTTTCTTTTTCTTTCTTTCTTTTTTTTTTGAGGAAGATTAGCACTGAGCTAACATCTGCTGCTAATCTTCCTCTTTTTGCTGAGGAAGACTGACCCTAAGCTAACATCTGTGCCCATCTTCCTCTACTTTATATGTGGGATGCCTGCCACAGCATGGCTTGCCAAGCAGTGCCACATCTGCACCTGGGATCCGAACTGGTGAACCACAGGCTACCAAAGTGGAACATGTACACTTAGCCGCTGGGCCACCAGGCCGGCCCCAAAAAGATGGTTTTTGGATTAATAAAAGAATATTGTGGGGCCAGCCCAGTGGCACAGCAGTTAAGTTTGCACGTTCCATTTCGGCGGCCCAGGGTTCGCCACTTCAGATCCCAGGTGCAGACCTACATACCACTTATCAAGCCATGCTGTGGCAGGCATCCCACCTATAAAAGTAGAGGAAGATGGGCACAGATGCTAGTTCAGGACTAGTCTTCCTCAGCAAAAAAGAGGAGGATTGGTGGCAAATGTCAGCTCAGGGCTAATCTTGCTCAAAAAAAAAAAAAGAATATTGTACATTTGGAAGGACTAAATAAATTTGTTATTACTAGATATTAAGAAATCACTTCTGAGTGACAGACACATATTTTTTTATTACCTTGCTATACATTTCCATCTGGACGTCTTAGAGGCACTCCAAACACAAAATGTTCAATGTAAAATTCATTATTTTCCATTTCAGACCTGCTCCTCTCCCTAGATTCTTCAAGAAGAATAGACCGTCTTCCATGAAGTTTCCGTAGTCAGAAGCCTGAAGTTGCTTAGACTTCTCCATCCCCTCTACCCATAGCATCCAATCAGTACTGAGCCTTGTTGATTCTGCTTCCTAAATATCTTCAAATTCTGTTCCTTCCTCTGCAGTCTTGGTTTAGGTTCTTAGTGTCTTTTGCTTGGGTTATTCCAGTTGCCTCTGTTGACCTTAAACAGATAGACAGCCAGTTATTTCTCCAGCAAAAATGGGTTTATTGGAGATGAGCAAAGAATTGCAATTCAGTGTCCTCAACCATGGTAAGCCACGTGCAAGTCCTTGAGGAGCAAGGGAGGAGAAACTCTTATAGAAGGGAAGAGGAAGTTGGGAGGGCTACTGTAAACAGAGTTCAAGGGGTGGTGGCTTTTCATTGCCTGAGTTGTGACAGTCTTTCTTTAGCTGATCTTCTTGATGGCTAAGAAGAGAAAGTTTTTCTTCTTCCTGTTGGGCTCTGCTATGAACATAGGGTGTGAAAGCTCCCCCACTTTGGGCTCTGGAGTCCAATTTAATGAGGTTTCTGTCTATTAATCTCCATGTTTTCCTCTTTTGGTCAAGATCTTTTCCTGAAAGGATGGCTGATCAAGAGTCAGATTTTTCTGATTTCATCAGCTTTTTGACCCTCGATGCCAGGAAGGACTTTTCCTTGGTGTCCCATGTTGGAGGAAAAGTGCACAGACTGGAAACCTATTGAGGCCACGTTTGAGTAATAAGTAGGGGTAGGCATTTTTCTTTTCTAAAGTCCATATGTTATCAAGATCATAGGTACTGGAGATCATCTGAAGATGCTCATTATGTCATCATCAAAGCTTTGTCAGACAAACTTCCACCTTATCTGGTCCAGACATCTTGGGAAAACTGTGTCATCAAATGTCATCTGCTTCAATTCCAGGAAATCTTTACTTTCAGTTCACCAGATTATGTGCATGTCCAGTCAAGGTTTGGTGCTTTAGGTGTGTCACATGGATGCAAGAGTCTATTCCCTGGAGTTTTGCAGCACAGGGGTTAGTTAACTGTACCTGATGGGGTCTTCCCAGCGAGGTTGAAGAGTCCTTCTGGAGATGTCTTTTTCCAGTAGACAAAATCTTTGTCTGCCTGGGGTGCACCGTAAAAAGATTGCTCTGCCAAAACATGATTCTTTTCTTTTTGAGGAAGATTATCCCTGAGGTAACAGCCGCCACCAATCCTCCTCTTTTTGCTGAAGATTGGCCCTGAGCTAACATCCATGCTCATCTTTCTCTACTTTATATGTGGGATGCCTGCCACACCATGGCTTGATAAGTGGGTGGTGCATAGGTCCGCACCTGGGATCCAAACCAGGAAACCCCGGGCCACTGAAGTGGAGCATGTGAACTTAATCACTATGTCACTGGGCTGGCCCCCTAAAACATGATTATTATTATTGTTTTCATAGTTAGGTATTCTTTCTTTATTTTTTTATAGTGTAACATTGGTTTCTAATGTTATATAAATTTCAGGTGTGCATCATTAGATATTTCAATTTCTGTGTGGTTACATCACGTTCACCACCCATCACGCATGTGTGCCCAATCACCCATTTCATCCTCCTCCCTCCCCACTTCCCCTCTGGTAACAACCAATCCAATCTCTGTTTCTATATGTTTGTCATTTTTATCTTCTACTTATGAGTGAGATCATATGGTATTTGACTTTCTCCCTCTGACTTATTTCACTCAGCATAATGCCCTCAAGTTCCATCCATGTTGTCACAAATGGCCGGATTTCATAATTTCTTATGACTGAGTAGTATTCCATCATGTATATATACCACATCTTCTTTATCCATTCGTCCTTTGATGGCCACCTAGGTTGCTTCTAAGTCTTGCCTATTGCGAATAATGCTGCGATGAACATAGGGGTGCATGTATCTTTATGCATTCCTGTAAAACACGATTATTTTTAATAGAAGCAATTAGGCCTTTGTGATATTGGAGTATAACTCCTTTTATCAGCTGTGGATTAAAAGATGCAGGATTGGGCATTTTGTGACTATCTCAAAGGAAGAGTTTTTGAGTTCCAAAGTGGATGTATCTGAGATTTAAAAGGACCAATAGCAATGCTTTTGGCCAAGGTGTTTGGAAGGTCTCTACAAATTTTGCCAACCAAGTCTTAGTAATGCCAATAGTGCATTAGACTAAACCAGAGGATTGAGAATGGTAAATGCAGTGAAAGTGTTGTAAAACTGGCCAAACAGCACAGACTTGTCGAAGTACCTGACCAGTAAAATGGGTTCCTTGATTATTATGAAGCATAAGAGGAGTTCCCCAGGTGGAAATAATTCTTTCCAAAAGGACTTTAGCCACAGAAGAGGCAGTAGCCTCTCTGCAAAGAAAGGCTTCTGTCCATTGAGAAAACATACAAACCATGACTAAAACATGTTTATATCCACAAGAAGGGAGATGTTGTATGAAATCCATTTGCTAAACCTTGAATGGTCTATTAGGGAGTTTGAAATGTCCAGGAACAGTACGAACAGGCTTCCCTGGATTATATTTTGGACAAATAGGACAAGTGAGGTAGGCACTTTTTGTGGCCTTGTTTATATTTCCCTGCCAATACTGCCTCATGAATGTTATAATTTTGTCAGTAGACCAATGGTTTAATGCGTGTACAGTGGTTAAGGGTGAGAAATTTTAGAGTCTCTGGAAGCACTGGGTTATTATTTAGTCTGAACTAGAGCTTTCTCTTTTTACCAAATCAACAATTGTTGAATTTCCAATCTTGTTTTTCCTTTCCTGAGGCCAATTGTTGGTCTTCTATAGCCAGTTTTTCTAAGTTATCCTTTGTGGAAATATCCCTTTGGACCATGACAGAAGCTTAGTTTTTCTTGGTTCCTTTAAGGGCTGCATTCCTTGTGGAAATGTCAGCAAGGTGATTTCCTTTAGCTTCCAGAGAGTCAAGTTTAGAATGTCTTGGGATCTTAATAATAGCTAAAGCAGTAGGTAAAAGTATAACATCCAATAATTCCTGAACACAGGGACCATTTCAAATTTTATTTCTGCTGAAAATAAGGAAGGCACGTGGTACCACAACGTTCCATAATCATGAGCTACTCCAAAAGCATGTCTACGATCATTATAAATGTTGGCAATTTTTCCCTGAGGTATAAGCCTGTGTAAGAGAATATAATTCAGCCTCTTGGGCTGATGTAGCCAGGTGTAAAGTTGCTGCCTCAGTGATATCAAAAGGAGTTGCAATAGCATACCCAGCACAATATTTGCCATTGTCGCCTTTTAAATAAGAACCATCAGTAAACCATGAGAAGTTGCTGTTACCCAAAGGAGTTTCCTGCAGATCATCATAAGAAGTTAGGAGGTGATTCATCAGCATTAGGCAGTCGTGAGGGACTGCATTGGTAACAGAGTGGAGAAAAGTAGCAGGGTTAAGGTTATTACAATGTAAAAGAGTTATGTGAGGAGGATTGATGTCAGCATAATGGCAGAGTGAGTTCTACTGGTGATCTCTCCCCTCCACAATAGAACGAAAAAGACATTCATACTCCAATTCATAATCCGACAGAGGACATCCGTGCAACACAAAAGACTTCTGAGAGACACACGCAGCCATACATTGGACGGTGGAGAAGCTGGAACCCCCTTCAGAGGAGGTGGATGGGGTAAGAGAAAACTTCACCCCCTTCCCAAAAGACTGCAATCTGGGACTGCATGCAGCCTCTCAGAGGGAAGGAATGGGGGAGGGAACATCTGTTAGTGGGAACATCTAAGATCCCTGAGGTCCCTTGCAGCCTCGTGGAAAGCCCCTTACCAAGGTGAAAGCTATCACGGGGGGACTTCATCAAGCCAACACCCCAGGAGAGCCGATAGTGAGGGCAGAGTGTGTAAGCCAGGGAGAGCATGCAGAAGAAAGTGCCCCTGATCCCCACCCGCCCAGCGCCAGCTCCAGTGCCTGGGATCCTGGCAGAATGCAGAGGGCTGAGAAATACTCAGCTCTTGACCCTACCCAGTGACGATAAATAGTAACAGCAGTCAATAATACCAGTATGTGGAAAAACAGAGCCACATTCTCTAGCAATATCAAAGATTATATTAAATCTCCAGACCAGAGAGAAAATGACTAGTACCCAGAAGTCAGTCCTGAAGACACAGAAATATGCAGAGAATTCAAAATAGCTATCATCAGAAAACTCAACAAGTTAAAAGAGAATGTAGAGAAACAATTCAACGAGTTCAGGAGCTACTTCACAGAAGAGATTGAGACTATAAAGAAGAACCAATCAGAAATATTGAAGGTGAAAGACACAGTGGATGAGGTAAAACAAAATATGGTTTCCCTGAATGCTTGAGCAGACATCATAGAGGAGTGAATCAGCATAATTGAGGATAGACATATTGAAATGCTCCAGACAGAGGAGGAGAGAGAACTCAGACTAAAAAGAAACGAAGAAAGTCTCCAAGAAATATTCAACTTAATTCGGAAATGCAGCATAATGATTATAGATATTCCAGAGGGATAAGAGAAGGAGAATGGAGCAGAAAGCTTGCTCAAAGAAATAACAGCAGAAAACTTCCCAAACTTGGGAAAGGACATGGAAATCCATGTGAAAGAAGCCATCAGATCTCCTAAATATATCAATGTAAAAAGACCTACTGCAAGGCATACAGTAGTGAAACTGGCAAAAGTGAATGACAAAGAAAAAATACTAAAGGCAGCAAGACAGAAGAAAATAACCTATAAGGGAACCCCTGTCATGCTTTCATCAGATTTCTCTGCAGAAAACTTACAGGCTAGGAGAGATAGGAATGACATATTCAAATCTTTGAAGGAAAACAACTTTCAGCCAAGAATACTCTATCCAGCAAAAATATCCTTCAGATATGATGGAGAAACAAGAGCTTTCCCAGATAAACAAAAGCTAAGGGAGTTCATAGCCATGAGACCCCCCCTCTACAAGAAATCCTCAAGAAGGCCCTCATACCTGAAAAAAAAATGGAAGAAAGGGGTTACAAAGCATGGAGTAAGGAGATAAATAGGTAGACAAGATCAGAAAATTGTAGTTATACATAAGAACAGGTTAGCAAATACTCAAGTATCACATTAAAGACAAAGGGAAGGAAAACACCAAAAACAGAGATAATCTTGTCATTTTAACCACTACCTCAGAACACAAGATGGAATAAGATGTGACAAAAACAACATAGGAGGGGAAGAAGTAGGGGAATGAATCGGTTTACTCTAAGGAAATGAGGCCATCAAAAAATAGACTACCTTAACTACAAGATTTTGCATACAAACTCCATGGTAACCACTAAACAAAAAAGCAGAGCAGAGACACAAATAATAAGTAAGGAGAAAACAAAGAAACCCAACATAAAAAACTGCATAACTCAATTGGTATACCGAAACACATGGGAAAAAAACAAAGGAAATACGGGAGAACTGGAAAACGAGTGATAAAAAGGCAGCATTAAGCACTCATATATCAATAATCACCCTAAACGTAAATAGATTGAATTGTCTATTAAAAAGACAGAGTGGTGAGATGGATTAAAGTACAAGAACCAACAATATGCTGCCTCCAGGAAAGAGATCTCAGCTCCAATGACAAACATAGGCTTAGAGTGAAGGAATGGAAGATGATACTCCAAGCTAATGGCAAACAAAAGAAAGCAGATGTCACAATCTTATATCAGACAAAGTAGACTTCACGATAAGACAGTAAAGAGAGACAAAGGGGGCAGTATATAATGATCAAAGGGACACTCCAACAAGAAGACATAACATTTATAAATATCTATGCACCCAACACAGGAGCACCAAAGTACATAAGGCAACTATTAACAAACCTAAAAGGAGATATTAATAATAACACAATAATAGTAGGGGACCTCAACACTCCACTCACATCAATGGACAGATCATCCAGACAGAAAATCAACAAGGAAGCAGTGGAATTAAATGTAAAGCTAGACCAGTTGGACCTAATAGACATATACAGAAGACTCCTTCCAAAAACAGCAGAATACACATTCTTCTCAAGTGTATAGGGAACATTCTAAAGGATAGACCATACATTGGGGAACAAGGTAAGCCTCAATAAATTTAAGAAGATGGAAATAATAACAAGCATCTTTTCTGATCACAATGCTATGAAGCTAGAAATTAATTACAAGAAAAAAGCTGAGAAAGGGACAAAGATGTGGAGACTAAACAACATGCTATTGAACAACCAATGGATCACTGAAGAAATTAAAGGACATATCAAAAAATATCTGGAGACAAATGAAAATGAAAGTGTACCATACCAACTCATATGGGGTGCAGCAAAAGTGGTACTAAGAGGGAAATTCATCACAATACAGGCTCACCTTAACAAACAAGAAAATCCAGAATAAGCAAGCTGAAATTACACCTAACTGAATTAGAAAAAGAAGAACAAACACAGCCCAAAGTCAGCAGAAGGAGAGAAATAATAAAAATTAGAAAAGAAATAAATGCAATTGAAACACAAAAGGCAGTAGAAAGGTTCGATGAAACAAAGAGCCGGTTCACTGAGAAGATAAACAAAACTGACAAACCCCTAGCCAGACTTACAATGAAAAAAAAGAGATAAAGCTCAGATAAATAAAATTAGAAATGAAAGAGGAGAAATAACAATGGATACCACAGAAATACAAAGGATCATAAGAGAATATTACGAAAAGCTATATGCCAACAAAATGGACAATCTAGCAGAAATGAATAAATTCTTAGATGCTTACAACCTCCCAAAGCTGAATAAAGAAGAAATAGATAATCTGAATAGACCAAACACAAGTAAAAAGTGAAACAGTAATCAAAAACATCCCAAGAAATAAAAGCCCAGGACCAGACAGCTTCTCTGGAGAATTCTACCAAACCTTCAGAGAGGATTTAATACCTGTCCTTCTCAAGTTATTCCAAAAAATTATGGAAGATGGAACACTTCCCAACACATTCTACGAGGCCAACATCACTCTGATACCAAAACTTGACAAGGACAACACAAAAAAAGAAAACTACAGGCCAATATCGCTGATGAACATAGATGCAAAAATCCTTAACAAGATATTGGCAATGTGAAAACAGCAATACATCAAAAAGATCATACATCATGATCAAGTGGGATTTATACCAGGACACAGGGATAGTTCAACATCCACAGATCAATCAATGTGATACACCACATTAACAAAGTGAGGAATAAAAACCACATGATCGTCTCAATAGATGTAGAGAAAGCATTTGACAAGATCCAACAGCCATTTATGATAAAAATTCTTAACCAAATGGGGATAGGAGGAAATTACCTTAACATAATAAAGGCCATATATGACAAACCCATAGCCAACATCATACTGAATAGCGAAAAACTGAATGCCATCTCTCTGAGAACAGGAACAAGACAAGAATGCCCAATATGATCACTTTATTCAATATAGCACTGGAGGTTTGGGCCAGAGCAATTAGGCAAGAGGCAGGAATAAAAGGAATCCAAATAGGAAATGAAGAAGTGAAACTCTAACTGTTTGCAGATGACGTGATCTTATATATAGAAAAACCCGAAGGATCCATCAGAAAACTATACGAAATAATTAACAACTACATTAAAGTTTCAGGGTCCAGAATCAACTTAAGAAATCAGTTGCATTTCTATACTCTAATAAGGAACTTACAGAAAGAGAACTCAAGAATACAATTCCATTTACAATTGCAACAAAAAGAATAAAATATCTAGGAATAAATGTAACCAAGGTGGTGAAGGACCTATATAATGAAAACCACAAGACATTATTGAAAGAAATAGATGATGACATAAAGAGATGGAAAGAGATTCCATGCACATGGGTTGGAAGAATAAACATAGTTAAAATGTCCATACTACCCAAAGCAATCTACAGATTCCTTGCAATCCCAATCAGAATCCCAACGATATTCTTCACAGAAATCATAAAACTCCTGAAAGATAATATAGGTAATACACTCTGACAGTGAACGTAAAAGGATCTTTTTGAATACCATGTCTTCTCAGAAAAAGGAAACAAAAGAAAAATAAACAAGTGGCGCTTCATCAGACTAAAGAGCTTCTGCAAGGCAAAGGAAACTAGGATCAAAACAAAAAGACAACTCACCAATTGGGAGAAAATATTTGCAAATCATATATCCGACAAGGGGTTAGTGTCCATAATATATAAGGAACTCACACAACTGAACAACGAAAAGACAAATAGCCTGATTGAAAAATGGGCAGAGGAGATGAACAGACATTTTTCCAAAGAAGATATACAGATGGTCAATAAGCACATAATAAGATGTTCAACATGAGTAATCATCAGGGAAATGCAAATCAAAACTACACTAATATATCACCTTATACCTGTTAAAATCACCAAGACTAAAAATAACAAATGTTGGAGAGGGTGTGAAGAAAAGGGAACCCTCACACTGCTGGTGGGAATGCAAACTGGTGCAGCCACTATGGAAAACAGTATGGAGATTTCTCAAAAAACTAGACATAGAACTACCATAGGACCCAGCTATCCTGCTACTGGGTATCTACCCAAACAACTTGAAATCAACAATCCAAAGTGACATATGTACCCCTATGTTCATCGCAGCACTATTCACAACAGCCAAGACATGGAAGCAGTCCAAGTGCCTGTGGACTGATGATTGGATAAAGAAGATGTGGTATATATATATATACAATGGAATACTACTCGGCCATAAAAGAAGACAAAATCATCCCATTTGCAACAACATGGATGGACCCGGAGGGAATTATGCTATGTGAAATAAGCCAGACTGAGAAAGACAAATACCAGATGATTTCACTCATATGTGGAATATGAACAAACACATGGACAAAGAAAACAGTTCATTGGTTACCAGGGGAAGAGGGGTGGGAGTGGGCACAGGGGGTGATGGGGAGCACTTATGTGGTGCCGGACAAGAAACAATGTACAACTGAAATCTCTCAGTGATGTAAACTATTGCAAACTCAATAAAAAAGAAAAAAATGTGAAAAAAAAGAGTCGTGTGAGGAGCAGTTAACGAAAGGAAATGGAGGCGGCTGACTGAAATACATTGAGTGTGATGAGAGTTCAGAAGGGCTTCTACTGCATGGCGTACAAAGATGGCAAAAGGGGATCCCACAGTGATTTTCTCGGTGGGTTTAACAAAAATGGCAGTGGGAATAATGGCTCTAAGGCAAGGGAGTATCCCTGTGCCACAGGGTCCAGTTGCTGGGTATAATACCCTATGGGTCGATGGTGGTCCCCGTGTTTTTGTGTGACATGACCCAAGGACATTCTCTTTCTCTTCATATACAAAGAGAAAAAAGGGAATCTGATAATGGGATGTCCAAGGCCAGGTGGGTTTGTCAAACTCTCCTTTAAGGCTTTAAAGGCTATATTGTCGCTTTCTTCCCGTATAATTGGGTTGGGGTGGTTGTTCTTTGGTAAAACATACAGAGATTTGGCCATAAGAGAAAAATCTGGAATCTAATTTTGGCAGTAACCAACTAGCCCGAGAAAACCTTGGGGTTGGCGCTTAGCTTGGGGTTTGGGGACACTTAGGGTACCAGGAAGCCTATCTAGGTGTAGGCGTAGCCTTGTCCTGATATCAGACGCCCCAAATACTGAACCTGGGTTTGGGCAAACTGCAATTGCTTCTTGGTGACCTTATGTCCCTTGAAGGCTAAAAGCTTCAGAAAGTGGCTGCTGCCTTTCTGTAAGGAGACTTGGGAGGGAGAGGAAAGAAGCAAACTGTCCACATATTGCAACAAACTAAAACCCCCAGGGTACTTTATATCATTCAGATCAGCCTTCAGGATTTGTGAGAAATAAGAAAATCTCTCAGTAAAACCCTGAGGCATTACTGTCTAGGTGAATTATTTTCCTTCCCAAGCAAAGGCAAAAAAGTATTGGCTAACTTCATCAACTGGAATGCTAAAGAATGCATTCCATACGTCAATTACTGTAAAGAATTAGCTCCCAGTGGGAATGGATGTTAGTAGTGTATGAGGGTTAGGAACAACAGGGTGTTGAGGGATAAGAATATTGTTTATTGCTCAGAGATCCTGGACAAACCTCCACCCTTGGTCCCTGGGTTTTCTCACAGGAAAAATAGGAGTATTACAGGGACTAGTGCAAGGGATAATAAGGCCTTGAGCCTTCTAGTCTTCTATTATGGGCTTTATACCTTGAAGGGCTTCTTTACTTATATGGTATTGACTAATTCTTTTTTTCTTTTGAGGAAGATTAGCCCTGAGCTAACTGCTGCCAATCCTCCTCTTTTTGCTGAGGAGGACTGGCCCTGAGCTAACATCCATGGCCCATCTTCCTCTATTTTATATATGGGACGCCTACCACAGCATGGCTTTTGCCAAACGGTGCCATGTCCGCATCCGGGAGCCGAACCGGCGAACCCCGGGCCACTGAGAAGCAGAACGTGAAAACTTAACTGCTGCGCCACCAGGCCAGCCCCGTATTGACTAATTCTAAAGAGATATTCTGAGGGATCTATTGGAAGCTTGATGGGTGTGATACCGACCCTGCTATCAGTTTCCCCACATTAAACCCAGCATATATGGGGTTAACACCAAAACACTCATTCCCTGCTTACTCTCTGGCTTCCTGGCTCCAGAATCCACTATCCTCCATGGAGACAGACACCGTCAAGGACAAGCACCTGGACTATCTCCTCCCGCAAAGAGATACAGGCTGGTGGGAAAGCTCCGACCAGCAAGGCCATATGCTCCCCCCATCTACCTAAAGCCCCAAATAAAAACCCTTCCTTTTAGCTTTTCGGGGAGTTTGGGATTTGAGCGTTAGCTGCCCTCTCTCCTTGCTCAGCGCTGTGCAAAAATAAAGTTCCTACTTTCTTCCACCACACCCGGTGTCAGAGATTGGCTTGCTGCGCAACGGGTGAGCGAATTCACTTCAGGTTCGGTAACAGGAAGTGCACTGTGAATTTTACCAATATCAGTTGAAGATATTGCCCACAAGGAGCGTGATGGCTGATTCAATAGGGACTCATAGTCAGTGCTTCCATAATCAGCTCTAGGACTGTCAGAGATGGAGCAAATAAAAGATGTCCAAGGGTCGTTTAATTCACCTGGTTGTCTGTTTGGATGGCAACTGTAAAATTCTAGAATTATCTCTCCCCTTTGGGAGAAAGAAATTATGGCATGATACTTTTCCGAGAAGTCTCTGCCTAATAAATGAATAGGGGTGGGTGGAGGAACTAAGGAGAAAAGGTTATGTGTCTCTCAGAGGGCCTAAAAAAAAGGGAGTAGGTTCAGAGACAGGAACATTTTGAAGTTTATTAGAAAACCCCACTATTTGACCTGTTTTAGTACTCTGAGGCAGGGGATGCTTTATAGTAGTGGAGTTGAGCACCAAAAATATGGCTCCAGGGTCAGTTAGGATAGAAAGAGATTCATCTCCAATCTGGAGAAATGTTTCTCCAAGCCAATTAAGAGGGAGGATTGGGAGGAGCCCCTACAGTTTCTTGGAGCCCTGGCACTGAGAATTTGGCAGATTGGAGGGGCTGGGTAGAGGGTTGAAGGTGCTTGAAGCACTTAAATTTATAACAATCTCTTTCCCAATGTCCTGGGTGTTTGCAATAATAACAGAAGCCAGAAGAATTTTGGTTGTGTTTAGGGGCCTTCGTTTGCCGGATTTGAAGATTAAGGGTTTTAGTGATCTTTCTTTTAGGGGACTCATCTAAAGAGGGAGACAGTTGGCTTGCCAGATTAACCAAATCTGAAGTGGATATAGTTTCCCACTCCATCCTGGTCTTTTTACCATTAGGGAAATATTCCTACCTGGGGGGAACCAACCTCTGAAGGAAGACCCGAAATTTCTTTAAGAACAATCTGAAGATGATGGGAGCAGTCATGAACAGGTTCATCTGGTTTTTGTGCGCACACCTGAATTTTGTGCCAATCAGTTTTGTGCCAGTCAACAGGCTTTGGGCAAGTCCTGGGAATTGCCTGATGCAGTTGCCCAGCAATTTCCTGAGGCTGATCATACATCAGGTCAGCGGGTTGGTCTCCTGGTTGGAATTCTAGACCTTTCAGGATTTTCCCAATTAGCAGTTTTGATTCAATGCTGGGCCTGACCCTCACCAATAAGCATGTGAACAAGTTGATATAAGTCAGAAAAAGCAGGCTGATAAGTTTGAATGACTATATTAAACTCCTCAGGAAACCTGTGAGAATCTTCAGTTACTTTGGGAAAATCCTTGACTGTGGCTTGTGGTTCAGCTTTAGTCAAGGGAACATAGGAAATTAAGGGTTTAGCCTTTGGATCTTCCAAAGGCTTAATTTTGAAGGGACAGATTCTGATGGGCTCAGAGGAAGAGGGAGTAGGGAGAGGCTCAGGGAAAGGGGAAGTTTGGTGAGAGTTTGTATGGGGCAACTGACAGTCTGGAGGAGGTGTAGACAGCATAGAAGGGAAGGAGGAAGATGGCACCAGAGGAGGGACCTGAACCCCAGGAGTCAGGGAAGAGGAACAAGATGACACAGGAGGAGAGAATCATGAGGTTTTGGAAGCCGTTTTGTCTTTCTTTAAATCATTTGTTCACCTCAGTTAATCTTACAACCTTATTTTGCAAAGAGGCAATTTTAGACTTCTGGTAACAGGAAGCCTCAAATACCAATCGAAATAGGCGTTCCATTCACTTTTGGGAATTAAAAAGATATGGATGTCCAATTCAGTTTTAAGAGTAAGTTTGGGGAGTTCAAAATTTCCCCACAATGGCCATTGATATTCTAAATTACTTTTCATTAAATCAGTCTATTTAGTTAGAAATGTACAATTAGGAATGACTGTGGTTTTTAAACATAAAATTGGCTGGGGTCCCTGTAGGGGGAGCAGCTTCAAAATATTTAGATAACTGGATCCCATTTCTTAGAGGTTTTTCTCTAGAGCAAAGGAATAATTCTCAAACAGCCTGAACACCTCAAACAGCCTGCAGGCTTAATACCAGCCTGTTGCAACAGAACAGTCCGATTTTATTAAGGTGGTCCTGATACCGGCTCAACATAAGGTTGACATAAGGGAAGCCATATTGTAGGAAAGAAACCATATTGTAACTGAGTGACTTCTGATTAACTAATCCTGACTTGCCAGCCCCTTTGAATCTTTGAGTTAATTTTCCTAGATAAGTGAGGGTCTGTCTCCAGGGGATTTGCAGGCTCTGTAGATTTCATGGCCCCTCCCAGCTGCAATAAGATGATAACTTTGTTCCTTTGAGTTCCTTAGGAATGTGATGATCCCTGGGCAGAGAGTCTATGCTGATAGTCATCATCAACGACAGCTGAAAGATCAGGGTATAGGGCGTTGCTCCATTCTCTGATGCATATCCAGTAAAACAAGAGTATCAGGAACTAAGACCAGATGTCTGCCTCACCCAGAGACCAACCACCTCCCCGACCCGGAGACCAGCCCCGTATATAATTGGCCTGTAGTCTTTGGTCTGTAAGATGGTTCTTTCAGACATTAGTTGACCATCTTCCCTCTTGCTAGCAAGCTGTAATAAAAAACCCTTTCTCTCCTACACCTTGCCTCTTGACTATTGGCATGTCTTGCAGTGGGCAGATGACCCCCCTTGGTTGGTAACAGTCCAAAGGTCGAATCAACACAGTTCCAAAGAACCATCCGGTTCCCAAAGGTATCTGACCAAAGATTGATCAAGGCAGTTCTAAGGGATGATCTGCTCCTAAGGGAGTCAGGCCAAAGGCTGGACAGCACAGTTCCAAGGAGCAGTCTGAAAGTCGGACCAAAGCCTAACCAGTTCCAAGTATGGGAACAGTCTGGTTCCAAAAGTAACTGGACTGAAGGCTAGCACAATTCAAAGAAACAGCCTGATTCAAAGAGTCAGGTGAAAGTGCTATCCGAGTACTCACAGACAAACAAGGCCTTAACCAGAATGGAATGGAACCTTAAAACAGATCTTGAATAAAGCCTGAAGAGCCTCAAGCACAAAGAGGGTGGAAGCTTGGATCCAGGAGAAAGACTTATCCTTAAACTCGAGGGTCGGCAAGCAAAGCAGTGAGCTAATAGGCTCTTTTGTGGGTGCTGCACCTCTTTGCTGACCAGCCTCAGAGTCCTTGGGGATCTTTCTGGATCTCCGTACGGGCCATCAAAATGTTGGCCTTAAATAGCCAGTTATTTCTCCAGCAAAAACGGGTTCATTTGCGATCAGCAAAAAAATTGCAATTTGGGGTCTGCCAACCATGGCAAGTCATTGGCAAGTCATGTGCAAGTCCCCAAGTAGCAAGGGAGGAGAAACTCTTTCAGGAAGGGGAAGAGGAAGTTGGAAGGGCTATTGTAACAGAGTTCAAGGTGTAGTGGCTTTTCATTGGCTGAGCTTCTTCCTTTTCAAGAAGAGGAAGTCTTTCTTCTTCCTGTTGAGCCCTGCTATGGATGTAGGGTTTGGGAGCTCCCCCTTTTGGCCTCCCAGCTCCAATGTTTTTTTGGCGGGGGATGGAGGGGAATTAGCCCTGAGCTAACATCCACTGCCAATCCTCCTCTTTTTTTTTTTTTTTTTTTGCTGAGGAAGATTGGCCCTGAGCTAACATCTGTGCCCATCTTCCTCCACTTTATATGTGGGATGCCTGCCTCAGCATGGCTTGACAAGTGGTGTGTAGGTCCGCACCCAGGGTGCAAACTGGTGAATGCTGGGCCACCAAAGCAGAGTGTGTGAACTTAACCACTGCACCACCAGGCTGGCCCTCCAGCTCCAATTTTATGAGGTTTCTCTTTATTAATTTTCACATCTCCTAATTAGTGTTTCTGCACCCTCCTTTCCATCACACACATTAACGACAGAATGATCATGACATTCCTGTGCTTCCTGGTATTGCAACTCTTCAGGAGGCATCGAGCTCTTTATGGCTTGTCCCTGCTGACCTTTCTGACCTTCCCTTTTACCCCATTTCCATGTGCCCTCTGTGAACCAGCCACACCTTGTGTGTTTGCAGTTCCTCCTCTTTTTACTTGTCTTCTCCATCTCCTTGTTTGTCTTCCAAACTGCTACTTTTTAAGAAGCTGACTTTATTACCTTCTCAGGAATATAATTCCTGACCCCTTTTTATCCTCTCAGTGCTGTCTCTTGCTTCACTGCATCAAGAACCTCCTACTTTCTACTTCCATAGCTCCTTCTATTCAACTCTGTCTGGAGACTGTATCCATTTGTGTTTAAGAGCCCAGACTCTGGGGTCAGCAAGTCTGGGTTTGGATGCATCGCTTAGTAACCATGTGACATTGGGCAATTTATACAGGCATACCTTGGAGATGTTGCAGGTTGGATTCTAGACCACTGCAATAAAGTGAATATCCCAATAAAGTGAATCACATGAATTTTTTGGTTTCCCAATGCATGTAAAAGGTATGTTTATACTATACTGTATTCTATTGTGTACAATAGCATTATGTCTAAAAAAATGTACATACCTTAATTAAAAATACTTTATTGCTAAAAAATGCTAACTATCATTTGAGCCTTCAGCAAGTTGTTATCTTTTTGCTGGTGAAGGGTCTTGTAAAAAACACAATGGCTGCAAAGTGCAATAAAGTGAAGTGCAATAAAATGAGATATGCTTGTATAACTTCTCTAGGCCTCAGTTTCTTGTTCTACAAAATAGGGATAATAACTGACACATAGTAAACACTTAATAATAATAATAATAACAAAGTATTATTATTGTTGCATTATTTTACTTTATTTTAATGGGTGGTTTATATGTCTGGCTTCCTCTGTTGCTCATGAGCATCTGAAGTCAAAACTTCCTTATTTAATTGTTCAACAACATTAACCTAACACTTTTTATGTGCATATATCTCCTCACATAATCCTCCCAATGTTCTCTCTGGATCTAAGTTTGCCTGACTCTCAATCCCATACTATTTTACCAAACAGCCTCTTGGCTTTTTTTTTTTTTGGTGAGGAAGATTGTCCATGAGCTAACATCCGTGCCAATCTTCCTCTATTTTGTATGTGGGATGCCACCACAGCATGGCTTGATTAGGGGTGTATAGGGCCATGCCAGGGTTCCGAACCCATGAACCCCAAGCCACTGAAGCTGAGCACTTGAACTTAACCATTATGCCACTGGGCTGGTTCCATCCTCCTGGTTTTAACGTCAACCTCTTTTCTTTTCTTTTCTGCTTCTTCTCCCCAAAGCCCCCCAGTACATAGTTGCATATTCTAGTTGTGAGTACCTCTGGTTGTGCTACGTGGGACGCCGCCTCAGCGTGACCTGATGAGCGGTGCCATGTCTGTGCCCAGGATTTGAACTGGCAAAACCCTGGGCCACTGAAGTGGAACACGCAAACTTAACCACTTGGCCATGGGGCCAGAAAATCAACTTCTTTATTATTTTTTTTAAAGATTTTATTTTTTCCTTTTTCTCCCCAAAGCTCCCTGGTACATAGTTGTATATTCTTAGTTGTGGGTCCTTCCAGTTGTGGCATATGGGATGCCACCTCAGCATGGCCTGATGAGCAGTGCCATGTCGGCACCCAGGATCCTAACCAGTGAAACCCTGGGCCCTGGCAGCCGAGCGCGTGAACTTAACCACTCAGCCACGGGGCTGGCCCCAAACATTTCTTTTTTTTTTTTGAGGAAGACTAGCCCTGAGCTAACATCCATGCCCATCTTCCTCTATTTTATATGTGGGACGCCCACCACAGGATGGCATTCCAAGTGGTGCCATGTCCGCACCTGGGATCGGAACAGATGAACCCAGGGCCACCGAAGTGGAAACGTGCACTCTTAACTGCTGTGCCACTGGGCCAGCCCTCAACTTCTTTAAATTCTTCCAATAATTCAGTGGTTCCATAAAAATTTGTCAACAATAGTGTCATGCTTATATAAGGTAGTTATTTCCAAATGTTACTTTATTGTTTGCCATACTGTAAAAATGGGATCAACCCATTTATCATTCAGGGACCCACAGCTGAGTAGATTTGAGGATTATCTATAAACTGTTAGTGAATAATTAGGATGTAAGCACATATTTGATTGTATTTGGCTTTGTCCATGTGACCACATGATTCTAAAACAATCAATCAAATACATTAATTCAATTAAACTGGTCAACTGAAAAAAACCAACTAGTTAATTGACTCAGCTGGCTAGCACAGGTGATTTGTTTCCTATACATAAATGTGTCATTATTATGGATAATTTCACCTTATCCTTCCTCGAAATTTGTATTCATTATTAACTCAAATATTTGTATACAAATACTTTATTAGCTTTCATCTCACTTAAGTGAGCAATATACATTTAATGTTAAAACATTGCAATATTTATCTGTCTCTGATATGTTGTAATCTCTATTGGCAGAATTTATGAAAAAGAGTTTTGGCGCCATTCTTGCCTTTTCACTATTCTTTAGTAAATTTTCAATATCTTATATTTGCTTGAATAATATGGAAAGATAAACTTCTAAAGTCATCATCATCATCATCATCATCATCATCATCGTCATTCGTGTTACATATTTCCATTTCCTGCACTGACATCCATTAAATGTTTTGGCCTCCACAAATGGCCTCTCTTCCTCTTTCCATCCTCTAAGTGAGGGCATTTGCCAGATTAGTCCTGTTTTTCTCTATTTACATTGTTGTCTTCAGGAAATTTAGTTTAGTTTCATTGTTTCAGCTACCACTTCTAGGCAAAGGAATCCCAAATCTCTTTCTCTAGTATTGTCTTTTCCATGTATCTTAAACAGGCCCGGACGTGACCCCCTGAAAGCTTAGCTGCTCCTTGAAATACAATGTTCTTGAAAATCAAACTCATTTTCTTCTCCACAAACTGACTCCTCCTGATTTCGCTTTCCCTGTCAATAGTCAGTCTCAAAACTTTCAGGTTATCTATCCTCTCTTCCCCTTTCTTGCCAAACAATCACCAAGTTCTATAGATTCTGTAGGTACTTCCTTTGTTTTGGTTCTTTCTTTTGTATTTCTGTCACCACTATTCAAGTGGACCCTGTTACTGAATGTGGCGCTGCAATAATTACCTTCTAAGGCCACCTCTCCCTACATCTGGAATCCTTACCGTCTGATGTATTCTACGCGAGCAACCTTAGCGTTCTACTGCTCAAAAAGCCTCTTAATGACTGTCTATAGAATGAAACTGAAACTACTTGACTTCAGTTCAAGGCTCTCACAGTTTGGTCTCAACTTACCTTTCTTTCCACATCTTCTCCTGTTTCTTATCATGAAATCTCCTCTTTCAGCTAAGCTGTTTGCTTATTCTTCCATGGTTATATATAATACTCTACTTTTTACCTTGATTCCAAATGCTCTTTTCCTCATCACCTATTCAACGTCCTATCCATAATTTAAAGCCCAGAAAACCAGGTGTATTTTTTTCAGGAAGTCTTCTCTGATTGAGCCTGGAACCATCTCACCTAATTCTGAATCCCTCCAGAGTTTATGGCGCTTGACATTTAATACTTTACTTTTTTAGTTAACTTTTAATGTACGTTCTTTATTTTTCCAATAAATTGCTAATTTCTTGATGCAAAGGAAACATATACATATCAATACATATGTTGATGTTTTGAGAGCTGGGATCATGTACACTGAATGAAGAATTGGGACATATGGTCTGTGAAAATGTGACAGTACTTATGGAGAAATAGAACTGCTATTTGAATTTGGGGGCCCTCGTGACTTCTGGAAAATCTACTTGTATTTCAAATTTTATTAAGTCCTTTTTGTTGATGCATTTAAGTTTGTTTTCCAACCAACGTGTTTTGCAGGACAGTAAAGGTGATGTTATTTGGCATATATGAGTTGAAAGTTGAGTTGCTTTTTTATTTTATCTGATTTAATGAGAAAACAAGTAAATCAAAGTAGGAAAATCAAATATACTAAACCTCAGAATATTCTTAGCTGATTTATTTTGATGAGAGTTTAAATTATTTAGCTGTTCTGAATTTATTTGATTTTAATTATTGATGACAACACACTACGGTGCATTAGTAAATGTCTTGAAGAGTGTTTTGTAAAAGTAGGCAGCATCTCAGTAATAATATCACAATAACTCTGCCATTTAATTTTTGCTGACAAGTGGGTTGAGCCTGTGAGCATAATTGTAGGAATCATTAGGGGACAGTGCTTGTCCAATTGATATAGGATGGCACTGTAGTTGCCTTTTTAATTCTTTGTGCTACTATAGTTTTTCAATACTTTTCAAAACTGTCAGCAGTTCAATAAGACTTTTAGTTCATTCTTGAGCTTAAAATATCATCTTTATATGCACTCAATGCTATAAGCCCAAATTTCTCAAGTGCTTACCTACTTACTTTTTAACAGGAGCACTTTTAAATGATGTTCCATTACATCCTAAGTGTCCAAACCATTTCTCTTTTTACTTCTGCTTGGAAACTTTTCAAAAGCACTTTGGTATTTGAACAATAATGCAATAATCTACAATGCAGATTTTACATGGAATGACTCTAGCTTCCTTATGCATTTTTCCCCTCAATTTTTTCCCTTTGATATTTTCAGTAGAAGCTCCTTATTTATTCCACAGTGAGAGTGAGATTAGTATAAAGAGGACTACAGTAAGGCATTCTCCAAAGTTTGTTGACTTTGAAAGCAAAGCCAAGAAGAATCAATGCATTAGTTATTTAATTCCCATAGTGGATACCACCTGTGTTTATTGCTGATAAACATTGTGCTTAGATTGTAATCCTAGTGCTGGTAAATAACCTGGAGAGTTATAACCTTCAGCACTACCAAGGTAGAGAGACATTGCATTTTACAGATAGAAATGCTCCAGTTACTGGAGAGATGGAATCTCTTGTAGGAGAAGGGCTTTCCAATTTTTGTATCGACTCTTGTGTTTCATTATCTGGTAACATCATGTCTCAGCACTTGATCTCCATCCTTCCTAGCACTTAATTTCCTTCCAGTGCACCTTTCTGGTCTGCAAAGGCTAGAAAGGTAAAAATTAGATTTCCCAGACTCCTTTGTGGCTATGTGTTTTGTTTTGGGGTTTTTTTGGTGAGGAATATTGGCCCTGAGCTAACATCTGTTGCCAAGTTTCTTCTTGCTCTTTTTTTTTTTTCCTTCCCAGAGCCCCAGTACATAGTTGTATATCTTAGTTGTAGGTCATTCTAGTTCTTTGATGTGGGATGCTGCCACAGCATGGCTTGATGAGAGGTGTGTAGGTCTGCACCCAGGATCGGAACCAGCTATCCCTGGGCCGCCAAAGCAGAGCACATGAACTTACCCACTTGACCACGGGTCCAGCCCCATGTGGTTTTTAAAAAAACTTTTTAGTATAGATATTTTCAAACATTTGCAAATGCAGAAAGACTAGTCTAATGGACCCCACATACCCATCCATCATCCAGCTTCAACAATTACCAATATTTTGCCTATCTTGCTTCGTCGGTTCCCTTCCACTTTTTTTGTTGGAATCTTTAAAAATAAATCTAAGGTATCATATCTTTTTATCTGTAAATATTTCAGAAGGCATCTCTGACTGATAAGTACATTTAAAAAAATATCGACAACAGCTAGGTTCTTGAGAGATATGTGTGATCAAGATTTGAAAGGCAGAGGCCATCTGTCTATTACTTCTGCTGTTAAGCACAGTAGTGAAGATTTTGGATTTTTCTGCAGCAGCAATCCAGTGTCCAGTTGCTCACTATTGGTAAATAAAGGGTCACTGCACTTAATGGGATGATTGATCTGATCATCAAGGAGAAATACGATTGCTGCTATACAAGGGGACAAAATAAGCTTTTCTGGAATCTAGAGGATCCTCTGGGTTGCCTCTTACGTGCCAAGCCAGTGATAAAAGTTAATGGAAAACTGAGCTACCCAATATGGTCAGGACTTCTCAGGAAATAAACAACAGCTTGTATTCAGATGGTGTTGACTATGTGTTATATACTGATCTAAGCATCTCACGTATATCAACTCGTCTACTTCTCACAATAACCCCATGATGTAGACACTTCCATCTCCTCTGTTTTACAGGTGAGCCTATTGAGGCACAGAGAGATTAAAATAACTTGACCAAGGTCACAGAGTTAATAAGTGGCAAAGCTGGGCTTCAAACCTAGATAATGTAACTCCAGAGCCGTGCTCTTAACAACTGCGTTTTACTAGTTCTTGGTTTATATCATTCTACCAAGTAAGTCCCAAATCAGTTGAGGTGCTGACCGAGGGCAAAGGACACATGGAATGAGCAATGATGAATGAAATTATAAATATAAACTATGGTTTTATGACCAGTAACAGGAATGAGGCCTGTAGTAGCAACCCAGATTTTCTTCCTTTCTGTGTTATATACTGTAGCAGACACCTTAGGTGCTGCCTCTGATTTCAGCTGCAGTTACTGTGAAGAGTTGCCCTGCTGGACAACCCCTTTGCACGCTGACGGTGTCTCACTCCAAGTGTTTCTCTGTTTGCCTGCTCGGGGCTTTCTCTGAAGTTGTGGGAGTTTGCTCAGCCCATGCACAAAGCAGCCCAAAACAGAGAGGAGTTAATGCCCAGGGGCAACTCTCTACCACAGCGGGTTGGAGTTGTTGGATAAATGCCCACCTCGTTCTTCAGAGACACAGCTTGGAGTTGCATTCTATCTGTTCCCCAGAGGATTCCCAGTGGCATCAGCCCCAGGTGCCCATGGTGGTAACTAACTCAATACTGGACACTTTATTGTCTCTCCTCCTTTCCTCGCTCACCCCACTCTTTTATTCCTCGTTTGTGGGGTCACCTCCCAAATAAATATGCGCACTCAAGTCCTTGTCTTGAGTATGATATTTATATACTTGAACCAATTTCCGTCATTTTTCCCTCTTCCCTTCTGTTGTATTTGTGCAGGGTGTGTTGTTGGAGATTAACTTCATAATCTAGTGCATTAATTACAGAATATGATGGCAGGATGGTGACTGCATGAGAAGAGGAATGAACATCACCCAGAGGTGGGTGCAGTGATTCTTGAGAATTTGGATGCGTCCTTCTTGTGAGAGATTCGGCATGTCTTTTTATTAGGAAGGATAATTTCATCACGCTAGGCAGGAGCAAGTTGGTTTTGCTCTTGACATTGTTTAGATGTTTAAGCATAGGTAGAAGAGTTCAAGGATATTGAGTAGTCAAAGGGCTCAATTATGGGGAACATAACTCATAAAGCCACCTCCATTCCCAACTCCTTCTGCTTTGCCTTCCTATACTTCAGAATCTGAAAAGTCACAAACAGCACTTTTAAGACTCCCTTGCATTTATGATTGTTGTGATATAGGTTCTACAAATTAGATGCAATTGTTATGGTTAAAAGGCAAAAGTGAAGCAAAAGCCATCCGTCTGCCACTTCTAGTATTTTGCTATTCCAAGTATAGTCACTGACGTATTGGTTTTTTCTTCTTATAAAGACATTAGCATCCGGTTTCTAGCTTTGCTGATAGGAAGTGGCAAGGCATGGGGCATCTGGCAGGCATGGAGTGAGCTCAGGATCACATGTGTGGCAGCAGTGACTTCCTGATCTGTGGATTGGAGCTTCCATATTGAGTTTTAGGGGCAGCCTCTGCTTCTCCACCTTCCTGACTGTGGCAGAGGCTGTTGGGCTCGTCTGTTGGGCTAATTCTGTGGTGCTGTTCTTTCTAGAAGTCCTCCCTGGAAACCAGAACAGAGTTCACTTCTCCAGGCTTTCCAAACATTTTTTGGTAAGCACCTAATTCCCTGATTTATATCTTTATATGTTTAAAATAGTTCCTGGTTGCTGTTTTCTGCAACTGGACCCTAACTGAAAAAATTACAATGAGACATGTCTCTGTGCTGTGTTATTTCAGGGTTTATTACCAGATTGAGCTTCTGGATCAGCAGAGGTGAGGGGCTGGACCTGAAGCTCTCTTGCCTCACCAGGGCGATGTCACTCTGTGAGACCTGGCCTGAGAAGTTAGATGCTCCCTTTATGATTTTTGTTCTCTACTAAAGCAAAAGCTCTTATCAAGAATCTTTGGGTCTGGAGGCACATAAAAGATAACATCTTTCACTACCTTCATTTTACTTTGTTTATTTTATATACTATATTTTTTCTGTTTGGTTTCCTTTTTATTTCCTTTTTAAATTTTGGTATAACTTAGAGTAAAGTGCACATAAAAGTGTAGCTCAATGAATTTCTACATAAGTTTGTATCATGTGACCACTGCCCAGATCAAGATACAAAACATTTTTTAGTGCCCGAGAAGACTCCTTCATGTTCTCTCCCAGTTGCTAGCGCCCCGTAGCGTCTTAGTTTCCCAGAGCTGCCATAACAGATTATTACAAACTGGGTGGCTTAAACAACAGAAACTTATTCTTTCATTGTTTTGGAGGCTCTTGGGAAAATCTGTTCTATAGCTCTCTCCTAGCTTCTGGTGGTCTCCAGCAGTCCTTGGAGATCCTGCAGCTGCAGCACTCCAATCTGCCTTCCTCATCACATGGCCTCCTCCCTCTATGTCTCTATGTCTCTGTGTCCAAATTTCCCTCTTCTTATAAGGACATCGGTCATTGAATTAGGGCCCACCCTAATCCAGTATGACCTCATCCTACTTGATTACATCTTTGAAGACCCTATTTCCAAATAAGGTGTCATTCACAGGTACTGGAGTTAGGACTTCAACATATCTTTTTGGAGGAAACAATTCAACTCATAACGTTGCAAGTAATTGCTATTCTGATTTCTATCATAATAGGTTACTTTTACTTTTTTGAACTTCTTGAAATTCATATAAATGGAGGGATACAGTAGTTCTGGCTTTTCTTCATTCAATATATGTCTGTGAGATTCATCCCATGTTGTTTCATGTATCAGTACTTTGGTTTTTTTCTCAATGCACTATAGTATTCTATTGTAGAAATTAATCTAGTCTACTGGTGATGGACATTTATGAGTTTTCCAGTTTGGGGCTTACTAGAATCTGTTTTTACCCACAGAACACTTCTGACACCAAATAAATGGATTTTCCACACCAACAACCAATGCTTCCACTCTCCAGACACCAACTGGGTGTCTGACAATTCAATTCACTTCTGATAACAACTACCTGGAGTTAGCACAGATCCCACAGTCCTTCAGATGGCAGTTTCAATTCTGGGCAACCTGTACTTCTTAGCAGCCAGTTATAAAGTCAAGGGGTTCCCATGACCCCCTCTTCAGGTTTGATAATTTACTAGAAGGGCTCACGGAACTCAGGAAAATAGTTTACTTACTATTATCAATTTATTATAAAGGATAAAACTCAGGAAGAGCCAAATGGAGGGGGTGCATAGGGCAAGGTGTTGGAGGTGGGTGGGCACAGAGTTTCCATGCCCCCTTTGGTTGCACCACCCTCCCAGCACCTCTTTGTGTTCACCAAACTGGAAACTCTCTGAACCTCACTGTTTAGTGTTTTTATGAAGTTTCCATTACATAGGTATGATGGATTAAATCACTGGTCATTGGCGATTAACTAAATTTCCAGCTCCTCTCACCTCCCCAGAGGTCAGGGCATAGAACTGAAAGTCCCAACCCTCTAATCACATGGTTGATTTCTCTGACAACCAGAACCCATCCTATAAGATTCATCACATTAGCATAAACTCAGATATGACTGAAAGGGGCTTATTATGAATGACAGAATATGTTCCTCTTACCAGTGTCACTCAGGAAATTCCAAGAGTTTTAGGAACTCTGTGCCAGGAACTGGGGACAAAGACCAAATACGTATTTCTTATTATATTAAGATATTGCAGGGGTATTATCAACAAAGATGTTATGGACATTCTTGCATATGTCATTGATGCAAATATGCCTGTCTTTAACTTGAGACTTGGTGGAGGTGAAAAATATCCCTTGAAGATTCATAACACAAGATGGCTCTTATGAGTTTTGCATTTCTAATTCATGCTACATGTGTGGCTCAAAAAACTTCCAGTGTAGAATTTCATTTAAAGTTGTCCTAGTTTGGTAGCTCCCCCTCGTAAAAGTAACTCATCTTTGTGGGACTTCAGTTCCAATCTAGATATCAAAATACTCACAGATAATATTCCAAAGAATAGAACAGTTTAAAAGAAATAAGTCACCATTAGTGAGAAATGATAGAATAAATGAAGAGCAGAAATAAGCCTATAAAAATTTCTGCTTTTGGAATTTTAAGACAGAATATAACTAACTTTGTTTAATGTGTTTAAAGAAATAAGAGCGAAGCTTGAAAATATGCAGAGGAGACAATAGATCTGCATGCTATCCTGTAGAAATAATTGAAGTGAAAATCTCAAAATTGACTTAAACTGCCATTAGACACAATTAAAAAGAGAATTAACATTATTGAAGATAGATTTGAAGTAATTATCCAGAATAAGTTCCGAGGCAAGATATGGAAAATATGGAAGAAATTAAGAGATACGGAGGACAGAATAAGTATATTTAAAATGAGTTCCTGAAGAAGATAATAGAGAGAATAGGGAAAGGGCAATATCTGAAGAGATAATGGAAAAAATTTTCAAATTACCAAAAGATATCTTCAGATCCAGGAGGCCCAACAAAGCCAAACAAATCCCAAGGAAAAAATCCACATCTAGATACATCATAGTGAAATGCACAACATCAGAGAAAAAGAGAAGGCGGTAAAAAGTCACAGGAAAACAGTGAGATCACCTATCAAGAAAAGGTAATTAGATGGTTGGCTGGCTCTCAATTGCAACAGTAAAGACTGGAAAAATATATTCAAAGTGGTGAGAGAAAATATTAGTCAATGTAAAGCTCTGTATCTGTCAAAACTATCTTAAAAAACAAAGAGGGCAAAATAAAGATATTTTCAGACAAGCAGAAATATAGAGACTTTACCATCAAAAGGCAAGGAAGTTCTAAAGATGTAATTCAGTAGAAAGAAAGATTCCTAATGGAACATCTGGCTATATAATTTTTGAGTCTCAGTGCCGGACCCTGAAAATGTAGGGCCCCTTGTTAAAAAACTATTAAGAATTTTAAGATAGAAACAGCCGAGCATGAAATCAAGATGAGGCCCTTCTGAGCAGGGGGCCCTATGTGACTGCATAGGTTACACACCCATAAATCTGGCCCTAGGTAATTCTAAATAATCGGTGACTGTATGAAACAATAATAAATTCATTTACTTTGTGTGGGAGAAAAAGCAAGCTGGAATTAAATTACTAGACAATCATATATAAGTTGGAGGAGTTGTTAAAGTGGTCTAAGGTTACTGTATTGTTTGGGAAGATGATAAACACTGAGTAATTTTAAACTTTGTTAAGTCTGTATGTTAGAATGGCTAGGGCAATCACAAAAGAATAGACATAGTGTATGTAACTTCCAAATAAGCAAAGGATAAAAACACCTAAGCCAAAAGAAGACAAGAAAGAGCAAAAATACAATTAAGTAAGACAAGTTGAAAACACATAGTGATTTGGTATAAATAAATCCAAATATTCCGGTAATCACTCTGTAGACTAAACTCCAATGAAAAGATTGTCAGATTGAAAAACGAAACAAAATCCAGCTATATGCTATTTCAAGAGATGTATAAACATCATTATCATACAGACATATTGAAAGGCAAAGAATGGAAAAAAAAAATAACCCAAGCCAATCTAACTACGAGGAAGCTGGAGAAGCTATATATCAGAAAAAACTGATTTTAACACAAAAAGTATTACTATAGATAAAGTGTCATGTCATAATGATAAAATATCCAATTCGCTAGAGATATATAACAATTTAAAACTGCTATATACCTAATAACAAAGATTAAAAATACTCAAAGCAAATATTGGCAAATCTATAAGGAGAAACTGACAAAGCCCCCATCATAGCGGGATCGTTTAACGCATTGGTTCTCAAAGTTTGGTGCACATCAGAACCCATGGAAGGCTTTAAACACAGATTGCTGGGCCCAACTCCAGAGCTTCTGATTCATAAGGCTGAGGGTAGAGTCTGAGAATTTCCACTTCTAACAAGTTCTCAAGTGCTGCTGACGTTTCTGGTTCAGGAAAAACATTTTGAGAATCACTAGTTTAACAAATGTTTCAATGGTTGATAGATCAGACAGACAAAAAATCAGTAGGAAATGGAATATTTGAAGAGCACCATTATTAAGCTTGATCTAATGGACATATTAGAACATTAGAGAATACACATTCTTTTCTTTTCTTTTCTTTTTAAAGATTGGCACCTGAGCTAACATCTGTTGCCAATCTTCTTTTCTTCTTCTTCTTCTTCTTCTTCTTCTCCCTAAAGTCCCCCAGTACATAGCTTTATATTCTAGTTGTAGGTCCTTCTGGTTGTGGCATGTGGGATGCTGTCTCAGCGTGGCTTGATGAGTGGTGCCGTGTCTGTGCCCAGTACCCGAACCAGGGAGCCCTGGGCTGCCGAAGTGGAGCGCATGAACTTAACCACTGGCAACGGGGCTGGTCCCTAGAATACACATTATTTTAAACACATGTGAAACATTTACGAAAATTGACTGTGTCCTAGTTCTTAAAGCTATTCTTGGCAAATTTCAAAGTATTGGCATCATATACGCTACGTTATCATGCAATTAAGTTAGAAATAAATTGCAGAGGGGCTGACCCTGTGGCGGATTGGTTAAGTTCGCGCACTCCCCTACAGGCAGCCCAGTGTTTCATTGGTTCGAATCCTGGGCGCGGACATGGCACTGCTCCTCAAACCACACTGAGGCAGCGTCCCACATGCCACAACTAAAAGGACCCACAACGAAGAATATACAACTTGTACCCAGGAGCTTTGGGGAGAAAAAGGAAAAAAATAAAATCTTTAAAAAAATTTTAAAAAAAGAAAAGAAATAAATTGCAGAAAAATAACTAAAAACTCCTATTATGTTTAAAAATTAAGGGATGGTCAAAGAAGAAGTCATAATGGAAATAGGAAAATACCTAGAACTGAATGATATCAAAACTATTATCATCTCTTGAGATCCAGCGCAAAATTAATGGGCTTAGAAAACAACTTAAGGAGTTAGGGAAAAGGAAGGATAAACCCAAATAATGTAGAAGGAAGGAAATAATATAGATTGGAACAAAAATTAATGAAACAGAAAACAAATATAAAATAGAGAGGCTTTAAAAAGTTTTCTCCAAGGAGGGAACCCCTGAGCTGAGTTTTAAAGCCTTTGCTGGTCTAAGCAGACAAAGATCATTCTAGGCAAAGGGAAAGCATGTGCAAAGGCCTAATCATGCAAAGTGGTGTGTTTCATGAACTACAAGTAGCTTGGTATGGCCAAAGGAATGGGTGCTGAGAATGAGTGCAGGAGAGTGAGGAAGGAGAAAGACATTGAGAGGGGCACTGAGATTAAAACATTCAGATTTGTAGAAGATGTGTATGGAGAGATGGAAAGAAATCTTTTTGGAGGAGGTTATCCGAATGCTTTATGGTTTAGCCTCTTTGTTGAGTTCTAACGTGATTATCAAGGCACTTACCAGACTGTTCCTACTAGAAGGGCAGGACATTCTTTGGAGGAGGGAAACACTTAGTAACTAAATACACAAGACAATTTCAGATAATTTCTGAATTAGTTAGCCAGGGTTGCCATAAAAAGGTACTAGATTGGGTGGCTTAAACAACAGAACTTATTATTTCACAGTTTTGGAGGCTGGAAGTCCAAGATCAAGGTGTTAGCAGGGTTGGTTTCTCCTGAGGCCTCTCTTTGGCTTGTAGATAGCCATCTTCTCCCTGTGTCCTCACGCGGTCTTCTCTGTAAATATCCATGTTCTAATTTCCTCTCCTTATAAGGACACCAGTCATATTGGATTAGGGCCCACCCTAATTACTTCATTTTATCTCAGTACCGTTTGAAAGACCCTATCTCCAAATGTCATCACATTCTGAGGTACTGGGAGGTAGGACTTCCGACATTACGAATTTTGGTGGGACACAGTTCAGTCCCAAACACTCTGCCCTCTGGCCCCCTAAAATTCATGTTCTTCTCACAAGCAAAAGATATTTGCCCTATCTCAACAGCCTCAAAAGTCCTAACCCACTCCAGCATCAACTCTAAGTCCAAAATTTTATCTAAATATCATCTTAATCAGGTATGAGTGAGACTCAGGGTATGACTCTCCTGAGGAAAAGTTCCCCTCCAGCTACAAACCTGTGAAACCAGGTAAATTATCTGCTTCCAAAATACAATGGTGGACCAGGCATAGGGGTTACATTCCTCATTCTGAACAGGAGAAGTTAGAAAGAAAGGGGTCACAGGTCCCAAGCAAGTCAGAAAACCAGCAAAGCAAATTCCATTAGATTTTAAGGCTTGAGTATTATCCTCTTTGGCTTGGTGCTCTGTCCTTTGGGGTGGCCCTGCCTTCCTACCTTACCAGGGTTGTAGCTCTGCCCCTTGGCCCTGGTCGACTTTAACGTATGAATTTTGGGGAGACACAATTCAGCCCATAAAAATTTCAATGATAAAAATGTGACCAATCAATTTGATAGCAAAAGACTGAGACAATGGATTAATTTATGTCAGGGAAGCCTTCTCTGAGTAGGTGATATTGGACCTGAGACAAGGCTGAAATTGTGCTCCAATAATCTGGGGAAGATTATTTCTGCAGAGGAAATTACACAAGCTGGGAGTTTGAGGAATGGAAAAAAGAGTACCATATGCAAGAAGAAGAGATAGGCAAGGCCATGGCAAGCCAGAGTAAGGAGCCTAAATTTTATTCTAAATATAACAGGCAGCATTGAAGGCTTATAAGCAAGAAAGCAACCTTATTTCCTAGGCATTTTGGATAATGAATTGTACAGAGGCAAGAATAGAATAAGTAAGAAGTTAATCGAGTGTACTGTCATGGTTTAGCCTAAAGATTTTGGTGGTTTGGCCTAGGGTGGTGGAGATAGAGAAAAGTAAAGTGGATTTAAGATATATTTTGGAAATGGAAATAAAAGACTGGCTATTGGATTGAATGGGAGGATAAGAGAAAAGGAGGAATCAAGTGTGATCTCTAGATTCTTAGCATGAGAACTGATAGATTTAGGTGCTATATATTGGCATGGGAGTGAACGGGGAAAGAGTAGGTAATGGGGAAACAGAAATAGTTTTGTTTGGGCCACGTGTGAGATGCCTTTAAGATTTCCTGGTGGAAATATCAAGTAAGCAGTTAGATATATGAATCTGGAACTCAGGGGAAGCCCACATTGGAGATAAAATTTGGGAGTCATCAGCTATGGATGGTATTTAGAACCACGGAACTAGACAACAAGGGCTAGCTATGGTTAATTACAAACTTTAAGTTTCTTCAGATGATTTTTTTGTTCCTTTATCATTATTATTATTTTTTGTTCGACTCCATGTCTGTTTCCTTTCTGTTGACCCTTAACTTCTTATTTCAGAGGATGGTCAATCTCAGGAAAAAGGATTCAAGCAATAGCATCTGGAAGAGGTGAAGGGAAGAGAAATCTTTTGGGACTGTGGCCAGGAAAGAAGGGGTGAAGTGAGAGCTGGCCAGCCCTGAGGAAGAATCTAGGAAAGAGCTCACTTCTCAGAATCCTCTCTTCTTGAATAGATAATGAGGTCCTTTAGGGTTGTGTACAAGTCTTCTTTATTAAACTGTAGACGATTTTAGGGCGAGAACCAAGTCTTATTTGTTATTATATTCTCCATGCCACATGGCATGGGGCCCTCAGCACAGTAGGTGTTCTAAAAATGTTTGTAAAAGATTGGCAATAAATGTTAGCTCAGAGCTGATCTTTTTTTAAAAAAAAAATGTTTGTCGGGAGAAGGAAGGAAAGAAAGATGGAAGAAAAGCTGAAAGTATTTTTCACGTCTTGAATATTGCTGATCATTTCCAGAACTGTGGTCTGCACATAATTTGTATTCAACCAATACTCGGTTGATTGATTTACAATTTGCCCTATAATAAGATAATGGTAATAATGTGAATTCTTCAAAGTTGCCATCTAAGCACACAGTATTATTGACTCACTCTGTTTAATGACAAATAATTCTGACATGTTCGTTTTTGGTAGCTTGTGCACTTTTGGCAATTCAAATCCAAGACAGGTGGACACCAAGATTCTTAGAACACCTCTGAAAGAGAAAATAAGGAGGCTTAGCTGGAACAAGGAAGCTATTTGTCTTTGCGAGTCTTAAGTGTAGTGGCAATATGCATATTTAATAGGATGCTACAAACAGGATCTTTTAAAATAAGGGTTTTTTTTTCCCTCCAGCTTTGCTGAGATAAAATTGACAACATCGTGCAAATTTAAAGTGTACAATGTGATAATTTGATACACGTATATCTCGTAAAACAACGACCACATTAAGGTTAGTTAACACATCCATCACCTCATATTGTTACCTTCTTTTTTTGTGGTGAGAACATTTAAGATCTATTCTCTTAGTGAATTGTAAATTTACAATTCCGTATTGTTAACTATTGTCACCATGCTGTACATTAGATCCCCAAAACTTATTTATTTTTTTGACTGAAAGTTAAAACCAACATCTGAGGGCTGACCCCGTGGCCGAGTGGTTAAGTTCACGCTCTCCATGTTGGCAGCCCAGGGTTTTACCAGTTCGGATCCTGGGCGTGGACATGGCACAGCTCATCAAGCCATGCTGTGGTAGGCGTCCCACATATAAAGTAGAGGAAGATGGGATGTTAGCTCAGGGCCAGTCTTCCTCAGCAAAAAGAGGAGGATTGGCAGATGTTAGCTCAGGGCTAATCTTCCTAGGGAAAAAAAACACAAACATATTATTACAGACTGTGTGCCTTCACCAACAAATATCTATTTCTCACAGTTCTGGAAGCTGGAAGTCCAAGGACCATGTACTGGCGTGATCAGGTTCTGGCCAGAACCCTCTTCTGGGCTGCAGACTGCTGACTCCTCATTGTGTCCTCATTTGGCAAAAAAAGAGGGAGCTAGCTCTCAGGCCTCTATAAGGACTCCACTCTCATGACCTAATTATCTCCCAAATGTCCTAATTATCACCTCCAAATACCATCACATTGGGAATTAGATTTCAACGTACAAAATTTGGAGCGACACAAACATTCAGTCCATAACAGTGTCTATGTTCCTTCCCTTTGTGTCTGGATGGGCTTGTGATTGTAGTAAAGATCCTGCTATGTGACTTCTGAGGCTAGGTCATGAAAGGAGATACTGAGGGGGGAAATAAGCAGTCTTTTAACATTTGGAAGCTGGCCTGGCACACACAGCTAAGCCATAGTTTTCTTTTATTGGGCATAAACAATTTCACAGAGTACCATCCTCAGACAAGATTACTCTGAAACCATGATAAAATGAGACAAAGCAAGGCCAGTTCATAATTTTGTCTAAGCACAAAAACAAGGTCACTGTGCCACCCACAAAATACCAACTCTCCTCTCTTGGTCAAAATGAGTGACTGCTACTTCTTTACCAATTGCCGATTTATTCTCACCCTAGTCTGCCCTCCGTCTACATAAGATTTATTGAGATACCAGCTAGAATTGTATCCAATCTGACAGTATTCAATCCACAGTAAATCAATCCCTTCTTCCTTAGACTTTGCCTCAAATCACTCAGCCAAAGCCCAAATCCTATAAGAGGTTCTTTCTAACATTCTTACTGAATCATCCAATGGTTCTCCCGTGGGGTTTGTTCTCCCTTGCTGCAAGGAGTAATAAATTCAACTTGTTTAACAGCATATATGTTCATGGCGGTCTGTGGCTGGAGGACATCCACAATGTTTTGACCTTTTTCTCTTAGGACACTTGCTTGGGGGGAAAACCAGCTGCCATGTAAGCAGACCAACTTCCCTAAAGTCGCCAGGCCGTGAGAAAGCCCAGATTAGCCCACGACAAGAGACCACATGGAACTAAGAGGAGAGGGGGGTGCTGATCAGCCCCCAGATGCTCCAGTCCTAACACTTCCCCACCCCCCATGCCTCTGCCTTCTAGCGTCAGCTACCTCTGACCAACTGCATGAAAGACCTTGAGCAAGAACCGCCCGGCCCAGAGCTTCTTAAAGTTTGACCCACAGAAACCGCAAGAGATAATAAAATGATTATTGTTTAAAGCCGCTGAGATTTGGGGTGATCTGATACATACAGTAGACAACTGGAACAGGATTGAAAGTGTATATAGAGTATCTGGCATACAGAAGGTGCTCAATAAGTGGTAGGTGTTTTTTGGTACTTGAAAAAGGACGGTTATTTTGTGCAAAACCTCCAACACCTAAATAATTCTTTTTCAGTAAATTTCCTTGAAAAAACTTGTGGATTGGTGCCCATAGAGCAATGTATTTTAATCCTGATACCAAAATAACGTAGACTGATCAATAATCCTCAGTGAGGGGATGAGCTCATTGTGCAGCCATGCTAGAGCAGTACTACTGTTGCTTCTCTTTAAGGAGGATTTTCTGTTTAGAAAACACATAGAACTTTGTCCATAACTTTATTTATTTGTTTATTTATTTATTTTTTAAAGTTATTTGTTTATTTTTAAAGATTGGCACCTGGGCTGACAACTGTTGCCAATCTTTTTTTTTTCTTTTTTTCTGCTTTATCTCCCCAACCCCTCCGTACACAGTTGTATATCTTTTTTTTTTTTTAAAGATTTTATTTTTTTCCTTTTTCTCCCCAAAGCCCCCGGGTACATAGTTGTGTATTCTTCGTTGTGGGTCCTTCTAGTTGTGGCATGTGGGACGCCGCCTCAACTTGGCCTGACGAGCGGTGCCATGTCCGCGCCCAGGATCCGAACCCTGGGCCGCCACAGCAGAGCACACGAACTTAACCACTCAGCCACGGAGCCGGCCCCTGTCCATAACTTTAGAATCCACATTAGTGGTTGGCTATATTTCCTGGCTCCATTTCCCTGTGGGGGTGATATGTTAAACCTAACATGTTTTAAATTAGGATTAATGTGACCTATTGAAAAACGTCTTAATTGAATATTTTTCAAATTACAGAAGTAGTATATGCCCATAGTTAAGAACACAGCACAATTTCTCCTCCCTTATCCCTCTCCTCACCCCTGACCCCACCGCTCTCATGACTTAAACCAATATCAATAGCCTGGTGTGTATTCTCCCACACCCTTCTTCTTGCTCATGTAAGGACAAGCAAGCATAAATATATGCATATATAGATGTATATGTATATATAAAGATATTTAGCGACTAAATTGGTGGCTTTTACTAAAATGGAATCCTATTATACAATTATTTTGCAACTCTGCAACTTGCTTTTTTCACTTGACAGTATATTACGATCTCTACAAGATAGTGTATATACATCTGCATTTATTTCCCGTGGCTGCTATAACCAATGATCACCAACTTAGCGGCTTAAAACAACACAAATTTCTTCTCTTACAGTTCTGGGGGTCAGAAGTCTGAAATCAGTTTTATTGGGCTGCAGTTAAGGCTTAAGTTGTCAGGGCTACTTCCTTCTCGAGGCTCTGAGCTTCTCGGGGCCGCCTTTAATCCTTGGTTTGTGGCGCTTCCTCCGTCTTCAAAGGGCATCACTCCAATCTCTGCTTCCATCATCGTATCACCTGCTCTTCTGCGTAAATCTCCCTCTGCTTCCCTTTTATAAGGACACTTGTGATTACATTATGGCCTCCCAGGTAATTTAGGATAATCTCCTTATCTCAAAACACATAATTTAATCACCTCCGCAAAGTCCTTTTTGCTATATAAGCAGCATTCTCGGGCTCTAGGGATTTGGAACTGGGTATTATTTCAGGGGGACATTATTCAGCCTGCCATAGTATCTAAATCCATCTTTTACTCTCACATATTTATACAGAACACACATTTGTATAAAAGGGACTGTATCGTACATGCTGGAGCGTATTTTTAAGTGCTGTTTTCTTTTTCTATTTCTTTCTGCATCGTTTAACTTTTTTAAGGTCACTTGTGTTGACATGTATCCTACACTTTTCTCCATGCTCACATAACCATATACATATTGTCAAATAAAAACCAAATCTGATTTAGGTAATTCTTTATTTGAAAGAATTATTGCAAGCGGGTGGGGGTTATTGCAATAGGAGGAGGGGAACTCTTCCCTGTCTGGGGGAAAGTGGATGAAAGGGTGGCTGGAATGGATGGTAGATCAGAGAATGTTTTACCCTGAGGCAAGCATATTCTCAGGAATGGACCTGTTAAGGTGGGGGTGGGAGGGGTCACATGGGCTCAGGCTGAGGTGGGTGAAAGTTCCCAGGCCTAGAGGAAGAAGAGGAAGTTAACCAGTTTGGTTAACGAGCCTTTTGTTCCAATTGGTCAGGGGGACAAGCAGTTCAGTCAATCATTTATGAGGCAAAGGATGGGAACTTGGAGGGTCTTTGTCTGGCCTTTTCCTAGATGAAAAAGGGAGCATCTCTGGGTCTTACCTAAGTCATGTGGGCAACGGTTTCTTTGCAACATGCCACTTCTAAGAGCACAGAAGGGTGGGAGGTTTCTTAACCATCACTATTTTTCAGGGGCACAGGGCTCAGGTAAAATTCAACATTGTCAATGTACAAGGTTTAATGTGCTGTTTGCTTTACAAAAATGAGATCACGGGCCTGCCTGGTGGCGCAGTAGTTAAGTTCGCACGTTCAGCTTCGGGGGCCTGGAGTTCGCCAGTGCAGATCCCGGGTGAGGACTTGGCACCGCTTGACAAGCCACACTGTGGTAGGCGTCCCACATATAAAGTAGAGCAAGATGGGCACGGATGTTAGCTCAGGGCCAGCCTTCCTCAGCAAAAAGAGGAGGATTGGCAGCAGATGTTAGCTCAGGGCTAATCTTCCTCAAAAAAAAAAAAAAAAAGAGATCACATTAAAGGCACTTCTCTGCATCTTATTTTTTTCACTCAAAGATAGCTAGAGAAAATCCTTCAAAGTTCAACTATAGCTCTTTTCTATTCTCTTGAATGTCCTCATAGTGTCTCATGATGTGGTTGTAGCATAATATTCAGTCATGCCTCTAAGGATGACCTTGTTCTTAGTTTTCAGTATTTTCCCCATCTCACTTCAACAATTAAAAAAAATCATTTCACCTAAACTTTGGCGTTCCGGTACCTGCTAAACTTGGGTTCCTAAAACTATATTCCATTTTTCAAAATCTATCTTCTCTCTTTGACTCTTCTCCCAGAACTGCCAGCCCGTTTGAATTTCCATTTACCATGGTCCCTCCCTTATCTCCTCAGGGGATATGTTCCAAGACTCCCAGTGGGTGCCTAAAACCACGGATAGTACCAGATCCTACATATACTGTTTCTTCCTACACATACATACCTATGATAAAGTTTAATCTATAAATTAGGCACAGTAAGAGATTAACAACAATAAAAAAATAGAACTATTATAACAATATACTGTAGTAAAAGTTGCCATAGATCTTAGTAACTTCAGCATATGGTTTTCTTCTTTCCTTATTCAGTCGAGAACTTTCACCTTTTTCACTTAAAGAAAGCACTTTACAACTTCTCTTTGGCATATTCGAATTGCCAGCATCACTACTCTTTTGCTTTGGGGTCATTCTTAGTAAAATCAGTTACTTGAACCCAAGCCTTGCCACACTGGGACAGTCATCCGACAACCAAGAGGGCTAAGTGACTAACGGGAGGGTAGCAAGCATGGATACACTGGACAAAGGGATGATTCACGTCCAGGTCAGGACCCAACATGGGGGGCAGGGGGCGGGAGGACCGGGGGGCGGGGGCGGGGGCGGACGAGGGGGGCGGGGAGGGATTTAACTTACGAATTGTTCACTTCTGGAATTTTCCATTTAATATTTTCAGATCACCGTTGACCTGTGGGTTACTGAAACCCCAGAAAGCGAAATCGCGGATAAAGGGGGGGAACTAAAGTATTTTTCTCCTTCCTCACCGACCCCTCTGTCCCCCTCCCCGCCCTACCCCTTGCCCAGGGAAGGAGGTGGTCAGGAAAAAAAATGGTCCTAACACCTTTTCTTTTGTTTTCCTGATCGCCTCCTTTCTGGAGGCAGGGGCTCTACCAGACCCATTGATGTCCTCCTGCCAGTGAGAGTCAGGAACTTTTCCACCCCGGTTCCTAGTCCTTCCTTGGTGCGCAGAAGCATCGAAAGATGTGGCCCAGGCCCAGTGCATCCTGGCTGAGCGCCAGGGGTTGGCACCGTCCCCTTCGCCGGCACCTCCGAGACAACTGACTACTGAAGGGCCAACCGACCACGCCCATGAGGAAGGAGACACACCACAAAGACACGTTTCCAGGATCCTTTTAAGATTTTGCTCGTGTTTTGCAAGGAAAAGAAACACAGTAATAAAGCGTCTTCAGTTCTTTTAGATGGGAAATCTCTTATAAACGTCAGGAGGAGAGAGACTGGGAGGTCAAGGGGAGGGTCAGCCGGCCCTTTCCAGTTAGCAAAGTTCAGGCAGTTAAACCTAACTGCTTCTTAGATTAGGACACGCTGGCATTACCTCGTATCACCTCATTTGCTGATTTAAACAAGGAACCATAAAAACCTGAAACGCATATTGGGTATCGCCCAACGCTGAGGCTCAACCGCCAAGGCGAAAAAAAGAAGTGCCCTTTCTCCTCTTGCCTCTCCGGAGGTGCCAGGTTGTAATCTGCAAATGTATTGTCTGGCCCCAGGGGCTTGACAGTTAATGATTTGCGGCCGCAGGAGCCCGGCCGAGGAGCAAGAGGGACGCGAGCGAGCGCGGGCGCGCGAGCGCAGGGCCCGAGCCGAGCCCCCGCCGGCCGCAGGCGCCGCCTCCCGTCTTCCGGGCCCCGGCACTTCGGGGGGTTCCGGGCGCGGGGGATCGCACGGCTACCCATGGAGGCCCCCGCGCCGGCGGGCCCGGGCGGGCCGCAGCCGTACGCGGCGGGCGCGCCCCCCAGCCTGCTGCTCAGGATAAAAGGCAAACTCTTCACCTGGTGAGTGCAGGAGGCGGCGGGAGCGGCGGGGAGCGCCCGGGCGCTGCCGCCTGGGGACCCGGGCGCACGTGGCCGCGGAGACACGCGGCCCGGGAGCGGGGGAAAGGCGGCGGCGGCGGCACAGACTTTGGAGCCGGTTCGGGCGACTCAACATGTGCACCAGGATGTTGCTCTCTACCTGGCTTTATGCGGCGCTTCCTGTTCCTCCCTCGGCTCCCTCTTAGAAATCGTGGGGATGTATTTCAGAGGATTTGGGGGAAATTCACCCTGTGGGCACTGTTAGGTCGCTCCCCGGTGGCCTCCCAGCGGGGAGGGGACCAAGTCCCCAGGGATGCTGTGAAGGTGGGGTGCCCACCCTCGGGCTTGGCAGGTGAGTGAGCGCCTCTTCCTGGTGCCGGCGCCCGCATTTCTTTGCTGCCGAGCCCGTCAGACAGGGCTGGTGATCCTCCACTCACAGATGAGTTCACCCAAGTGAGAAACCTGGGTTAAGTTCGTGGTGCCGCCCGGACGTAGTCCAGAGCCTGCCTCCTTCTCGGGCCTGAGTGAGGCGACAGGGCCATCCCCGGGGCTCGGGTCCAGGATCCTGCTTCTGGTGTCACTGTGCTCTGTGGGAAATAGAGAGAAATGTGCTTAAGGGATTGGCAGCGACTCTGAGACTGGGAAAGCATTTCTGTGGTTACTGGAGGACTTGCATTCTGAAAATACAGGTAACCCAGGACCTAAATTATGAAAGCCAACATTTATTGAGCATCACTGTGTCAACTACTGTGTTTAGCAATTTGTGAGGATATCATCATCTAATCCTTACCACTTTATGAGACAACACCGTTGTTACACCCACTTTGCAGACGGAGTAACAAAGAAGGCTAAGCGTTTTGCCCAGGACCATGAGATGACCTACAAGGGGTGGTGCCTGCAAACCGCAGTCTAAAGTGCACCTTAACCCCTGCTGGCCACTGGCGCCTCGTGAAACGGCATTTGATTCTTTTTTTTTTCTTCAGGTTAACAAAACGAATTTCCCTTTAAAGATTGTGAAAACCATGTCCTGAAAAGCCACACCATTTTCAAGGTTAGATCATTTTTGTCATATGAATAAATAGTGTTAAATAGATGGATGTGTTTAAAGGGGAAAGTTGGCCAAAAATCACCTGGTATCATCCAGCTGTATATGTCCTGATAAATTTAACCACAAGTTCTCAGCTGGAGGCAGTATAGTGTAATAGCAAAGGGCACTGATTCTGGGTTCAAATCCTGCCTGTCCCACTTACAAGATGGGTGACCTTGGGCAAGTCACTTAACTTCTCTGTGACTAGTTTACTTATTTGTAAAATGGAGATAATAACAGTGCCTACTTTGCAGGGCTATTGTGAGAATTAAGTGGCTGCCTACACAGGAGTGGGCAGACAGCCTGGCTCATGGTCCTACTCTGCACAGGATAGTTGTCACCCAGCATCAGCTATCCACTCCTGGGTGATGGGAAGATGTGGTGTTGCTCCAGAAGATGCCAGAGGCCCTCATGATGGCACAGACAACAGCAGATATCAGTTTAGCAAGATGTAACAAGGATTGGCAATGATTTTTTTTTCTCTGGATGTTCTAATATTGTCGAAATCCTGGTATGTTTGTCAGAAGTATCTAACAGCTTCCTATATGAGACTTCTGTCTCTGAACACACTTTTTTGGTACCTCCCTTTTGGGTTTTTACTTTCTTCGCTGTGTGAGAGCTATTTGTAGGCATCTTACATTCCTGATGGATGGAGTCCTTAACCGCAGGAATCAAGTCTATTTCATTTTTGTATCTCCCATAACCCTTAGCACATAAATGGATAAATGAATGAGGGATGACAAAGCTTCTTGGGGCTTCCTTTCCAGTCTGCTATACTCCCTGCACTCTTCCCTTTCTTGATCTTTATTTCAAGGGTCTTGAGTTGGGGCTTTTTTTCAGTTGGCAGAACTCTTGTTCATTAAGGTTTTCAATCCTTCCTCTGGCAACCATCCAGACACTTGGATTCTGATTTGTGGTTTCTCCTTGTCTGACCCAACAATCAGAAAAGTGCAGTTTACCAGATATCCAGTATTCCTTTACTCAGTATTTTAAACTCTCAAGGTTAAAATTCATCTCCAAAATTTGAGCTTCTCTCCAAGCATCCCCAGCCGTGGCCAGGGAACCCTGGGGGACGGAGGGAGGTTCGTGAGTGAATATGTTATCACCACTTGGATAGGATACAGAGGGATAGTTTGTTAGCACACAACTCTTTTCTACTCCTTTTACCAAAATGGGGCAAGAATAGCCCTTCTGGCAACTGGATACTAAATACAGGGGACAAGTTTGGGGCTGGAGCTGGTTCTGTTTTCATTATGAGAAGGATATAGTCTAGGTAACCCCAACTCCTCATTTACCCACCTCACTAGTGGACAGATAACTTTTCTCTGATTAAGAATATCAGATCACTCATTCAATAAAAGTTTATTGAGCACTCACTGTGTGCCAGGCATTCATGATAACGAGCATTATATGTTTCCCAGTGGGCTCTGCTTGTAATTTCGGCTTTTGTCATTTGTTGCTATCAACTCAAATAACAAATACTGTAATAGGAAGATATGGGTTTCCAGGAGTACCTGAGGATATTTATTTAATTGTATACCATCTAGCAGTTTACATCCTAACACATATACTCTAATTCATATATGAAAAAAAGGCATATTCCTTATAATGAATATCAAGTTTATATCTCTAGCAAAAATCTTTAATTATTATTCCACATATTTATCCTTTTCCCATCAAATAGATGGTAAGCTTTTTGAGGGCATAGATTTTATCCCATTCTTTTTGTAGCACAGTGCAGGACATGTGTTCATTCATTCATTCTTTCATTTCACCAAACCTTGAGCATCTATGATGTTCTACATTCTAGACTAGTCTCTGGGCTATAAAGATGAATAGGATTTAGTTCCTGTTCCCAAGAGAGCTCATAATCAAATTATGGAAAGAAATTATAGTAAGTGCTGTAGAGATGAGCACAAAGTACAGATGGCACGAAGGAGGGCAGAGATCAAGTCCACCGGGGTGAGGTGGGGTTAGGGAGCTCAGCAGAGAAGGTGATCAGGAATTTGAAGCACGAATAAGAGTTTTCCAGGTGGACTAGGTGAGGAAGGGCAGTCCAGGCTTGGAGGTGCCAGAGCGTGGTTTGCTCAAGGAACTGCAAGTAGCTTGGTGTGAGGGGAGCATGGGCTTGAGGAGGAGTGAGCAACAGTAGTCGGTCAATCTACACACGAACTCCTTGTTATTGTCCAACAAAGGGCCTGGTCCTTTGGTTCCTCCATTCAGTTCAGTTTCCTCATTTCAAAGGTTACAGCCCAGAAGTTTTTGAAGGAGTCAGTTAGTGGTGTTTGCATCTACAGCCTTCATCTGTTCATTCAACAAACATCTACTGTGCACAGCACAATCCTAAGCTGGTGTGGAGCCCTGCTGAAGGGTAGTGTTCTGTAGTGTTATGTAAGCAAATATGTGGCCTGTGCAAGTGGGAGATTGGGGAACTTGAGATCCTACCAGTCTCCAAAATGTCTCCTCCCTTCCCCCTTTTATTTGTGAGATTATTTTAATTAGTATCTGCCGGTTCTCCTAGACTCTGGGAGGTGAGGAATCCTGTCTAGTTTTGGTCACAGTGGTAGACTCCACCAAGCACAGCGCCTGCTTTGGAATAGATACACAATGAACATCAGATGATTGGCTGAATGAATCCCTAATTCCAAATAGGAATTTTATAATAGACCGCATCTCTTTTTTAAAAAAAAATTCTGTTCCGCACTATGTATTTTGCTCATGTTGCTTTATTCATCTAGTCTAGTGTTTCTCAATCTCAGCCTTATTGACATTTTGGGCCAAATAATTCTTTGTGGGGGGGGGGGCTGTCTTGTACATTGTAGGATGTGGCAGCATCCCTGGCCTCTCCCACTCAATGCCAGTATAGCACTCACCCCGCCACCTCACCTCTGAGTTGTGACAGTCAACAATCTCTCCAGACATTGTCAAATGTTTCCTGGGGGACAAAATCACCCGTGGTTGAGAACCACTGATCTAGCCTGTTGTTTCTAATTACCTGCTACAAAGTATTCTGTGGTTCCATGGTCCTCCAGTGGCGGAGACCAGGTAGCTGCCAACTCCCAGCCTCCACAAACAGTGCTGTGATGAGCGTTCTCGTACGTGTCCCCTTATGTACTGGGGAGGAGCCAATGGCCATGCCCGGGTCTGAGGCTCTCCAGGTGACTTTAATTAGAAGGGAGGAGATGAACCCCAGGTTGGAGAATCTTTGAGTACCAGAGAACCACTGTTGATTGCTATTGTTGGGTGCCCCTCCATCAGGCTATTCTATGACCATGGCTTTCTCATCAGCTGCTCTAGAAGAAGGGGGAGGCAGGCTCGTTAAGTTGTAGCCCATTGGCCCTAGGAGCTTGGAAGGGGAGGGTGGACAGCCTGAACCTTTTTATTAACTTCTCGACACTCTGGGTAGTTGTTAAAGGGACAGGTAGTAACTGTCCCCATGCAGTGAAGGGGAGAGGTAGGGGCGGATTTTGAAAGCTGTTCTCCAGCATGCCCTCCACTGGGGCTCTGGCTGTTCTCTGCCCTAGGCTATAGTCGTCTCCCTCCCTTAGACCAGTTCTAGACAACCTTGGGTTATTTCTGCCTATCTCTGCTCCGTTCTTCAGTTTGATCTGGAAGAAGAGGAGATGGCTGCCAGTGCTTAATCCCCATCTTGAGAGCATTTCCAGAATATTTCTGAGTCCGCTTCCCCCTCCAATCCCTATTGTCACTGTTTCAATTCAGGCTTTTATTGTCTTTCACTAGCATGCTTATCCTAGCTTCCACCCATGCCTCCACCTACCCCAGATCATCTCACTACTGTACGCAGGAGCCAGAGCAATGCCAAATAAAACTAAAGGGTATCAATAGCTCCATCAAATAGAATTCACCCCGTATCAGGCATCCTACTTACATCTCATCAGTCCTATGACAAACCTATAAAAATAGTTTTTTTAGTCTCTTGGACAGCAGATAGGTCACTTGCCCAAGGGCACATGGCTGGTGAGAGACAGAGCTGAGATGTGAGTTGAGAAGTGAGGTTTCATTTGAGCCTAAAGACCAGATTCACTTTACTATTTCAGAAATCTCATTGCATCATGTGCAGGCTGAAACCGTTTGGCTTCCTCCCATCACCTGCACCGGTGGTTTGCAAACTGAGGGAGTTCTTAGGGTTCCCTGGAGGTTCCTTAGGATCCATTATAGGGGCAAGTTTGGAAATAGGAGCTGGTGGGCTTCTGGGCCAGCCTCTGACCCCCACCAGGTCTGCTGCTTTGCCTGTTTTATAATTTGGCTTTTTTTTTTTTTTTTGCTAAGGAAGATTTGCCCTGAACTAACATCTGTGCCACTCTTCCTCTATTTCGTATGTGGGTTGCTGCCACAGCATGGCTGCTGATGAGTAGTGTAGGTCCACGCCCAGGAACTGAATCTGGGCTACTGAAATGGAGTGCACTGAACTTAACCACTAGGCCATGGGGCCCCTATAGTTTGGCTTTTATGCAAGATGTTTGAAGAAAGGTTCTGCAGCTGAAACAAGTCTGGGGGCTGCTGATTACTGGATGGAGCTCAAGCACTAGCTCTTGCTGCTGCTTCTGGTTGTTGTTCCCCAACCTTCTTCCCTCCCCTTCCTTCCTCTCCCCCCACCCTCTTTCTTTACCTGAACATAATTATTAGAATTTTAGTGGTTTTTATTGTGGTAAAATAACCATAACATAAAGTTTACCATTTTTACCATTTTTTTAATCTTTCTTAATTTTTAAAATTTATTTATTTATTTATTTTTATTTTTTTAAATTTTTTTATTTTTTATTCATTTTTACCATTTTTAAGTGTGCAATTGAGTGACATTAAATATATTCACAATGATGTGCAACCATCACCACTCTCCATTTCCAGAACTTGTTCATCATCCCAAACAGAAACTCTGTACCTGTTAAACACTAACTCTGCGTCCGCCTTTCTCAGCCCCCGGTAACCACCATTCTACTATCTGTCTCTATGAATTTGACTATTCTAGCTCCCTCATATAAGTGGAGTCCTGCAATATTTGTCCTTTTGTGAGAGCTCAAGCCTCTTGACATGAACTACAAGGCCCTCTATCACTGGCCGCAGTTCCCTCTCCAGGCTCGTCTCCCAGAGCATCCATCTCTCACGTGGTGCTCCAGCAACTACGACAAACCACTGATTCCTTCGTACACACTGTGGTCAGCGCCTTTACTCCTGTGGTTCTCTCTTCGAGTGCTTTTCCTATCTGACTTCTTATGGCTGGTGACAGTCTCTTGTAGACAGCACCAAGTCAGGCAGTCTTCTTCCCTGGCTCCTTCTGGTCTCTCTTCACACACATCTTGGGTTGGGTGCCCTTCCTCTGTACCCTTCAGGGAACCTGTTCCTAACTCATGACGTCTACATATTGTGACGTACAAGGTAATTAGCACTAACCTGGGAGAATGCCTTAAGGCCACAGATAGTACTTCATCTTTGATGTATCTGTGCTACTCTGTGCCTGGCCGTGAACTGAAACCATAAGAACCTATTTACAACCAGATTTGGTAAATAAGCTGTAAGAGTTAGGACTGAAATAAAATTAGGCTATTTCTGAAGAGGAGTTTTCAGAGATATTTTGAAATAAAGGCTTCATGGTATATCTAAAACAAATATATGAGACTACTTGCCTTTTAATAAACAAAGTATATTTCACATATCACCCTTTCTTCATGATTCAGGATTATCATTATGAACTTTAATTATCCTGCTAAGTGGCAGTAATCTGCTCAGGGGCCTCTGACGTGAATTGTCTTATTTTTTTTCTGACTTTTTCTCACAGTTGTCTCATGTGATTTTTTCTGTGTTACTGAGCACATCTCTGGGAGCCAGCCTTCTTTCTAAATTATGACTTCTAACCTATTAACAATGTAGAAATCACATAACCCAGTTTCTTAGAAGTGCTTGTAATCAAAGTATAAATAGGCCCTGTATAAAGATTTAAGTGGTTTCATTTTAACAAATTATAAAAACTTAGTGCACAGATTTGGGGACTTTTTTCTTTTGATGGTTATTACAGGACTCTTAATTAAAGTAATCAGATAAGTGACATGTCACAAAAACTTGGTTATTTATGTTAATGATGCAGAGATAGATTCCATGAAAAACCACAGTTAAGACCCAAACTTCTTTCTAGTCATTCCTTGGAAACCAGAGTATTTAAGGAACACAGTGACTCAGTTTCTCCAGTCCAGCAAATCCTTACTGGGAGCTTGAGGCTAGGATTGTGCTGGGTGACTTAGAGCTTCCCAGAGAAGGCAGGGATGAGCCTGCCCAGAAGAGTTTAGAGGAGCCTTTCCTAAGCTTTTCACAGTGCACTCAAGTCAGAGAGAAAAATAATTATAAAAGCCAATCTTTGCTGAGTAAAGTTTATTACTCTGTGTACCTAGAGGAACCACAGTATTCCAGGACCTCAGGGTGGATTAACTCCTGTAATCCTTACAATAACTTTCTGCAGTAATTATAATACTATCCTGACTAGCCCCATTTGATACATATGGAAGCTGAAGCACAGAGAGGTTAAGGAGTTTCCCTTAACAGGATTAGTCACACAGTAGTAAGGAATGCAACCAGGCTTTACCTCCAACTCCCCAGAGCAATCTGGCCCCAGAGCCTGTGCTCCTAACCACTGTGCTGCCCTGCCTCTTGTGAGCTGGGCAGCAAACAGAAAATACAGGCCTTGGACAAATTACTCCCTGGGGTTTTTGCTCTGGGATATTTGTATTCCCAGGGGTTCCAGAGAGTATATAAAGTCACAGGATAAATATAATGCATCTTCCTGGAGCATCATTTAATTTAGTTTTTGAACTCCAGTTGAATGGAAGTGGATTAATCATAATCCCTGGCTCATGACACACTTTCATCATTGGCCCATGAAAGGCTAAATTAATTATTTTATGCAATAAGTTCTTGTAAACCCACCATTAGCTCTAAAACTAGAATTGTGACAGTAATTTACATCTGCCTATTGGTCATCCTCTCTTCCACCCACTTCTTTCCCAGAGATAGTCACCATCCTGAATCCTCCTTTCACCATTCTCTTGCTCTCAGTTTTATTTATTTATTTAATTTATTTTTTATTTTTTTGAGGAAGATTAGCCCTGAGCTAACTGCTGCCAATCCTCCTCTTTTTGCTGAGGAAGACTGGCCCTGAGCTAACATCCATGCCCATCTTCCTCTACTTTATATGTGGGACGCCTACCACAACGTGGCTTGCCAAGCAGTGCCATGTCTGCACCTGGGATCTGAACTGGCAAACCCTGGGCCACCAAAGCGAAATATGTGCACTTCTGCTGTGCCACCAGGCCAGCCCCTCAGTTTTATTTTCTAATTTTTTTTGTGGATTTTTTGGTGAGGAAGATCAGCCCTGAGCTAACATCTCTTGCCAATCTTCCTCTTTTTTTTTCCTCCCCAAACCCCCAGGACATGGTTGTATATTCTAGTTCTTCTAGTGGGATGCTGCCGCAGCATGGCTTGATGAGTGGTGTATAGGTCCACACCAAGGATCCAAACCTGTGAACCCTGGGCTGCCGAAGTGGAGCACAGAAACTTAACCACTGCGCCACGGGGCCGGCCCGTACTTGCTCTCAGTTTTACATAGTTTTGTACCTCTATGTATTTCTAAAAAATGTTTTTTATTATCATTTTTTACTTGGTTAAAAGGATATCATACTACATGTAATCTGTTGGGATTTATCCTCCCTGCCATATCGCATTGCTAAGATTCATCCATATTGTTGCCTGATGCTGCAAAACCCCTCCTTTGACTCTAGATAATACTCTTTCCTGTGAATATGCCACACTTTATTCATTAATTTTGTTGACGGGCATTTGAGTTTTCTCCAGGTTTTTTGCTGTAGTGAACAGGACTTCTAGGCACATTCTTCTACATGGCTCCTGTTGATCATGGATAAGAGCTTTTTTATACACACACGTGCACATTTACATGGAGAGGAATTGCTGGATTGTAGGGTATGTGTCTGTTCAACCTCATAAAATAATGCCAAACTGTTTTTCCAAAGTGGTTGTACCAATTTACACTCCCACCAGCTGAGTATGAGAAATCCTGTGAAACAAACATCATTTCTAACACTTGGTATTTATCAGACTTTTAAATTTTTGACAGTGAAATGAATGTGAAAGAGTATCTCTTAATTTGCATATCCAGGATCACTAGTGAAGTTGGGTCTCTGTATGTTTATTGCTTTATGTGTTTCCACTTCTGTGCAATACCCATATTACCTATGAAATACTCGTATTACCTGTGAAAGACCCATCTTTTGCACATTATTGTTATGTTAAACAGATTGCTCTATACACAATGCAGTTTACATGGATTTTAAAGATACCACCTGAGGCGCCGGCCCAGTGGTGCAGCGGTTAAGTGCGCACATTCAGCTTCGGCAGCCCAGGGTTCGACGGTTCGGATCCTGGGTATGGACATGGCATTGCTTGGCAAA